>NC_090935.1:28026835-28329866 GCF_040938575.1 Ambystoma mexicanum
GTTTACGCTGCCGTAAACCCCTTACCGCCAGGGTCGTAATGAGGCCCATTGTATTTTCCCTTGTTCCCTCCCTTGCCTTGAAGCGCTTTGAAACACATTGGCGCTATATGAATAAACTCTCATATCATATCATTGTTTACTGCTTATTGCCAGCGACTGCTGGGGGTGCAGATCTCCCTATGAGCTGTGCTTGGTAAACTGACCATGGCCAGTGCCTTTTCTTTATCATTTGAACTGTGCCTGTAGAGGTGACTGTGGGCTCTTTCTGTGTTTGCTATTTTAACCCTTTGAATCGTACAGATTTTACAGCTGGCGCGGGATGCACTGTGTTCTGTGACTGCGTGATTTCACAAGTGTTCTAACTTTGCCGTTGACTGTGGGGGGGGGTCTGTTACTCCCCTTGACCCGTGCTCGCTGTTCTGCAGCGTTTCAACCCTTCTTTTTTACTTACCTCATGTTCTGTGATTTCCAAAGTTCATATAACTGGATAGGTGACTGTGGGGTCCTTCTCTGTTTGTGATCTTGACCCTTTCAGCCATCCCATTTTCCGGATGCCCACTCGCCATCCAAGGCTCGCTTCCTGTCCCGAGCCTCTGAGACTCTGCCCTTTATTTCTTACTCATCCAGACTCATGGACATCTCCCTAAGCGCACTCTTTGGGAATGCCCTTACACACACACAAGGCCACGCAGCTGAGTACGAGTTGCAATGACTGCTGTCTGTTAACTGCTCTAATGTCTGATTTGTGTTGTACCCTATTCGAGTTGTGACCGTCCTGCTATCTCAAACGGAATCAGCATTGCACTCAGCTGAAAACCTCTGACACCTGATGTAACGTTCCCACGAGCCAAACCTCAAAGCTTGGACCGCCCGTTTCTACATTGTCCATTGTATGCGCCTCTAGTCTGTTCCGTGCCCAATACGGCCTGTGACTCGTTTGCCTGTGCGCTATGAAGTGCCTAGGAGCTGATCGGGTTTTGCCCAATACAGGCTATATCTTCCCCTCTTCTATGCCGGCATTAGCACACGGGGTGTTTCGCGCCCTAGTGTCTGATCCGTTTTTCGCCCGTGCACAGCCGCACGCCTCTGCTCATACCTTGCTCTAGCCCCCCCACCGCCTATGTGCCTTGGCCTGCTGCATCGAACCTGCCCCAGCCTAGTGAGCAAACCTGCCCAGTGAAGCAGGCATTTTCTCCATGACCTGGCCCATGGTCCCTCACCTATACTGGCCCACCGTTTAATGTGCCATTACCGAGCAAACTCTACCTGATCCATTGCTGCTCCCTACCTGCACTGGCCTACAGATTAATGAGTGACCCTGGCCTACTGCACCCTATCAGTACTGGCCTACTGTCTATTTGATGAACTAGCCTAATGCATCTTTGCGACCTGGCCTACTGCACCCTATCTGTACTGGCCTACTGCCTATTTGATGAACTAGCCTACTGCATATTTGTGACCTGGCCTACTGCACCCTATCTGTACTGGCCTACTGCATATTTGATGAACTAGCCTACTGCATCTTTGCGACTGGCCTACTGCACCCTATCTGTACTGGCCTACTGCCTATTTGATGAACTAGCCTACTGCATCTTTGCGACTGGCCTACTGCACCCTATCTGTACTGGGCTACTGCCTATTTGATGAACTAGCCTACTGCATATTTGTGACCTGGCCTACTGCGCCCTATCTGTACTGGCCTACTGCATATTTGATGAACTAGCCTACTGCATCTTTGCGACTGGCCTACTGCACCCTATCTGTACTGGCCTACTGCCTATTTGATGAACTAGACTACTGCATTTCTGCGACATGGCCTACTGCACCCTATCTGTACTGGCCTACTGCCTATTTGATGAACTAGACTACTGCATTTCTGCGACATGGCCTACTGCACCGTATCTGTACTGGTCAACTGCCTCTTTGATGAACTAGCCTACTGCATTTTTGCGACCTGGCCTACTGCACCCTATCTGTACTGGCCTTTTGCAACCTGGCCTACTGCACCCTATCTGTACTGGCCTACTGCTTATTTGATTAACTAGTCCACTACAGTTCTTTTTATGTGAACTGGCCCATCGTACTTCTTATGATTTAGCCCACTGCTTAGAAAGTGAACCCAACTATTGCAGAGCAAGCAATCCAACCAACTACATTTCAGGTGAACTAGCCTGCTGCCTTATAACCAGCCTGTGCTACGCCTACTGATTTAGCCTCTGTACTATGGTGTACTGCACCCTAACTATGGCCTCTGTCCTCTCTATCCTCAACGCACTTCCACTCCCAGACAACCGCCCCCCACTGCAACCAGATCCATCGATACAACCTTCACACCATATTGCCAGTTGAAGGCTCATATAATGAGCCTTCAACTGGCAATAATTGTAAACCAAACTACTTCCCGAGTTCCCCCCTTAGCCCCACTGAATGGATCAACCGCTTTGCATCCCCTCTGGCTCTCTGGACTCCATCTCCAGTGGAGGCAAGGAACCCCAGACTCTGCTCCCAGGTCCCCCTACGGAGGACTCCACACTTGAGAACCCGCCAACCCCGCCTTCCCAATACTCCTCCCACTAGTACACCTCCTCTCCCACCCTTCGCGGCCAATGCTCCTGAAACACCGAGCTTAACTAAACATCCCGTCATTAGAGGAGCACTCATCAATGCCGGCTCCGTGGTCGCCCACGCCTTTAGTTATCACAGACCTTATCTCGAGCAATGACCTTCACTTCCTGGCAATGACCGAGACTTGGCTGCATCTGGCGACTGGCCCAGCACTATCATTGACTATCCCAGATGGTTACTCAATAATAAGGAAGGACAGAGAGAACAGCAAAGGAGGCGGAGTACCCTTCATCGCTAAAACATCCCTCGGCATTAGAGCCACCCCTGCTGCCAGCCCCACCTCAATGGAGCTGCTCCCAGTCAAGCTCCCCCTTTCAGAAACCCAAACCATACTCATCCACCGACTCCCAGGTCATATCTCCTCCTTCGAGGAGGATATCTCTGACCTACTGACCAATAACACCAAACCTGGTTCACAAACAATCCTTCTTGGTTACTTTAACTTAGGTCTCTCTGATCCCAACGACCCCAATACCTCATCCAGCTCTCAACTTGGTTTTAAGCTTCGTATTACCACCCCAGCACACAATGAAGGCAGAACTCTGGACTGGTTGGCAGACTTCAACTGCTCTACAACCATGCTCCAAAATGCTCCTACCGCATGGTCGGACCATCACCTCTTCTCCTTTATCATCCAAGGGAATGCACCGACCCTCCCCACCCCCCACTCCACCCCACATGTCCTCACCAGGAATAACCAAAACCTAACGCTCCAAAACCTACACCCCTTGATCTAGAACGCCCTCGACCCAGCCATTTTCTTTTTTTTTTAAACTTTCTTTATTGATGGTCACAAAGGAACAGCGGTATCATATCACGAAGAAATAATAAACAAAAAAAACAAAAAAAAAAAAACACAGGGAGAAATAGCAAAAGGAACTTGCATGCATGACAAAGAGTACATTTAGCCATGGTTCTGTATAAACTGTCATAATGGTGCGTCATCGTTATCGATCGTGTTACACAAATAGACCCTGAAAGGGCCCCATATGTCCTTGGGCCTACACATTGCAGGTCTGGTAATGACAAATTGTTCTTCTGCCTCATTAACATGCGTTAATTCTTGCAAAAAGTGTTTCATACTGGGCGGGGCGGGACTCTTCCATTTCTGGAGTATGCATTTCTTGGCAATGGCACAAATAACATTAAATAATCTTCGCATTTTTTCAGAGCATTTGCCGATATCGCCAAATAAATATTTCTGAGGAGTCATAACCGGGGGAATTTGCGTTATTTCCTCCAGCAGTTCCGCCACTTCTCCCCAGAACCCCGCCACAACCGGACATTTCCAATACATATGGAAGGCATCTGCCTGAGGTGAATCACATTTAGGGCAGGAGTTGGAGGCCCCAGGAACAAACCTAGCTACCTTGGCGGGTGTATAGTGTAATCTATTTAGGATCTTGAATTGAATTAGTCTCAAACCAGAATTAAGTGAGATGTTTTTAGTAAGCTTGCAATATCTTGCCCATTTGTCCTCTTCAATTGGTGTCTGTAGGTCTGCCTCCCACTTCTCCCTTACTCGGTTGAGTGTAGGGGTATGGGCCTGTATCGCGGTGTACAATCTGGAGATCCCCACGCCATTTGTGACTGTGATTAACTGTACACAAGGATGGACAACCGGTTCGTCCGGAAACATCTGCCATCTCTTACTAAAGGCTGATTTAATACGGTAGTACTGGAGAGTTTTAAGGGGTCCATCACCCAGTGCCCTCAGGAACAACTTCAGTTCAGCAAACTTCCCCTCCACAAACATATCCCCAACTTTCATTTCCCCACCTGTGTCCCATGATTCTCGTATACCAGTATCATGAGTAGGGGGCAAGCCCGGAAAGTTCCACAGGGGGACATCAGGGTTATAGGGTGTCTCAATCTTCAGCCTTCTGAATATCGCCTCCCATGCCCTTACAGTGGAGCTCACAGGGTTATAATCACAGGTATCTCTATATTTGGTATCGAAAAGGACAGATTTAATGTTTGTGGGATGTGTGGTACGCTCCTCTAGCAATGCATGTGGTGTATTTTCTGGGGATTCGTACCAGTGTTTTGAAAACTGCGCCTGGGAAACATAATAATATAGCTCAAAGTCAGGAGCCGATATGCCTCCCATGGAATATGGTTCCGTCATTTTTTCCCAACTTATTCTAGCCGTTTTTCCGCCCCAAACAAATGAGACAGCCACAGTACGAAGCTTGGTAAAAAAGATTCTGCCCAGCCATATGGGGATGTTAACAAAGAGGTACAGCAGCTTGGGAAGGATCACCATTTTAAGGACAGCGACTCTGCCTGCCAACGAGAGTGGGAGGTGCCCCCAAATCTGGAGTTTCGTGCTTATGTTACGAAGTACAGCTTCGTGATTGTCGGTGTATAACGTGTGTTTACCTCTAGACACCACAACCCCCAAGTATCTGATGTGGTGTTCTGACCATCCAAGCCCTCCAGTGGAGGGGGGCCTAACAGTGGCCGGGGTAAGTGGAAAGATCTCAGACTTGGTCCTGTTTATAGTATACCCAGAATATGCTGCAAACTCCTGTATTTCTTCCATTATAGGTGTCAGATTTACCTCGGGCTCCTTGATATACAATAATGTATCATCCGCATAGAGTGAAATCAGCTGGGTAGACCCCCTCATCATGATCCCTCGGTGTGAGTGTCTCAGTCTGACTGCGGCCGCCATCGGTTCGATGGTTAAGGCAAACAGAAGGGGCGAAAATGGGCATCCCTGTCTGGTACCCCTGCCCAAAAGGAACATATCAGAAATGGTTTTGTTGGTTAATACCCGTGCACCCGGTTTAGTGTATAGTAGCTTGACATAGTTTACAAAATTGGGGCCCACCCCGAACGCCTCAAGAACCGAGAAAAGATAGACCCACGAAACAGAATCGAATGCCTTCTCTGCATCGAGGGCTATGGCAACTGCACTCTTTTCCGGATCTATCTGTGCCATAATGCCAAAGAGTCTGCGCAGATTCAGGGCGGTGGACCTCGCGGGAATAAACCCGTTCTGGTCAGGGTGGACAAGGGCGGGAACTGCCGGAAGAAGTCGGTTAGCCAGGACTTTCGCAAATATTTTTGCATCTGTGTTTATAAGTGACAGGGGTCTATATGACGATACGTCCTGTGGTGGTCGTCGTGGCTTGGGGAGGACCGTTATTACAGCCTCCCTAAAGGTTGGAGGAAGGATTCCATTCTCAAGAGCCTCCTCCCAAACCTGTATTAATATAGGGACAAGTTCCTCGCGGAACTCTTTGTAGAATTCGGCCCCAATTCCATCCGACCCAGGGGCCCTGCCTGCCGCGAGGCCCTTGATTGCTTCTGTGACTTCGTCTGGGGATATCGGTAGGTCCATGGCGAGGCGTTCCTCTTCAGTGAGCTTAGGGAGTGAGAGGGCCTCCAGATATGACCTAATTTCCGGGAGCGATTTCAAATCTTTGTTTGAATAGAGTTGTTTGTAGAAGTTCAAAAATTCCCCGTTTATTTCTGCGTCGGTGAGGCGAACCTCACCTTGTGCTGTATGAATACTAGTAATCAGGGTGGGTTGTCCACCCTGCTTAAGTAGATTGGAAAGGGCTCTACCCGCCTTGTTCCCCTCCCCATACCTGCGGGCTCGTATGGGGGCAGCGATATATTGAACCTCTCTGCCGGCCAATTTGTTAAACTCTTGGAGGTGTACTTGTATGTCGCCCAGTATTTCTTTATTTTGGGTACGGGTGTATGCCGCTTCTAACCTATCTAGTTTGGACTCAACCTCAGACAAATCAGTTCTCACCCTTTTAAGCATACCAGTAGACCTGGATATCAAGACACCCCTCAACCAAACCTTAAAGGACTCCCATACTGTTGCAATCTTATCAACCGATCCCATATTATTCAAAAAATACTCCACAATTTCAACATGCAATGTCTCAATTTCCCCGGGGTCAGCGAGCATTCCACTGGGCATCCTCCACCTTCTGGCGGGTGCGGGGACATTCCGGAGCAATAAATCAAGCAACACAGGGGAGTGGTCTGTCATAGTGCGTGGGAGAATTTCACATCCCCTCAGTGCTGTCATTATTGATGAAGAGAGTAACCAGTAATCAATTCTTGATTCAGAGTCGTGGACTGAGGAGTAAAATGTGTATCGTTTACCATCAGGATGTATCTCCCTCCATGCATCCACCAAAAGCAGCTGGGACAGGATATGTGTAAGAGTCTGGGCGGCTTTACAAGGAGCCCTGACAACCCTAGAGGCCCTGTCTAGGCTAGGGTCGAGGACCAGATTGAAATCACCACCCCAGATGATTTCTGAGGTCCCAAGCGAAACAATTATTTGATAGAGTTCTAGGTAAAATGCAGGGTCGTCGACATTGGGCCCATAAGTGTTAACTAGAAGAAGGCGAAGGGAGGCAATTTCCCCCCAAACCAGGACATATCTTCCCAATTGGTCCACCCTGTGGCCCTCCGGCTTAAACCCCAGTCCTGGGTGTATGAGTGTAATGACCCCCCTGGATTGAGACGAATAGTCTGTATAGTATCTAAGGGACCCCCATTTAGGAAATATGCGAGCATTATCGGCCCCCACCAAGTGAGTTTCTTGTAACATCAGTATCTGGGGGCCGTGCCTTGTGACGTAGTTACCAATTTTTTTTGCTTTCGCATGATTGTTTAATCCCCGCACATTCCATGTTAACAGCTTAACCTTCAGACCCCCGCCTGAAAATTATAAGAAAGTATTTGCCAGCATCATGAGCAAGAATCATACAGTATTCATTTACATTACTCGGTACCGGTCCAAGTGTGACCAACGTTTTACTTTTAAAATCAGAAACACCAACTTTGTGCCCACATAGGGCCAGTCCAGAACTGTAACGTTCAATCCCAACACCCCTTCCCGCCCCCCCACCCTCATTGTCACCCCCAACTTGACAATGGATCAGACCAAACTCGTGGAACCTTCCGAGGGTGGCCATGTTGCTTCACATGGCCGCCGACTGGGTCCCAGCCTCCACCTGCTCTTAATTTCTGGACCAATAAGTATTAGTCAACTTCTTAAGTACTACCTTCGAGCACCTTACGTTGTACCTGCTTTTATCTCATGTGCTCATAATCGCCTCTCAGTCGGCCGGCCTGGGCCTGTTGTTTTGCGCCGGCCTGCCCCTATTAGGGGGAAGGGGTATGGAGGTTTCGATGTAGTGTGTAGCCTCGGCCGGGGATTCAAAGAAATGTGCCCTGTCTGCATGCTGGAGCCGCATTTTGGCAGGAAATATGAGAGCATATGGTACTTGACGCTCTCGTAGGAGCTTCTTAACCGGCTCGTAGGATCTCCTGTTTGCTTGAACCCCGGCCGAGAAGTCAGGATATATGTGAATACGATTTTCTTCAAACTGAAGCGTTCCCTTTTCTCTTGCTTTGCGAAGGATCGTGTCTCTGTAGTTCAGGAGTTTTGCAATAATAGTGCGCGGCGGGGCGCCCGGTTTAGGAACCGGGGCCGAAGTGCGATGCGCCCTTTCGACCAAAAAATTATCCGAGAATGTCTCACGCCCAAACAATGTTGTAAGTAGCTCCTCCAATTGCCGCTCCATCTGGCTTTTTCCAAAGGATTCAGAGACTCCGACCACACGGATGTTATTTCTCCTTGATCTAGATTCTAGATCCTCGCATTTATTTTGCAATTTGGCCAAGTCTCCTCTGATCTGGGCAATATCTCGGGTGTGGTGTGTGATGGTATCTTCATTGGAGCTGATTCTGTTTTCAGCCTCTGTAACACGCGAGCTTTCCTTTTCAACTCTGGCCTTAAGGGAGCTCATGGTGGAGACAATGTCATCCAGTTTCGTATTGATAGAGAGGAAGCCACTCTGAACTATTTCTGTCAACTTATCAACATGGTCGAAAGGCTCAGGGTTCGAGGTAGCCTCAGTGGAAGAACGGAGCTCCTCAATCGTAGGAGTGTTTTGACTTCCCGTATATGCATCCATCGGGCCCTTCTTTTTGCCTGCCGTGGTTTTGGAGCCCCTTCCCGCCTTGGCCGTCTCTCCCATAGTAGTGTCCGCTATGTTGGCTATCTCGGCGGAGTGGCCAGTCGCCTCGTCCTTTTGTCGCGTGTATGAAGTGGTGAATGACCCCCGACTCCCGAGGGGAGAAAACCAATATGTCTGAAGGACCGTCCTTCCACCGGGAAGCGCCCGCCGACCTCAGGGGGGGCCAACCTCACGTTATTAGGATGTGTGTCGCCTCTGGGGGATCTCCGACAGGCGGGCTGTGGCGTATTCAATTCCCTCCGTCGGTACCGCGTATGACCACCAAAATGATCAGCCCGACCGGCCGACCCACCGGAGCTGCGAGCGCGGAGCCGCTTCAGATCAAGTGTCCACACGACCGCGGGGCCAGTTCTCCAGGCCTGCCCCCTCAGAAGCGAGCCCAGCAGCGTGATTTCAGCGCGGAGAGCGGGCTCCGGGCGGGGTCCCAGGATCCTCCCCCTTCGAGGCTCTCCTGCGCGCCAAAGCCGCGGCGCTCGAGTGAGCCGCCCTGGTTCCCGCCCCCGGGCTCCGTCCGCCGCAGGGGCCGGTCAATGTTCAGGCCGGCAGAGCTCCGTCCTCCCCGATCCTCGGAACACAGGATTTGAAAGGGATGTTCTCGAGCACCCGGGCAAGCGATGGCCAAGTCCGGGGTACGCTAGGCAGGTCCAAGACGGATTTATTCCAACAGGATTTGTCAGTGGAGCGGGAGCTCGGCAATCAGGCGGCCATTTGTAACGTGCGCAACAGCGCCCCCCCGACCCAGCCATTTTCAAGGAGCTAGAGTCCCCAGCACCACCTTCGGAAACCTGCACTAAAGATGCAGTCTGGAGTGCTAACATACAGAAAGCCCTTGCAGACAAAATTGCTCTGCTCCAATCCAAAATTGAGCAAACAAAGAGTAGCCTAGCCAAGAACACCATCCCCCCACCACCCTCCTACCATTTAATACCCCAAACTGCCCACCTTTCTCCTTCTCACCGGTCTCGACTAACAAAGTGGAAAAAATCATCAAAAGTCTCAAACCTTCCAAATGCCAAGGTGATCTCTGCCCAGCAGCAATCATTCAGGAAGGTGCAAAGGAGCTGGCCCCATTCATCTCAGCACTAATCAACTCCTTCTTCGAGACCAACATGGTACCCAACAACCTCAAGAAAGCCTGGGTCATGCCCATTTAAAAAAAATAAAAACTAGATCCCAACACTCCCACAAACTATAGGCCCATCACCACCGTCCCCTACATCCTCAAGATCTTAGACAGAGTGGCCTACCTCCAGATCCAGAAACACCTGGAGGATCACAACTTACTAGGCTTTAGACAATCAGGCTTCAGGCCTAGACATGGACTGGAAACAGCCCTCCTGGATCTCAAAATCCAAATGGATGAGGCTAAGGGCAATGGTAAGCTTGCTATGCTCCTGATGTTAGACCTATCCGCAGCATTTGATCTTGTCAACCATCAGATCCTCACTGATCACCTGTCTACAGCAGCCGTCTTTTCCAGTAACGCCTCTGCCTGGATACAATCCTTCATGTCCAACCGCACTACCAGGGTCTTCGCACACTCTGCCGCAGCAGACCCAATTCCCATCCACTGTGGCATACTGCAAGGCTCGTGCGTCTCTCCAACGCTTTACACCATCTTTACCAAGCTCCTCTTTGACCATCTGGACAACCTGGGTGTCACATACACCAATTACGCTGATGACACCCAGGTTCTCATCACACTCTCAGGGTGCTATGAAGATGATTGTAAAAGAATCAATGAGATTTACTTGGAAATCCAGGCGTGGATGGCAGATCACTGCCTATGCCTCAACGACGAGAAAACTGAGCTCCTGATCGTCGGCTCCCAATCCCGCCAGAACAAAATAGACCCTTGCTACATCGCCATCAAAATCATTGGAAACCCAATCAAAGTGGCCAAAGAGATCAAAACTTTGGGAATAAACTTGGACTCCACACTGTCCCTCAAGAAGCAGGTGAACTCAACTGCGTCTTCCACGGCCTACACAAACAAACTAATTAACGCCTGCAAGCAATTCCTTTTACCTAGTAGTTGTATCACACTAGCCAGGGCTCTAGTGTTATCCAAGATCAACTACTGCAACACCCTGTACCTAGGCACCGCCGAAAGGAACCTCAACAAACTCCAGGTCCTACAAAATAACACCTTAAGAACAGCTCTAAGTATACCAAGATCCACGCACATCACTAGCTTCAGGCAGGATGCCCACTGGCTCCCGGTACGGGACAGAATCACCCTCTGCACCCTGGTCATCACCCACACGTGTCTATCAAACACTGCCCCCAAATACCTAGCAGATAAATTCAACATACGCCAACCTACCAGACCAACTAGAGCCATATATTCGTACTGTCTAGCTGTTCCAAGATTTCTATTAAAAAGAGCAGGGGGAGCGAGCTTCCCAGTTCTAGCTGCCAAACAGTGGAATGTCCTTCCTCTTAGCCTCAGGACTGAACCTGCATTCTGGACCTTCAGAGCTAAAGTAAAGAGTTGGATCTATGGGAAGTTCTAAGAATTCTCAGTTTCTGGCCCGGCCCGTCCCCCCTGCTCGTTGTAACTCCATTGCCTGATGCTGCATCTCGTTTCCTCCATCCATGACCACCTTGTAACCGCTGGTCGACCTGCACTTAGCTCTGTTGTTTTACCTTGTGTTTGTATATGCTTCTCAAGAGTCTGCACTGTCTGTATAACTTTTCTTGCAAAATCTGTAAATACTGTATAAGCTTTAAGCGCCCAGTTACCCGAGGGTTTGGTGCGCAGTACAAATAAAGAAACGGAACTAAAAAAAGTAAAATAAAACATGTGCAAGTCAAATACTGAATGGCTCAATTGGAAGCCAATTGGCGCATGACGCAGTTTTGGGTGTCAATAATGAAGCTGATTTAGTTGCAGAGCTGAATCACAATTTAGGAGTATCAAATCCCCCTGTGTCAGTAATCATACCCGCAAAAGTCTATCCTGAAAAACCTAAGCAGAAGGGACGCAATAAGCGTGGCCCCAGACTTTCCTCAGCCGGTCGGGCAGCCAACCCTCCTCCTAGGTCTCCAATTGCAGGCCAATGTATCATGGACTATTTCCTGAAATTAACTGGGACTAGCACCAAAATTAAAACTTTAGTCCCAATTAGGCAAACTGCTTTTATTGATCGAACCCAAACAAATAACTTGAATGATCTAAGCATCATCGAATTTGCAGAGTGTATAAATCATCCGATGGTCTGTAAAACCCTGGAGAATGTAACTCAGCAAACCTGCGATGCCTCTCCTATCGGTTCTCTCACAGAACTCACTGATTTCATATCCCAAGAAAAGCGCAGAGCTCGTCCAATCTCTTCTCCTGATTATTTTACCCAACCCAGTGAGGGAGAAATCCCCCATACACTTAGAGAGGCAGATAACTGCAGTAAGCTGTCTTCTCCTAGTCTCTCTACACTCAACATGGTCCCTAGTTTAGTTTAGTTTATTTGCTTATAAAGCGTGACAAACCCAAGGGCATCTGGGTGCTGTTACTTGACAATACAGAAAGGATTACAACATAAAAGTACAAATTAATGGAAATGACAAGCGAGGCCTACAGAGGCTGTACAGAGCAGATCTGACATGGAGGCTACTTGCCCATGAGAGGAAAAGACGAGGGCACTCGATGATACATTGAGGCTGTCCTGTGTTACAGATCAGGACGCAAAACTTCAGCAAATGAGGTAACACCAGGGCAATTCTCTAGTGTTACATATCTAGACAAAAGTCCATATAAAGGAGTCCGTTTTTAGAATTCAGGGGGTCTGTTTTTGGTATTCGGGGAGCCCGTTTTTGCATTCGGGGAAGTCAGGGGTGACAGGGCTATTAGGAACATAGCGCATTTGAGAGAAAAGACAGGTTTTTACATGACTTCTGAAGGAGTGGAAGGAAAGTTCGGCTCTGAGCTCAGGGGGTAACGAGTTCCATGCCTTAGCTGCCAGCACTGGGAAGCTGGATCCTCCGGCTTTGTGTTGTTTAAACTTGGGGATGTTTACGCAATGGGAGTAGTTGGCTCTAGTAGGTCTGGAAGATTGCTTTCTGGAAAATGTGTCTACTAAGTATTTGAGGGCCAAGTAAGCCAAACACTTGTGGGTGATCAACAGCGTTCTGAAGATGATCCTGTCTTGAATGGGGAGCCAGTTGGCATATTGTCTAGCTTGTGAGATGGGGTTAGAGCGGGGTGTGTTTACGGCCGATCTGAGTGCGTTATTTTGCAACACTTGTCATTTATTTATATTGCGCTTGCTGGTGCCCAAGTACAGAGTGTTGCAATGGTCTAATGTAGACAATATGAGCGCTCTTGCCACTGTGATGCAGCTGAAGGTGGACAAGAAAGGTCTGCGCGCATTTATAAGTTTAGCGGTGTATGATGTTGCTGAGGCTGCAGCATTCACCTGTTCGGTGAGGGAGAGAGACATGTCCAAATAGACTCCTACAGTTTTAGCTTCCTTAGCAACTTTAATATTGTTCCCGTCAATATCAAAAGAAGTGTACTGAGCGTTCAGTTTGTTAAGAAGCTGTTTAGACCCGATGAGTAGCAGCTCGGTCTTGTCATTGTTAAGACAAAGGCCGTTATGGGCCATCCAGGCTTGAATTCTGGCGTAGATTTCATTTAGGAGAGTGGAGTCTTTATCGTAAGAGCCTGTTATTGTGATGAGTATTTGCGTATCATTAGCATCATTTGTGTACTATACTCCCAGATCATCCAGGTGGTCGAAGAGAAGCTTTGTAAAGAGATTGTAGAAGGTTGGGGAGACACAGGTCCCTGTGGGACTCCGCATGTGATAGCGGAGGGGACCGCAGTGGCTGACGGAGCGAAGACTCTCATAGTTCTATCAGACAGGAAAGAATGTATCCAGGCAGCGGCTTTAGTGGAGAAGTAATCAGATGTGTTAGGTAAGAGGTTAATATGTTGTGGTTGACCAAATCGAAAGCTGCCGATAAGTCGAGCAGGAGGAGTAATGCTGGGCTACCGTTGACTTTTGCGTCATCCAATTGGATTTTTAGATCTAGGAGGGCTGTTTCAGTGCCATGCCTAGGCCTAAAGCTGGATTACCGTAAGCCTAGCAAGTTGTTGTCTTCAAGGTGGTTCTGTGTTTGGATATAGGCTGCCTTGTCTAAGATTTTCAATAGGAAAGGCACAGTTGTTATGGGCCTATAATTCGTGGGAACGCTAGGATCAAGGTTGGGTTTTTGATGGGAGGCATGACCCATGCATCTTTGAGATTTTATGGGACTGTGCAGGAGGCAAAAGAAGTGTTGATAAATGAAGAGATGAGTGGAGCACATTCCTTAGCCCCTTCCTTTATGATGGTGGCTGGACAGATGTCGCCTAGAGGGTTTTAGGCTTGTTATGATTTTCTCATCCTCACTAACAGTGATAGGTGAGAAATCAAATAGGTTGCACGGTTTTAGGTGGGGGTGGGGGTGGAGTATGCTAGTGTTAGCCAAAGAGGCAAGGCTTTGTTTTTTTGCATTGATTTTGGCTTGGAGTGACGCAATTTTATCTAGTAGAGTGTGGAACTCATCACGAGTTGGGCGGTAACGCCGGCGCTAATAGCGCCGGATCACGGGTTTGGCAGATTTGGAAATCCCCATTCCCCATTGAGCCCATTCGGGAATGCCCCATTCCCCATTGGGCTCAATGCGGAAATTTCACGCTCATACCGCCGGGGGTATGAGCGCGAATTTTCGTCGATTTCCCCCCAGCTCAGAGCTGGGGAGAAATCCGCCAAAGCCCTGATTTTGCGGACCCTTAAATCCGGTGGTAACAGCGCTACCGCCGGATTTAAGGGTTACCGCCAAACTCGTGGATTTGGCATTTTGAATTCTGTGGTTGAATGTGTCACTCTTGGTTTTTTGTATGACAGTTTTGGTAGCAGAAGAGGCAGTGTTGAAGTTGTCTTTATTTTGAGCTGAAGGGTTTTTTATCCAACTAGCTTCTGAGTGTCTTTTATCTGTCTGTAGTGCCTTAAGTTCTGGTCTTAAGGATTTTAAAGGGACATCACACATCGGACCAGGACTCTTGATACTGGCCTAGGATGCAGCGCACAATCAAAGCGCTTTTACTTCATTTTCTAAGAATTCAGATTGAGATGGCACCCAACCCGTCTCACACCCACCTTTACAAACAGCCCCGGTCACAATGGACTATTAACCAGACCGGTGTGTAATAATTTATTTATTTTTAAATTCCAATGAAATCACATAGATTTAATATAGGGCAGGAATCACCAATGTGGTGATAATTTACACTGTAAAATGATAGAATAAACTGAGTTTTTGACCTTCTAATATAATTTACACAAAGTACAAATGAATGAGAGCAATATTATTTTTTGGGTAGATAGCACCCCAGTTAAGAAATCCCCCTTCAATACTCCCTCAAACCCTGATTGACTGAATTTTGTGTGGTTACCAAGGAGTAGCAAGGAGTCAGGTATACTATGCACCAAACAGAATTAAAATCCGACCTTCTCCCACAAAATGCAATTGAACAAAATAGCACTCAGAATTAGTAAATATTTAATTTACATGTGCGGTTGAATGAATGTGGTAAATATGTGTTATAGCAGTAACAGGGATGAAAGAACACTAGCAAACTACAAAGAATGGTGCTAACACCTGGAAATCAAGGAACAGGATACACAGAGGGTTTTGACAATTTTAAACAGTTACTAGATTACTTATATCGTAGAACAAAGGGCAAGATATCAGAATGGGATGTACTATGTTTTGCTATGGGATAGGGGTTATACTTACAATAAGCACTTAAATTTGGTATTTTGGGACTGCCAACCGGGTATCTGAACAGCGAGGCAAGGTCTGGTCACTGTACACAGCGGCTGACTCTCCTGGAAGGGAACAGCTGGGCATGGTCTCGACACTGGACAATAAGGTGGATCAGTAGGGCTGTCCTTGAATTATTGGGATATCTGTGGATTTTCTGAATCTGAATCAGTGGTTCTGCCTGGATAGGGTCAGCTAGCCCTGGCCTGGCAGTGGAATCTGGAATCTTGCAGTGTGAATCTGGAATGTCTGGATCACAGGATGCGCAGGAGCTGGAGAATTCAGAAGAATGTGTATGTGTGTTTGTGTGTCTGCGCCTCTACCTTTTATAAGGAGGATGACATCACAGGATCATACTATGGGGGCAGGCTTTGGCTGGACATGCCTTTAACAACTGGATTGGTCCAGGGTGGATGTCACCGTTTTCCTGTCAGCCGGTTGGACTTCAAGGATATTTGATCAGTTTTATGGTGTTTGCTTACCATGCCCAAGGCCCTCCCAAAGTTACTTTTGCCAAAGATCAGTTATGATATTGTTGTTATGTGACTTGGCTGGAACTGGTTGATGTCACATAGTATTATTTCCTGACCATAGTTCTGATGAGGTCAGAGCGTTCTTGTTTGTTTATGCAGCATTCCAATGTGGTCAGTTGAAGTTGTACTGTTGGTGTCTCTGGATCTCTGGCTGTGCTGGGGGTCTTTATATATTATATCTCATAATAAAGAACCAAAGATAAGTATACTGAAAGCGGCATCTTTCATTTTAACAGATATAAATGACACTTTTTTACAGTTGTAGCGCTTTTGCAAATCACATAGGCAAATTCCATATTTTAAACAGATTATGGCACTCCAACTCCCAAGTTTGTACGAGGTAGTTTAGTCCTTCTAATAATCTTTTGTAATTTTTGGTGGAAACCGTTTTGCCTAAAATTCTACAATTCGGTGCACTGATGCATATTAATATAGGTCATATTTACATCCAACTTTCAGAACCGAGTCCTTTGAACTTTTCCCAGAAATGATATTTTTCCAGAATTTGAGTCCACAACCTGACAAAAGGTCTACATCATCTTGTTTTGAAGGCGTAAAATGTACATTCGTACTGTCAAAACTTCACATTTCTACGTTTTCAGGTTACAGAAATACAAGTTTTAAAAAGAAATGTCTTTGGAACCAAGTGGGCCGGCTTTACCCCCAAAGAGGGGCAGTCTTCCAACTCTCCAAGCCAAAAGTCTTTTTCTGGCCCACTGGCACAGAGGTTGTTATGACTATTTCTTTGATCCTGGCAGTTGCAGCAGAGGAAAGGTGTCAGCAGGACCTCACACCTATGTGTCCTAGAAATCCTTTGGTCCATTCATAGTTTCCAGGAGGATGGGTCCCTTGGGGGAAGGTGATTCTGTTCCCAGGAAAGGCAGGGGCCCTCTGAAGCCAGGACCTGTCAAACCTGTTTCTTGCTAGCTTCACAGTAATTTTATTTATTTTTCCTTTAACCAAAAAAGCAAGTCTTTTAGAAAGAAATATCAGGTATATGTTTCAAAGCAAGCCCCCATCACATTTCCATGCAAGCATAGGGCCTTAGTTTACCATTCCCCTTTTTAAAAAGCCTTTTCATGATTGTCAAAAGCACTATTTTACACATGGGTCAATTCTGCTGGGATGTCAGTTTCAAATGTGGCTTTTCCTGGTATCTTTATTCTGAGCATTTCCATGGCCATAGTCAATTTCTACTACACAGGAATCTGTCTAACACAAGGGTCCAATGAAACTGACATGAGCAAAGAGAGAGAGGGAGAGCTTCTTATGATGGGTTTATCTGTGTCATTTTGTTGCAAAAAGGAAAGTGTTTTGTGTACAGCTTGGAGTGAAGTTCTCTGCTTTTTCACAGATTTTGCCTGACACCACATACTATTCAGTGAGGAATGCCCTTATTTTCTGGTATACACCCTGAATATGGGTGTACATGAATGTGTCTTACTGAACCAAACTGGGTAATGTTGAAAAGATGAACAAGAGCATCAGGGTGCAGTCATTTTAAATGGCAGAATATTTTCTTTTTCAGTGCAGATTTTTGAACTGGCAGCACAGCAGCGCTGCCTATGCATTCTTTTCTTTGGTGCACATAAGGAAAACACTGGCTGTCATTCTCGGGGTGTTCCATGTTTCATTTTGCCCGATAGGTGCTTGGCAAAGACAGCACAACCATCATTTTTGTAGTTGCAAAACGCAGTTTTGATGCGAGGCAATTACGCTCTGCAGAGCCAGCACAGCCATTCTGCTGGTAACTGCTGAAGAGCAGATTGGTGATGGAGGGGAATTCTGCAGGGTTGGTAAATGTACCCCACACTGGTGAGAACCATTTGTGAAGGTGGGATAGTGCCTTGGCTTTCCTATCTTTAAGGGGAGCTATACGGTCAAGGGCTTGGAGAAGGCTCTGGTTGTACTGGTCTACCAGATTGGAAGGATTTGATTCTAGGACCTCAGAGGGGTGCGTAATGGGTTGAAGTAGCAGGAGTATGTACTCCAAGGTGATCATCTTGTTGTTTCTAGTGGTGGCCATGGGAGCTCTTGGGATGTGGGGTCGTAGTGGGCTGAAATCATGTATTTCAAAGGATATGATATGGTGATCTGACTAGGCACAGGCGGAATTGGATGTCATTTTTCTGTTGCAGTTTAGATCTGCTACTCAATCCAGGGTTCTTCCTTTGCAGTGAGTAGGTGCAGAGATGCAGTGAGAGAAGCCTAATTCTGACAGTGATAGTTCTAATGCAGTGGCATTAGTGTCTGAGGCGTCATGGAGGCCAAGATTCATGTCGTCGAGAATCATGATTTGTGAGGTAGGCTTAGTGTTTTGGGTGAGGAGACTAGAGATATCTTCTTTGAAAGAGGTTATTGGGCCAGGTGGTCTATAGAGTAGGTGGATGAGAATGGTACGTGTGGAGGAGAGTGGGAGTTTAGCTGAGAGGAGTTCTCCCGATGGAAAAGGATGGCTTTCAGTTTCCCTAATGTCAAGTGTATTATTAGCAATAATGGTGACACCCCCACTTCTGCTGGAGGTTCTATCTGCTCTAAGGATGGAGACGTTTTCGGGGATACCTAGCATAAGGGAGGGTCCGGCTGCTGGATGGAGCCACGTTTCTGTGACTGCCATCAAGTCGAGGTGATTGGCCGAGATGAGGTCCGCAATATCTAGGGTGTGTGCCATCAGAGATCTGGCATTAATTAGGGCTCCTTTGATGTGTGGGGGCTCTGTAGCCATAGGTAGAGTTATGGGGCAAGGTTTGGATGCCTGTGCCCGAGGAGTATGTTACGCTCACCTGGCTCCCACAGGGGCGTCGGTCGGACCCGGATGGCTGCGGTCTCCACCAACGTGATGCGTAGTGCAGAGATGACTGACTGGACTGGCCCTCCTAATCTTGTCTGCTTGACCAGTAGAAGTATTCTCCTGCAAGTGGAGAGATGGATTTAGCCACCCGTGGATTCAAGTGATGGCACCCCCCACAGTCCTCCCCACTAATCACCTCCGAAGTGCCCTCTCAGCAATCTCACCTTATCTTCTTGAAAGATGAGTTCTCCATCCTGCATGGATTGCAGGGGCACGTTGATGCCAGTTACTTCACTGGTTTGAAGGCGTGGGAGAGTTCCGGAGAGTATTGACTCTGAGGTTCCTGGCAAGGACCAGTAAGTATCAAGTTCATAGAGTTCAATATGTCCGATGTTTCACTCTTGACCCCCTTCCTTCCTTGTCTTGCAGCTGAGGTTGTGAGAAGATACCCCTCGTGGCAGCTGGTGGCGCTCAGGTTAGAGTCTGTATTACCCGACGTTGTCCGGTAAATGTTGCACGTGTTTAACGTGTTGTTTTCTCTCTCTTTGCAGGTACGGCACATGAAGATGTGGAGAGTTATAGAATAATGCCTCCGGTGGTAAATCAGGTAAGTCTATGGTGATAAGAGTTATATTTGTTGGTTTTCTCGGCTCACCTTGTTGTTTTCTTTTGTCCCCCAGGTGCCGGAGTTCGGCAAAGAAATGATGGCGGCAGCGTCGAATCGAAAGATGCTGTGAGGACTGGTGAGTAAGGCGCGGCGCTGCAGCTGGAGATGAGGTCAGGGGAGGAATTCAAAAATAGTTCGTTTTCTAACCTTGTCCTTTTCTTTCTTCTGTTTTAGGAGCTCCAGATTCGAGGAGGGCGTGGCAGAAGACTGGATGCAGGCTGCAGGCACGGTGAGTGTTACGCTGCTGGATGCAGGATAACGCGAAGCATGTGTTGCTGTTCGGGCATGGTTTAAATAGCCTCCAAAGTAGTTCCTGGTAAGAAGTTCCCCAAAACCATGTCCGAGTAAAAAATAGTCCCTGTAATAAAATAGTCCCATCCAGGCCTCACGTTGGCTTGGACTCACTTGCAGCATGGTCTGCATCAGGTAAGTAAAGTCTATGAGCCTGGCGCCTATGGCGCCAGGACTGATTTCTATGATGAGCCTGGCGCCTAAGGTACCAGGACTGAACCCAAACAGCCCCCAGCCGGGGCTGTTTGGGTTTTAATAAGTATCTAGATGTCTGCTCCCGGAGCTGATGGGCTTGGTCCTGATGCCCGGGGGTAGGCATTATGACAGAGTATTGCTTGAACTTGAATTATTTGTGTTATAGGGGTTGGGGCTGATTGAGCTATTATTTGATGGATGGACTGAGCCCCATTGAATAATTTTAGTGATATGGAACATAGTATACCAGGTGTTGGTTTGGTGGCATACCTAGGTAACCATTGATTAGGGGTCAGAGGGATGTCCCTCGCACCGATGGGGTTGTGCTGTTTAGGATTTTGACTAGTAATGTTGTAAGGGAGGTGTTTTATAGAGGCAATGGAGTGAAGGAGTGGTATGAGTGTAGCCATGATAAGACCGCAGGAACACTGGTTGGCCATAGATAAGGGGTGGACTACTCTTAGCTGCTAGGTTCTGAACCAGGCGTATGAATGGGCACACTGGGCTTGGAGGATGCAAGCGGGTCTTGCATCGAAGGCTAAACGTCTGTGCGGATCACAACAATGTGAGACAATTATTCAGACACTATCCCAGTGAGGGTAGCTGTTGGATACATAGTGCATCACATCACGGTTGACATTCAAATACAGTCGCATAAACAGTGCAAGCAACAGGCACACATCACAATCATGAATGCAAGAGTTGAAAAACAGGGGGTGAATGGTGTCCACAAATAATGGAATAGTCGTCACTCAGCCTTTGTTAAAGAATATGACAACATCTGGGACGAAGCAAAGGTTCACTCTTCTATGCTCACATCCATTTATACCAAGGTCCAAGATCTTGAAGCATTTGTTGGCCATTTAGCCTCCTACAATATTCAGGTCGACAAGCCAGCATACATCGGTCCTGAACAATATTGAATTCTGTTGGACAAAATTACAACAGATACTGCTACTAGAGATACTTCAGTTGCTTCTGACGCTCCAAGTGTACCTAGGTGTAATGTTACTAAGAATGAACCCCGTCATTATAGAAATCTGTGATAGTACACCACTGCAACTTGTTATATCCCACACGCAACAACGTGCACTGATTAAGTGTCCTCCTGGACGAGGAGGAAAAAAGAAAAAACCTAAGAATCAGAAACTGTTGAAGAGACGGAATAACTGCGTAGTTTGACCATAGTGGATTCGATGAATGGCCATAAGACTCAATCTAAAATTACGGCCTCAATGCTAACCCCAGCGCCTGAAGAATCGGGTTCTGACCTTCAACCCACTACATCAAATAACATATGTACCTTACAAGGGCTGACTACTACAACCAACCTAAAACCCACACATCTTTGGAGGCAAAAGTTAGTAGTGGTGCCCCCCCCCCGTTGACGCTCCTCCCTCATCAGTTGACCAGGTGTCGGAACCTGTTAAAGCTTTTTCCACTTTGCCACCTGCAAGCAACCACACCTTGCCTAAATCTTCTTCTATGAATGCTTGGATGTGTAATTGAAGATGTGTTGTGGCTTAGTCCCTGAGCTTGTTAAGTTCGGCCTCAAATCAAATTTTGCTGATCAGCAAATAAAGGACAAGTCAGTGTTGGTAATGCTTTGTTAAGTTCCACCCCTGGTAGGAGCTCCCTCCAATGTGTGTCTGGTCCTCTTGTCGAGACCAATGAGAATGTAAATTGCTTGAGAAAAAATGTACCTAGTTCATCTGATCATAATTCCGAGTCAGGTTCTTACCCATTGACCCATTCCCTTCCATGTTAGCGCTCGGTAAGCCCGGTAAACTCTTCCGTAGCTTACGGTAATCACATCAGTCGTGGTGCTTTGTTTGATAAATGATACATTTCCTCAGAGAGACATACCATGGTAACCATTGATGGTGTCAAATCCACACAGGGTGGAAAGTATCCTCTTGTTAACCCAACCCCCAGCCACACTTGTGATTGTCATAGGGCTGCTCTCAATGGATGGGGAAAGTGATTGATCAGCGGTTCCTGATTCAATGCCTCATAGCAGAGTGGATGCCCCTAATACTGACACCAGTTCTACTACCATCGATGAAGACACTCTCAGGGCACCTATTAATGGTCACTGTAATTTTCCATGGGCAAGACCATTATACTAATGTTTAGTCTCTGGGGCCCCTCTATTCCTATTTGCCTCAATCGCATGGATAGCTTACACATTCTTGCTGAAATACCCACATTGAATGCCATCTCCTCTGCTGACATAGAGAGCGTTGCTTTTCCTGACAGAAATGATGTGTCCCGAGTTCACTTTTATCTGTGATCTAATTTGGTGCTCGACCTGGCTTTATCAGAAAAAGATTGATTGCGTAACTTGGGGTTCTCAGTGGTAAGATGGGAGGAAGAAGTCAACGATCCCAATATCTCAACTGTTAAAGACAACCCCTTTGTCAATTATCTTAAGCAGTGGAATGGTGAAGATAAACAGCTGGGTTCCTGTGAGGACAGAGCACTCATAATATATAATAGCTGCAACAGGGTTTATACTTGGTTTCATGGTCATAATTGACTAGATTTTCACTGATTCTCACATGCTTGAGCCGTGCTCTGATTTTTCCATTACTCCGACTAGTTGGCGCGATCACTATATGTTGAGAGCCACTTTAAATCTTCGCTTTGCTCTCTTTCACAATGAGCCCAAAGGTCCCTGCGACTTAAGGGTTTGCTCAGGCGGCAATGCTGTTCAACAATCCTCCCTAAATGTTGATAGGTTAGTTTATCAGTTGCGTGATGCAATGGCCTGTTTTACTCTTGATTGGAAGCTCGACATGTTTAATGACGGGAATTACGAAGGATCCATCAATACTCTAATCTCTGGTGCAATGTATTGCTCTACCCCCATGCCGAGCTCCATTCGAAAGAACCATCAACATGTTTATGATGTGCAATTAGCTGAGAATAAATCTAAGATGAGGTCTGCCTTAAGGTCAATAAAGTGTCAACCTATTCCTAATGGACTGACAATAATGTCAAATGATAAGATTTACTGTAAACAGCAGAGAGCGCATTTGCTTCAGCAAGATGCTGAACTGGTCCTATGAACCCTGGTGAGATAATATGCTGGCATGTTTTTTAAGTTAAATTAAGTTGACGAATGTACATGGGCAACGTTTTTCCTGAATCTCTACGATTTGGGTTTCGTAAATTCCCGCAGCATCACAACGATAAAAGAAGCTCCGATAATAATCGGTTTAAATCATGTTTTTGATTTAATTACTTTATGTAAACCATCAAGAGCTGCTGGTCCTAATGGCCTGTCTAAAGCCATCTTAAAAACTGACCCAAGAAACTGGGCTAATGTTCTAACTATTTTATTTAAAAGCACCATCTCGACTAAGAGTTTTCTTTCCACTTGGCAAATTGCCTTCATTGTTCCCATCTTAAAAAATGGTCTAAGATCTGACCCTTGGAACTATAGACCGGATTCACTATTGGATGCTGATAGTAAAATGTTAATTACTATCCTACTTCTGCAACTGGGCCATTGACACGCCCAGACTATCAGCATTTCAGACTGGTTTCTGAAAGGCCCACTCAACATCTCTTAATGGCCTGGTCCTCAATGTCACAGCCTCACCACTGCCTCAACGTACTATGGCTACAGTTTCACCTCCTCAGAACAATATGGCCCGTTTCTGCAACACTGGAGGTTGCCTTGGCGACGATGTGGACGCAATATTCAGAGGTTGTGCTCTGCTCCCACGTGTTCCACTGTCACAGGAATGGCATGACAATTCAATCACCTGACCAGCCTTGAGGTTGCGTTCCGCCTCCCATCCATGTCCCGTAGAAACTCAGCTGAGCCCCGGCACCGGTGCTTCTGGTTGGAGTTGTGATTCACAGTTGTCTGACTGTTGATCCTTGATTCGTTTCCCTTGCTCCGGACTCCCTCTACGTACAGTCATGTTCTGAATCTGGCTACACAGTAATGACCCGGACTGCTTCTATTACCTGCATCGTTTGTATTTCTTCTGCCCCCCCCCACCCCCCCCACGGCTGCCGGCCACTTGCTAACTGAACACGGACTGCTTGTGCCTCTCCTTTGTGCTCCCGCTGCCCGCCTGCTGCCAAAACCCTGCTATTGAATACGGACTGCTATTTCTTTCTGTTCTGTACAACTACTGCCCGCATGCCGCCGACTCTTTTCGAAAATGGACTGCTCACCAGATATCCATCCTGCTTTCAACGGGAATGTTCTGCGCACGGAACTAGAGACGCTCTGGAGCCCTTCCAAGTGCGCCACCCCGGCTGTTAGGGCGCCCTCGTGCTGCCTGGGTTTTCAGGTCCCACTAACACCTCTAACCTCCCTCCCTGGCTTTCGTTTCCGTTTGCTTACATGTAGGATTGATGTGGAAATCCCCCCTGAATCCTACTTGATCTCCCTGCACTTCCCAGATATAGTTAAGAGTCTTCTGACTCTGTTCTAGTTTCATACCATCTCCCATCTGCTCCCGTCTATAGTGGGGATCCTCCTAGAAGAAACTACCTACGCCACCCAAGACAGTCATTGAACCTGTGGTCAGAGACAGAGAAGTTAGAATTCACTTACTCATGAAGTCGTTTTGGCCTAATCCAGTATCCCATACTAAGACCTGCCTATTTCTTTACAGTTGCTGAACGCCTGCTCTATCAATTAATTAACCCCTCTGTTATTGTCATACTACTAATAGAGGGGTGCATAGATAGAAAGGTCTCCCTCCTTGACCTTCTAGGTCTAGGTTAACGGCCGCCCGGTGATGCTTCCACTGCTGCCTGCCACTGCTGTCTTACACACCGCCCAGTGACTGATCCATTGGTGAGTTATAACACTCCACCTCGGCAACATCTGATGCTTGTACCTATATTGCTTCAATCGACCTGTCTTTGCCTTCGATCATGTTGATCGTGGCAGATTATGGAGCAAGCTGAAAAACTGGGGGATTCCTAGTGGCCAATTGGAGCTCATCATAGGCCTCCATGAGAACTCTTCGGAAAAGGTAAGATTGAATAGAGAGGGTGCTATGTCTCGTTGTAGTCCAACACGGTCAGGTCTTAGACAAGGTTGTATCCTTGCGGCATGTTTATTCAATTTTTATATGTCTGACGCAAGTGATTTCTTAATACCGTCCGCTCTAATCCCACCCAAAGTAGGTTCCCATCATATTTTCTGGCTTGCATATACGGACAATTTTCATCTTTTTGAGAAATCGCGTGTGGGTCTAAAAAGAATCCTTAAGACCTTCTCTGCATTTGTTTTAGACAACGGTCTAAAGATCAAGCGAAAGAAAACTAGAATTCTTGCAATTTCTAGAAGCCTGAGAAAATGCCAACAAATGGGAAGACACTGTGATGTCATCAGCTTCTTGCATGACATACCTTGGCTATATGATTTCGGCCACCCCAGACTTCGCTAATGGTAGGACTGTGCTAAATAATCACAAGGCGACCATGTTCACAAGCCTTAGCGATACACAGGAAATTTGGAACTTTTTCCATTTTGCCAGCACTGTAGTTTTATGTGGGGAAAGTGGTGCCTAATATATGGACAGGAACTGTTCTGCGATGTGGCATTGAAATCATTAGACTTGTCAGAAGCAAAGTTTTGGCGACAAATTTTAGGGGTCCCGACGTGGAATGGAACTTGTTGTCCCTGTTTAGGAGATTACTTTTGCCCATTCATGACTCACATTACCTGAATTTACACAAAACTATGAATTTGCACGCTATTGGGAAACATCCAAATTTTGTCTCTGAAATTAAAACCAACTGTGAGAGAATCCTACAAAAAATGAATTCGAATATAGACACTCCCATTTCAGATCCACTCAAGGTGAAGAACCAGTTGTATGATTAGGAATGCGTAGTGACTAATGAGAAGTTATCCAGCTATTCATCAATGGCACATCTTGCCCACGAACATGTATGTATGAATGTATGTATCTTATTTTTGTATAGCGCCGGTAGCCCGAGGGCATCAGGGCGCTTAAACTTACAACACAGCAGCTGCACGACAGACATTAAATAACAATTACTGCGGCCTGATGAATGACCCTGAGCACTGCTTTCCCCCAATTCATCATCTAAAAAGGTGTGTCTTCAACCGCTTCCTGAAAACAAGGTGATTTACTTCAGACCTTAGAGTTTCAGGAACGCTGTTCCACAATTTAGGAGCCAGCACCAGAAAGGATCTACCCAACCCGGATTTCAACTTGAACATAGGTACAGTCAAAAGGAACTTTCCCTCCGAGTGTAATCTTCTCCTGGGTCTGTAGAGCACTAAGCTCTTTTTCAAGTAGTCCGGAGCTATGCCGTAAAGGCAATTGTGTACCAAACAGGGAGCCTTGAACTTTATGCGTTCCTCTACTCTAAGCCAGTGCAGAGATAATCTATCTGCAGTAGCATGGTCTTTCTTCTTCAAATTCTTAACTAGCCTGACCGCATTGTTCTGGATGACTTGGCAGCTGGATAGGTCCTTGGATGAGGCCCCTAACAACAGACCATTACCATAGTCAAGCCGTGATAGAATGATGGCTCTGGCTATCGTGGCCATATTGCCTTCATTAATGAACGGCTTAATTGCTTTCATTAGCCTGAGATAATACGCCGTATTTCTTTGAACGATAGCTGGTCTGGGCATGAGAATCGACCACAGAATTGACCATCATACCCAGGGTTTTCACTTTAGGGGCCACCAGAATAGTGGCATTCTTGATTTGGAAAGAATTGTACTCTGCCCCCAGATTGGCCAACTGATGACTGGAACCAAACAACATCAATTCGGTTTTTGAGTCATTCAGGCACATCCAATTTGCCTGCATACAGTCGTCTATTGTCTGGCAATCACTTCGCTATCCGTGGCGTGATGACTACCCCCCAATTCCAATATAAGTTGGGTGTCATCCGCGTAATTCGTAAGCGACACTCCTGCTTCCACCAATAAGCTGCACAGAGTGCGCATATATACATTAAACAGCATCGGTGACAGGCTGGCCCCTTGGAGAACTCCAAATAGGATGTCACAGGGGTCAGAGAAACTGCTACCCCAATGGACTCTGGCTTGGCGGTTAGATATAAATGACAGAAGCCAATCAATGGCTCCTTCGGAACAGCCCACGTTCTCTCTAAGTGCCTTGATGAGAAGATGATGGTCCACCAGATCGAAAGCGGCACTTAGGTCTAGGAGCATCAGCATCCCTAACTTATTCTTGTCTAGCAAACTCAGCATCTGATTCTGCAGGTCCAGCATGGCTGTCTCAGTACTATGGGACTCTCTGAAGCCTGATTGTTGCTGGTGCAAAACCTCCTGGTTCTCTAAAAAGTGGTGAAGTTGCTGTGTTGCTACCTTGTCTAATAGTTTAAGAACGAAATTCGAGTTAGTTATTGGGCGAAGGTTTGCTGGGTCCTTAGGATCCAGGCCAGCTTTTTTAGCAAGTGGGGTGATAGTGACTTTCTTCAGATCTCTGGGCACTGTGCCCTCTTGAAAAAATGCATTCACTATTCTCCGGAAGATATGAGCAAAAATGTCTTTGTGTTGAAGGATGATACTAGGTGGTAAAATGTTTTCTACACAAGTGGTAGGTTTCATATTATTCAACACCTCTAGCAGATCTGCCTCTGAAATGGGGTCAAATTTAAAGAGCTGTTCTCACAGTTGCCTCCACTTCTGTGGGTCGAGTTTCCTGTTTAACAGAAGTTCTGGCCTTGATGATATTTTGTCGTGCTTTTTCCGTTTTGGCTTGAAAGGCATTTAGGACCATGTTACAATCCTCCTCTGTGGGCATAAATGGGGGGGTGAGGGTTGCAGGTTTTTCAATATTCTTCAGAATATCAAAGAGTTTGCTGGTCTTGTTATCTGCATGCTCAATTTCAGAAGAAATCGGCCTTAGCTGCCTTAATTTTGTCTCTATATTCCTTGTCCTTTCTTTTCCAATTATTTTTACTATCCACAGATTTATCTATGATCCATTTTCTCTCCAAGGTCCGTTTTTCCTTCTTCAATAGATGGAGCTCCGTGGTGAACCATTTTTGGCTGTTGTTATATTTTCTAGCTAGCTTGGTTGTGAGCGGTGCCTCTGACTCCACTAACTCAAGAAGATGCTTATTGTATTTATCTAGAAGATTAACACACGAGTCATGATCCTGAAAAGAACCCAGTATTTTGTCAGTACATGACTTAAGGTGTAGCTTATTTAGATTTTTAAAATGTCTGTTAGCTACTTTGATGTGGGGATTATGCTTATGTGCATAAGAAGGCAGTTTTAAATTAGCCGAAATCAGATAATGGTCACTCCAGATACAGGGTGTGGTTCTGCAGTCTTGCAGGGATATATTATATCCACACAGCCAGTCTAACTGGTTACCCTGAGGGGTCGTGGGGTCCTTATTAAGAACTTTAAAGTCAAGATTGTTCAATGCTTTTTCCAGAGCAATGGCTCCTTTGTCCTTCTTATTGCCTCGCCAGAGGTTAAGGTCTCCCATAATAACCGTGGACACATTAACGGATCTTAGAGTTTTTAAGTATGAACAGAGTTCCAATGAGAAGTCGGAGACCAGTGCTGGTGGGCTATTAGGTTAAGGCAATTGTTAGGTGAGAACACCAGTTTCAAGTGCAAAGCTTCACACCCACTAAAGCCTAGAGTCACCTTAAAAAGTTTGAGGCTATCCTTAGCAATAATTGCCACACCACCTCCCCTACCCTGCAATCTGTTGTCAAAGTAAATAGTGTAATATTCTGGTATAGCCTGCTCGCAATCGGGCCCCACTGGGTCTTTAAGCCAGGTTTCTGTTACATAGAGAATATCAAAGTTGTTAGAGCTAATCGTGTCTTTGATGTTAATAGCATTTTCACCTCATTAATTATAGCCCCCTCCCCCTCCTGCGATTTCGCTTGCATTTCTGCATCTAGGACTTGCATATCGTTAGCCCCGGCTTACCTAAACACAGGGTGGCACCAAGTGCCCAGGAGAACAGGGAGAACGAAAGCGGGAGTAGCGAAGCTGAAGCGTAAAGGTGTAAAGTAGCACGCATTTAATAGATACTTCTTGAGACCTTTATATAAAGCATAGTAGGTGAAGCTGAAGCTGAAGCGCACCGAAGTGAACCGGAGTAAACCGGCTTAGACACACCGGCGCTGACGCGCCTGACGTGTCCTTTAGTGCACGCAAAGAACTACAAGAGACAAGGGAGTTGTAGTTTGTAATAATTTCCTGGTCATTAGTGGATTCATGAAATTCACATCTGGCATTGTTGCAAAAGAGGAAGAAACACCTGCGAAACCTTGGCTGCAGCTTCTTTCTTTAAGTCTATGAAATTGAATGAAAGTAAGTCATCTATTCCTATAGTACTAGACACAGGTGTAAAGTAGCACGCATTTAATAGATACTTCTTGAGACCTTTATATAAAGCATAGTAGGTGAAGCTGAAGCTGAAGCGCACCGAAGTGAACCGGAGTAAACCGGCTTAGACACACCGGCGCTGACGCGCCTGACGTGTCCTTTAGTGCACGCAAAGAACTACAAGAGACAAGGGAGTTTTAGTTTGTAATAGCGCTGAGCTAGAAAGCGAGCACGGTAATGAGTTTCACTCGTACAGACCTTCCTAGGGCTTCCTAGGGCTTGCTAAAGCTTTAAATGAAATCTGATGGCAGCAAGTTACCTACGTTACACAATATTATAAAACAATTTAAAATTCCCCTTTTATGATACCCCTTTGAAATAAAGTAAAATCTTAGCTACAATTCTAGTAAAGCGGCCCTAATGCCGTAGTTAAAAAGAATCACTGAAGATAAGGTGCCTGACCTGTTTAAGAACCGGAGTAAACCGGCTTAGACGCGCTGGCGCTGATGGCTTCAGTTTCCTTAGGCAGACTTAATAGAATGATTTCCTCAGGCAGACTTAATAGAATGATTTCCTCAGGCAGACGCCACATAAAAAGAGGGGTGAGATTGCGTATTACATTTCCAGACAAACATCTTATGCAGGTAAGATGGAACTTACTGTTAACTAAGGAAATTCTCTCACGGCGTGGTTTGATTTCTGCGGATGAGTTAACCTGCCGATTCTGTCATCAGGAAGGTCATATTGAAACGACAAGACACCTCTTTTCATTTTGTAGTGTACTAAAGGTTAAAAGGTTCCGTTACCTTGCTAAAATGTTTCCTGGTCATTAGTGGATTCATGAAATTCACATCTGGCATCGTTGCAAAAGTGGAAGAAACACCTGTGAAACCTTGGCTGCAGCTTCTTTCTTTAAGTCTATGAAATTGAATGAAAGTAAGTCATCTATTCCTATAGTACTAGACACAGGTGTAAAGTAGCACGCATTTAATAGATACTTCTTGAGACCTTTATATAAAGCATAGTAGGTCGAGCCTGGACTCTCTGGTTATTTACCTACTGTGTAGACTCTGAGTTTTATCCATCTTCAGGTTTGCTTTTCAGAAATGAGTTAAGTGTTACATTTTAGTGTCCGCATGTGAATGTCTTTTTGTTCTTTTTAAACATGAATCAAATGTGTAATCTCAGAGGTTTTTATTTGCTTCTTGTTTATTCTCTAGCTTTTATTTGTGAAATGTATTTTGTATTTTTCTGTGTTTATGTAAATGATTTTGTAAAGGTTATTTAACCATATACAATAAAAATAAAACATGTCTTTTATTGTGATTTAGGTAATTTAGATATGTACACAAAAATAGAAGAAGATTAATGAAATATACATCAACTTAACACAGGCAATACAGCAACAACATTATCGGCATCAATTCGATAGTCTATAGAATCATAAAATCTTAAAATCACCCATGAAACTCATTCATAAATTCATTTATACGGTTCTTTCATACAAGCCCTTCTTGGGCTCCATTTTGCCATTCCCTGAGTGTAATTTCGACCGGTCTAGGTCTAAAGTGTATCTCAAACTCCTTTTCCAACCATCCCATCGGTCTAGCAAAGCTGTTAACAGTTCAGGACAGTAGATAAATAATACATCGTACAACTTCAATGATTTCCTCAGACAGACTTAATAGAATGACTTCCTCAGGCAGACTTAATAGAATTATTTCCTCAGACAGACTTAATAGAATGACTTCCTCAGGTAGACTTAATAGAATGACTTCCTCAGGCAGACTTAATAGAATGATTTCCTCAGGCAGACTTAATAGAATGACTTCCTCAGGCAGACTTAATAGAATGATTTCCTCAGGCAGACTTAATAGAATGACTTCCTCAGGTAGACTTAATAGAATGATTTCCTCAGGCAGACTTAATAGAATGACTTCCTCAGGCAGACTTAATAGAATGAAGTTGGTTCCTCATTCAATAGCAATAGTCCCTTTGTCGGATGACTCTGATGGTAATAGTAGATTTTTCGCCTGTAGCCAAACCCTATATAGGGCTATCTGTGCTGAGGTGGGGTACGCTTTTAAACAGTAGTCCCAGAAGGATTCCGATAGGATTACCTCGTACCTGTGGACGTGACTGCCAAGGTTGTACGTATATACAGGACCCAATTGCACCCACTGGGTTAGTACATGCCTGGCAGGTTCGATTTGATCTGGTGGCCCACAGACACGGCAGTGCCGCTCCTCCACAGCTAGGCCCATCCATCGACCCAGCACTGACAGTACCGGAAGCGGGTCTGCATGGAGCTTCAATAGAAATAGTCCAACTGCAGGATCAGGGCATAATAACAGATATAGCTGGGTATTCCTGTAGCAGTGCACCATAGTTGTTACACCAATGCCACTTGTTGAATTTCCTCTCTGAAGGCTTTTTCAAGTGGACATAAGGTGTATCTCTGCGGAACCCTGGAATCCAGTTTATTTCAGCAACACAAGCTCCATTCAGTGCCTTGAAGTTGGGAACCCCTATATGCAGCTTCCGTGTCGTAGCTCCGGCCCAAGAGGTGATATACAGGCAGTCTCCGGCACGAAGTGCCATTCCCCGCAGGGAGGTTAAACCCCATTCTAGGAGCAAATATTCCATACAGCACGAGGGCCCAAGGCAGAACGCCAAAAAGACCCCTCTAGTTTGTTTAGCCAGGAACAATCTTGCAAAGCAAGAGCCTCAAGGCTATAGAGTATTGTGGGTACAAAGCACTGTCTATGCAGCATAATGATACCAGTTACACTGTATCCAGCACAGCCTTTAGCAAACTTGCAGGCTCGGAGGGTCGGTCGTTTCGCTCTCCTGCTTTTGTTGTTCATTAAAGGACGATAGCATAATAATACCAGTTACACTGTATCCAGCACAGCTTTTAGCGAACTTGCAGGCTTGGAGGCTCAGTCGTTTTGCTCTCCGGCTTTTGTTGTTCATTATAGGACGATAGTCGGCCGGATCGTTGGTCTCTAGGCCCAAACAGGAATAGGAGGTTACGTAATCGATGGTACCAAACAAAGTATCCATCCCTGTCCTATTAACCTTTTTCCTGGAGATCAGCATTATGCTGGTCTTCTCCAAGTTTACTGTCAGGCCTTGTTGCTGAGCACAGACTGCTACTTTGTATAGCATGTATGCACTTCTACGCCAACAATGCTTTGGCTGTTGTCTACTTGAGACCGGGATTACGCCGTCTAGCGGCTCTGTATGCCTCAGGCATCGTGATCTTACTCATGCGATCATCAGCCTCAGCAGGACGCCAACTAGTGCGGGGCTGCGTGCACACAGAGGTGCATCAACCGACTGAAGACCCTCACAAACGGCACTCAAAGTGATGATGCTTGGTCTCGACCCTTGCTTAGAGCGGAAAACAGTAGTCTGAGGCATGTGTCGGCTGCATATATTATCATGGAGACAAAGAAATACAGCTGGGGGTTAATAGCCGCCGATTATCCGGCAAGCCGGCAGGGAGCTGCAACACTAAAGGCTCACTAAAAAGCTATACATTCTTTGTCAGCAAATGGTTCGTATGGCCGAGCCGGTGTCCACCCTATGGAGAAAGTGTCCAGGCGCCGCCCATCTGTGTGTACCCTCGACTCGAGCCCTGAGCTGCACCCGACAGTAGATGCCAGTGGAGGTCAGTGGATTAGCCCTGGCAGATGTGGCCTGGGACTGCGCCCAAGGTCTTGTCATCCCTCTAGAGGACATTCCCTGAATAGATGGATAAGACAGATCTCGAGCAGAGGTGGACTGGCCTATAGGGAACGCTGAACATTTCCTGGTAGGCCTCTGCATCCTGGGCTTCTTGTGTGGTAGCCTATTTTATTTCCCCTTTTTCTCATAGGAAAAGTCTTGGGCTTGATGAAAATGAAATGTGTAATTTAGGGCCACTTTAAAAATAAATTCCAGGGCCTCTTTTGGTTCCTAGTTCTCGGACATACAGCACAGGGACACATTGGTCGCATTAAGGACCCTCCTCGAGAAACCAAAAGTGACATAGAAGTGCTGACAAGTGCTTAAATCTACCATGGTTTCCAGATTTACAAAACCGATCAATCCTGCTTAGGGGAACCTCCAACCTTCCTCTCTCCAGAAGAGGGAGAAGAAAAGAATGCAACAAAATGGCCTCCTGGCCCGTGTGAGAGGGCCTGAAAGCAGGATTGCAGCAAGATCACTCGGCCTGAAAGCAGGATTCCTGCAAGATCACCGCGTCTGGCTGTACTGTCAAGCAAGAAGCTCACAGAGGAACTGTGATGCTGGAAATGCATCAGAGGGACAGGGCCTCTGAATCCTTGTCCTTTACTGCTTTTTATCGTGTGTTCTGTCGTGTTTTCTGCCCAGGAGTCCATGTGGGACTCCTGGCAGTGCAGCTCTCTCTTTTGGTTTGGTGAACAGACCCATGGGATACCCTTATGGCACCCATGGGTAGGGGTACAACCCTGTGCCCCTAGTGTATGTTTTTGGGCACCTGTGGGTGGCCCACAGAGCAGGGTATGGGCTGGTGGCAGCTCCATGCTGAATCTGCCAGGGCTCTGAGTGTCCTCCATTTTGGGACACCCAGGCCCTGCCATTGGGATCAGTTGATTCCTGATAGGAAACAAGATGGCCCCTGTGGCCTCTTGCTTTCTATTGCCTGTTACCTTGTGTTCCCAAAGTCCTGGGAAGCCCTGACTCTGTCCCTTCCCCCTGACTGGCTGTTGGGTGGAAGTTCCATATATGGTGTTGTTGTGAAGGCCCAGCTAGACTGACTGGAGCCTTCCCATTGACTGTATGTTGTGGGTACCTCCTGTGGGTGGGACCTGGGTGAATGGAGTGGGTGACCAATATACACTCCTTGTTGTGGTTGTCTGGTTTCTGGCATGTGACACAAAGACTGAGACAGCCCTGCCCGAAACTGGCCTGAATGCAGTGTGTAGTGTTGAATGGCTGGGTACTTGTCCCAATCCACATTCCTTGATGTGAGTGTCTGAAAGGGAGGAGTGTGGCCTGAATGCACTGTGTGCCTGATTGGCTGACTGACTGCATGAATGCCCTTCTGTGTGATTGGCTGCTGTGTGTGTGCCAGCAGTGTGGATGAGAGACAGAATAGTATATCTGGGGACCTCTCACCACTGGAAATTGTTCAGAAGCGTTCAGAAGCTGAGTCTCCACTCAAGAGTAACTGGAACTGCTGACCCTCGACGCCCAGCTGGAAGAAGAAGACTTGCTGTTGCATTTGCTTCGACAGATCTGAAGGTTGCCGAATTCGTCGAGGACTGACCCGAGAGAGGACCTGGTAAGGCGCCCTCTTCCCGTGCTCCGAGGGACCATCGAGCACCGCTGAATCTTCACCGAAGCTCCCTGGACGCCAGACCATCGAAAGGCTGCCGACCGGAGAAGGGGACTGCCGAGGGGAACGAAGTAAAGCACCCAGACCTCGACGCTGTCGAAGTCCATTGCTGTCGACCAGGGTTCGCAGGTCTGTGTAACCGCTGGAGGCCCGTCGAAGTTGTGTTGCCCAGCCGTGGGAACCACTTGACGCCGTGCCGCCGACGACCGGAGCCGTCCGCTCCTTGCCTAAGAACATTTGGATCGAAGGACTCCCTCGCCCGCATCGTCGACCGCTTTTGTCCTGCCGGAGAAAGTCGAGGACGACCAACGCGCCGAGGAGAATCCGCCGGTGGGTTCCCCCCACCTCACGACCCCAAAGACTCGAGCGACTCGACGCCCTTGTTGGGCCACCGTCATTCACAATCTTTGCGGTCCAGAACTAGTGTCGCCGAGGTGCCCCGCACGCCTCTTCCTCGCAGGACGCCGACGTCTCGACGCCGACGAGCACCGCTCGGATCGAAGCCTGCCGCCTCATCGACGCCGTTCTACCCTGTTTGTTGTCGGACGTTCGACGCCCCGTGTCTCCCGCTTGAAAGGGAAGGCATTCAAGAAGGGCCGTCGATTCCCCGACACCGAACACCGAGTTCCTCGACGTTTCTCGACGCCTCTCGACGATCCGTGACTCCTGCTTTAAAGGGGGTCACTCAAGAAGGATCTGTCGACGCCTCTTCGAAGAACTCGACTCCACCAGGTACATTGGGGGGGTAAAAACACTGTAGGAGAGAATAAGACTATTGAACAATATATGGACTGGGCTTGTGTTATATCTCTTTATTTTACAGGTTGCCCAGGTGGGGGGATCTCCACACAGAACTGTGTCCAGTAGTAGGGGCCAGTATTCTGCCTATTGTTTCAACCATCTGTTATCTCTCCTCTCTCTATTGCTGGTTTCCTTCTTATTGATCTGTGTGACATTTTGACAGTATTGTGGATGCACTTTAATGAGGTCTAATATTAGTGGTACCACGTTAGAATTGTAGATATTTACCATTATTGATTTTCCTGAGCACAAAGTGCGTTATTGTGATAAGTGTACATAACCCTTGAATATTAATTATATAAAGACTGTGTTTTCAGTAATACAGTGTGTGGACATTCCTTTGTGGGGGCTTGGGGAATACACTGTACTTAAGAACCAGCCTGCATCACCTCCTGAGAAGCTAGGCCTTGATTGCTCGTCCATTGCTACCGTAATAGAGAATCTTGGCTGGGGTCCTCTGTGCCTCTCCTCTACCATATAGAGAGCGGAAGTACAGACCACCCCCTACCGGTCTTTACAGGAACGCACTCAGATCATCCATTCCACAAGCCCAGTGATGGCAACAATGACACACATTGGCCAAGCAGATAGGCCTGGCTTTGCAAGTGTAGCCTTCCTAGTGGCAGCTGAGGAGTATGAATTGATGCTCCTGCTACATAGCCAGAAGAAACAAGGCTGAGCGGGCAGTCTGAAACTCTCCACCATTTCCTTGACTTCTTCTAAACGAGTCTGGGTGTGAGAGCTTGATCTGCTCATGTCATCTTGTAACACTATGGGGTCATCAGATAAGGCAAGCAGTACCATCAAAGAGAGAGTAGCCAAGCATAGTGCACCAACTGCAGGGTTAATTGAGCCCCCACAAGGCCCAGGATATATTAAGGTGGCACTGGTCCTTAAAGATGCCAGCATGTTTCAGTATAGGCTTTTGTATAGACTATATAGAGGATTGAATGTGGTCTCTAAGACAAGTGTCCAGTTCATACCTCAATATGAGGTGCTCGTTGATAGGTTAGAGTCTGAAAATCTTTGCAGTACCGGGGCTGACAATGTTCCGAGTACCTTGGGCATGATGGGTGGGCGCTGGCATAGGATGCCAAGGAAGGACATATCTTCATTCTCCATGCCAGGTGGGCAGGTTCATTTCAGAGTGATTGGAGGTAGGCTAAGAAGAGGTAAACGCATGACCAGGATTCACACCAGCAAGAGAGGCGCCATTCACACATCATGCCTCTTTTTCAATTGCGCGTCTTGCTTACTGCCATGATGAAAAGCACGTGCTATACAATTGCAACATTTCAATTATTGTGTGTGCACCCTTGAACATTTTTCAGTAAATTAAAACTTTTTCCAAGTTCTTTAACATGTGGAGAACTGTTATTACATAAACAGCCACGTTATATGTGTAAAAGTGCAAACGGCCTGATTTCATGCTTTTTAAAGCAATAATGCAATTTTTATATTTTTACAAAGTATTTTTAACTATTCCCTCATTAGTATTAAACAGCATGCAGAATAATGCACACTTAAATTGGAACCACATCACATGTAAGCCCCAGATCTTTGGAGTGTATGTATCCAAAAGAATTCTGCACACCTTAGAATGGTTATTGGAGTCATTAATGAAAAACAAACATCCAGGAATGCATCACCATGTCATGTTCCTAATATCTTTTTCAGAAAATGTACTTGTCGATTCTATCATATAACAATATGGTGTGATGCAAAAATTAGGCATCATTCAAATTCCATTGTATTTTGCTATGCAGCTCATTCCACTTTAAATAATAGTCTATTTTGTTTTACTTGAGATTAGATATGCCCGAACATATAGCCCAGTGTTGACTTTAGCCAACCTAGAAAACACCTCACTCCAGCAAACCCACCCTAAGGACTGCAGTCATGAGACCCTGGACTTTGGCTAAGACTTTGTTATTGTTTTCACATAAGATTTCCTTGCTTGAATCCTGTGTTAACCAGTATCAAAGCTATTGAAAGTCAGAAGTGTATTACATTGAAAATCACAGCATTTTGAGCTACCTGTGTCAGTAAAATGGAAAAGAACCCATTTTCCATGCACCGTCAGTACCATCTGAAGGCTGAAATCAGCTTTTCATTTGACTTAGAATACGTGTCAAACTGAAGAAAAAGTTCTTTGTGTGCTTTTGAAATAAAATAGGTATTATTTATTTCAAAAATCATCTCTTTAGAAAAGAAGGTCCAACCAAATACAAGCAAATTGCAGTTTGCAGCGAAACGTTATATCTTCCAATTTATTTAAAATGTGCCTAGGGCACAAACGAACAAATGAAGATAAACGGGAAAAATAATTATCTCTGTACATCTTTAACACGCTTCTCCATAACTTGAAGAGTGAGTTCCCTCCCATCTTTGTATTCATGTTGTAGAGGAGGTCTATACCCCTCCCCCTCTTATGGCAGACACATACATATGGTAGTTAGGGCCAAAACCCCACTGTCCTGGTCAACATTGTAAAAATCAGGATTATTGTCTATTTAGGTAGTTAAGCTGCCCTTTATTTAAGGCAAAGTACATTGATAATGAAGAACACTGGACACACTTATTCAAGGCAACATAAAACATATAAGTATGCTTACATTACACACAAACATTAAACACAGAATTTAGATTTCTGATGTACAGGTTAGCAAAAGATAGGAAAATTAGCTAATATAAAGCCAGACAATCTATTTATATTTCAAACAGAGTGTACTAAACACTGAAGAACTGCGTCATTCTCAGAAACTTGTTTTCTTCAGGGCAAAGGTTGCAACATATATTGCACGGTCAAGTGAAATTTGGGAAACTGCGTAGTCTTGCTTATTTGCATAAGGCGTCTTCTCATCAAGGAAATAACAAGTCATCCTGACCAGGAAGTGTTTTTCTCCAAGGGGACGCAAGAAGTACTTTGACCTTTTAGTAAAACGGCCAATAAGAATGTGTTAAAATCTAAGGTACATATTAGCATAATTTGTTGTGCAATCTGTTACCAGTGTATACAACTCATGGTATAAGTATTAGAAGGTTGAGATGTTCCTTTTTTGACTGTGAAGAGGAGTGAATAAACAAATTGAATCCCAGCCAGCTGATCCCCCTTCCTTACTCAAGAAATGTGTGTATTGTCAGAAGTGGCTGACTGTAGAGAATTATGGCTGAGAATTCATCTTTTAACAATGTGGCCAGGGATCATGATATGAGTGTCATCTGCATATGAATGAATGGGAGATGAAACCCAAAGAGTGGAGGAGGTTCAGCAGGGGTATTACGTAAACCTTACATTACACGCAATGGAGACAAAAGGGATGCCTGGGGCAACCCACAGTCCACAGGCATTTCAGGGGACTGGTTGTCCACCCCTGCTCAAAAGATTGGAACCATTCTAGGAAGGCAACAAGGCCAACTTCCGAAAGCTGTAAAAGGATTGAAAGCCGACAATTAGTCAAACAATTTAAGTGATAGGGGGACTTTATCGTTGCGATTTGGTTAACAACTAAATTGATAGAGATAAAGAGCCCCTGAAGCGCCAGGAAGCTCTGAAGTTGAGCAGCAACTACCCTTTATGGGATTTTTTAAAACCCATGGAAAACCCGCAATGGTTTGGTAGTTCCCAGAGCAAGTAGGATCAAATCATAAAAAATAAAAAAATGTACAGCTACATTGATGAACTTGCCCACCAAAGGGACAGCGATACTCCTCAATTCTCCCTGCACTCCTTTCTGTATGGAAATAAAAAATGGCTCTACCTAGAATGTCTACAAAAGAAAGTATAAATCTCCTCCGATGCGCACTATATATATATATATTCAGTGAAAAAAACTTTGTTAAAGGGACATTAAGGTTAAAAATAAAACCAAAAACCCCCAGAAATTCATCAGTTATTTTTTTTCATGTTTTATTGGTTAAACACACATTTCAACCTTTAACATATGAATCCATGTCATTCTCATTCAACAATCCCAATGTGAGACTGCACACCGCCCTGAAAGTTCTTCATTGTCCTCCATTAATCCCATTAAGAATTAATTCTACGAGTCTTAGGGCTTTCAGAGTGGGGCCAATTTTTTCTGCTGTCAATATTCTTTCCCAATAGTCCTCTTCCCTTGTCGTATTTACATTGGCCACCCACTCTCCTAAATGCTGCTTTCTTTGGGTGATCAATTTGGGACATGATAACAACCAATGTTTTACTGATTCTAACATATCCGGGTTGTTACAAAATCGACATCTTGCATCTTGAGCTGAAATTTGCTTTCTTAAGTATTGTACCTCCCTGGTTGGCAAGATGTTTAGCCTACATCTCATCAAGAGGTCCCTATATCGAGATGAGGGAAACCTTCGCAGATATGGTGGAGGATCGTTCAGTGTCTTTCGTTCCCAAATGATGTTATGGCAGCTTTTATTCTGCCTCTTCAGGATGTCCATTTCCTCCCAATCCTTTTCACAAAGAGTTTTCTTTGCTTTATCCGGATGATGTTATAATACTCTAATATTTCTTGGCAGTTCTGTTTCCAGACCTGGAAGTTGGTATCTGCCTTTCTTACATCTTTATTTGCCAGCACTTCAAAGGAGATAGGCGGCTTGTCCAGGATACATTTCCGATATAGCGAAATTGTCTTCCACAACACTACCGATACCAAAGATTGCAGCCTCAATACGTGTCTTATCAATGATACTGATAGGCAGTTGGGAAGCCTGAGAACCTTTTTATCGCCTTGGGTCCTCGAGCCGATTGCATTATCAGGATCATCGATTTCTTTATGTTGATCTTCATGTTATTGTTGCTTAAGTAGATCTTGAATTCCGCAAAATGTCTTTGTAGACCAATAGGAGTTTGGTCTATGAATACAACACCATCGGCGTATAGGATCCAAGACAGAGCCTCGTCCTGGAACACTGGTGGAAATGCTCGAATTTGTTCCTGGGACTCCTTCATGTCCGCCAGATAAAGGACGAACAGAAAAGGTGCCAGGGCACAACCTTGCTTTATACCTTTCAACGTCATGATCTTTTCTGTCACATCACCTCCTTTGGAAACCAGTATTTGAATTGAGGTATTGGTGTAAAGTTCTTGAATGGCCTCGAGCATGTCTTCCGGACAGTTCAATTTTTTTTAGCTTGGCCCAAAGCAGCTCTCTGCTGATTCCGTCAAAGGCCTGTTCAAGATCAATGAAACCAAGGTATATGTTCCTTTTATTTTCCAGTGCACAAAGTTTTAGCATGTTCAGGATGAATAAGTTCAGGGATGTGCCAACGCCACAAATAAATGCTGTTTGGCGTTTGTCTAGGATTCCTGTCCTTATTGCCCATCTTTTTAGATCCCTCAGAAAGATAGAGGAGAATAACTTTCCAATAGAATTGAGAAGGGCAATTAGCCTGTTGTTTCTGGGATTTGTGTGGTCCCCTTTCTTAAAGATTGGAACGATTAGGGCCTCTTTCCAAGTTTGTGGGATTGTTTTATTTTTAGTATCTGTTGAAATAGTACTAGAATGAAGTCTGCCCAAACTTCCCCATTTTCCTTCAGCATACAATTGGAGATGCTGTCCGGGCCAGCTGCTCTTGAAGAGCTCAGGTTCTTAATCCTTGATAATATGTCTTCCCTATCAATATCAATGAGCCACAGGTTTCTTGATCTTTGCTTTAGCTGTGTTACGCCTTTCTCCTGAAAGAGGTCCGTATAGAATTGTACCCATTGCTCCTTTGAAACATGACTAGAGATTAGGGCTGCCTGGAAGTCCTCTCCTTTGTTTATTATCCTTTGTTATGATCTTGTATTGGATGTTCTTATTGCTGCCAGCATTTTTTCAGCGTCTGCTTGTATTTTCCAAGCCCCTGAGGATTTTAACCAGTTCTTGTAAGAATGTTTGCATAGTCTTAATTGTTCCTCTTTATTAGGGAGGGTACTTCTATGCAGCCGTCTCAATGCTGCGCGATGTTCCCGCCTTTTTTCCACCAGGTCTTTGTTATGTGCGTGTTTCCTTTCCAATGTTTGGTTTTTATTTGTATCCCTCTTTATTTCGAACTCCTTCAGTAACCATCTGTACTCCACTGCCTCGTGGTTGATGTTAAGGTTGCGGGTGAACTGATCAACTAATTTCGGAATAGCCTGTGATTTCATTTTTAACCTGTTCCTTCCCCCATGTTAATTCCAGTGCAGGGACAATACGATGCTTCGGCTCTTCAGTCTTCCAAAGGAGTTCCACTTCCAGTAGAGCATGATCACTGGCTTTCTGATGGATTACTTTTAAAAAGTTGATCCATGTTAGGGTATTTCTAGCAACAAAGCAGTAGTCCAGGCAGGTGATTACTGAATTAGAGGCCCAGGTCTCAGCCCCTGGGACATCACCTGTTATTTGGCCATTCAACATTGTCATCTCTCTGATACCCTTTTCTAACAGCCAGCGTTTTTCCTTGGCATCCAGAGCAGATCTTCTTTTCAACAAGCCATTTTTATACAGTAGTTCGATGTTCAAGTCACCACAGATAATGATTAGTTGATTCTTATCCTCTGTTTGTTTGTTTGTTTGTTTGTTTGTTTATTTGGTATAGCACAAAACCAAACCCAAAGGGTAGCTGGGCGCAGACATTACAAGGATACTTGAGAACTTGGTTACAGGGAATTACAGTTATGCAGTTCAATTAGAAGCAAAGTAAATGTACGGAACTAAGTACGAAGATACAGTTAAAGCTAGTTGAACAGAAACCAGTTGGCATAGTTACAATCATCAGGGTCTTTGTAGCAGGTGGCAAGGTTCGGGGTCCTAGTAAGGGGAGGAGATCAAGCTAAAAGTCATTGGATCATATCCAGGTAAGGACCTTCCGCCTGAAGCTAGGGTGAGGTTGGTCCATTCTGAGATCTAGAGGGATTCTGTTCCAGGTTTGTGCAGCTATGACCAGAAAGCTGGAGCCGCCAGCTGTGCTCTTTTTGTATCTGGGCACCACTAAAGTGTAAGCATTAGTCATTATTGTGGGACGGTTTGAGATTCTCTTGTTGACTCTGTTTGCCAGGAAGGGGGGAGCTATGTTGTTAATACATTTGGAGGTGAGAGAGAGGGTTTTGAGGGCAATCCTGTCTTTAATTTTTAGCCAATTGATATTTTTTCTGGAGGTGGAGATATGGGCTCTATTAGGAATATTTAGAGCTACTCTAATAGCGTTATTTTGGAGTGATTGGAGTTTATCAAGCATGTACTTGTTAGATCCTGCATATAGAGCATTACAGTAATCCAGCCTGTATATGACGAGTGCGTTGGCTAGTGTGATGCAGCTAGTCTCAGTTAGGAATGGTCTACATGCTCAGATCAGTTTGCAAGTATATGCAGTGGAAGATGCTAAGGAATTAGTTTGTTTCTTGAAGGTGAGTGCTGAGTCGAGATAGACCCCAAGGGTTTTGACTGCAGGCATCACTTTGATGACATTGTTGTCAATGTTGAATGAGGCATAGTCCGGGTCAAGTTTTTTGATCGCTATCTCTGAGCCAAGGATCAGTAACTCTGTTTTGTCGTCATTCAGGCAGAGGGCGTGAGATGCCATCCATGCCTGAAGAAGGAGATATATCTTGTTTACTAAAGCCGTGTCTTCCAAGAAGTTGCCCGAAAGGGGGATGAGGATCTGAGTGTCATCTGCGTAGTTGGTGTAGATGACACCCAGTCTGTCCAACTTATCAAACAAAGGTTTAGTAAAGATGCTGTACATCGTAGGAGATACGCATGATCCTTGAGGGACACCGCAGGAAACTTGTATGGGATCAGCAGCTGCTAGTGGGGAGAAGACTCTCATTGTCTGGTTTGCAAGGAAAGATTGTACCCAGATTATGGCATCACTTGAAAAATGGGCGGCGGAGCTAAGGTGTTTGCATAAGACTGCATGATCTACCAGGTCGAAGGCCGCAGATAGGTCAAGGAGGAGTAGCATAGCTGATTTGCCAATGTCCTTCAACTCGTCAATTTGGGTCTTAAGATCAATCAGGGCTGTTTCAGTACCATGAAGGGGACGGAAGCCGGATTGACGCAAGCCTAGTAAGTTGTTGGTTTCTAAGTAGTCCTGAATTTGCAGGTAGGCTACTCTGTCAATGATTTTAAGTAGATATGGGACGGTGGTAATGGGTCTGTAGTTTGTCGGTATTGCGGGGTCAAGTGTTTGTTTTTTTTAGCAAGGGAAGCACCCAGGATTGTTTTAGGTTATTAGGCACTAGGTTGGACTTAAAGGATGCATTGATGAGCTTAGAGATGAAGGGCCTCATTACGACCCTGGCGGTAAGTTACCGCCAGGGCCGTGACTTTACCGCCATGGCGCAAACTACGTTTACGCCATGGCGGTAAGGGGATTTACCGCCCCATTCCGACCTTGGCGGGGCGGTAAATCCCCAATCCCCATTTACCCTTCCCCATTCCCATTTTTGCCCCATAGGGCATAATGGGAGTGGGGAAGGCGTTAATTACGCCACCGTAAATTACGGTGGCGTAATTAACACCAAGTTCCCTTACCGCCATGGTTTTTTACACCTGCTAAAAGCAGGTGTAAAGACCGCCATGGCGGAAAGGGAACTCGTAATCAGGCGGTAAGGGTCGGCGCTGTTTACGGCGCCGTAAACCCCTTACCGCCTGACTCGTAATGAGGCCCGAAGGACGCTAGGTCTCTAGCTGCATCTTTTATGATTTGGGCAGGGCAATTGTCTCCTTTACAGTTAGATGGCTTTAGAGAGGGTATGATTTTTTCTGTCTCTAATATGGTTATTTGTTTGAAGCTAAAGGGCTGAGGGGTGTTGTTAGGCTGGTTTAGAGGAAGCTGTGGCTGTGGTGTAGGTTCCGTCGGCAGGAGCAGGGAATCTTTCTAATTGGCAATTTGAGTTTGGAGCAAGCTAATTTTTCCCGCCACGGCATTTTGTATATTAGTGCACCAGAGCTTATTTTTAGGGATGTTATCAGTCGGGGGTATGGGTGATTCCATTTCACGGAGGATGGAGAATAGTTCCTTGGTATCTGATTTGGCCTTAGATATTCTGTCATTAAAGGTATTCTTTTTAGTGCTTATGATTTCCTTTTTGTACTGTTTGGCGAGAGTGGCTAATTTAATTTTAGTCTCCTCGGTGGGTGAGTGTCACCAAATTGACTGCAACTTTCTTTTTTGAATTCTAAGGTCTTTCAACTGTGGTGTGAACCAGTTGTTCAGATGAGAAAGTTGTTTGCTTTTGCGGATTTTGGTAGGGGCAATCAGGTCAAGTGCCTTAATCATCGTACTATTGTAAGCTTTCACAAGTGATGTCTGGTCTGTGATATTGTCTAGGGTGTCGAGAGTGGGGAGGAGGTGAGGTAAGAGTTGTTCTGCTGTGATGTCTTTTTTACATCTGGTAGGGAGTGGCGGGGCCATAAGTATTGGTTTAGGTCGGATAAGGTCAAGTGAGACAGAGAATGCAATTAAGTAGTGGTCAGTCCAAGATTGCGGCATTATGTTGGTAATGCTAATGCTGCAATTCCGATCGGCAACCCAGTCTAGGGTCCTGCCTTTAGAGTGAGTAGGGGTGGTGACTTTTTGTGTCAGACCATAATCATTCAACATTGAAGCAACAGAAGAGGCATGTTTGTCATTACAGTCATTAAATCCAAGGTTAAAGTCTCCCAGTAGTAGAATTTGAGCGTGGTCTTTTGTGTTATTGGTTAGGATACTAGTTAGGTCGTCTTCAAAGGATCCTAGTGGTCCAGGTGGTCTGTAGATGACATACATGGTAAGGGTACGGTTACAAGAAAGGTGGAGTTTAGCAGTAAGGAGTTCACATGATTGAAATAGTAAGGTAGTAGCTAATCTGATGGGTAAGGTGGATTTATGGATGATGGCTAGGCCACCTCCTTTGGTATTAGGTCTGTCGACTCTTAGCAGTTGGTAGCCATCAGGTATTGCTAGCATAATGGCAGGGCCAGCCGCCTCATGAAGCCAGGTTTCGGTTATGATCAATAGGTCTAGGTTCTCATTGGTTAAGGTGTCGGGGATCTCTGTTGCATGGGCTACCATGGATCTAGCATTGACGAGTGACCCAGTTAGTGATAGGGTGCTAGTTGGTATGGTGGTGGGAAGTTGTTTATTTTTAGTCGGGGTGACTCTTTGTGAAGGTGACTGGTTAGTTGCTGTGGAGACAGGGAGCAAAGAGGTAGACTTGAGGTATTGTGAACGTTTGTTTGCTAGATCGATATAGCCTCTATAGGTGTGGTAGGATGATGGTTCATGGAGACAGGACAATCTTGCCCTCAGTCTCATGTTTCTATCCTTCGGAGGGTTTCAGGCAGCGCATGCAAGTGCCATGGTAGTGAGGAGGCTCAGTACAAGGTGTAATGTCTGGTATTGAGTGATTTTCATTATAGTCGTGGGCAGGGAGGTGCAGGTGATTGGCGAATCCAAGGTCGGGCTATAGGAGTGGACTGGTGCCGTGTGCAGAGGCGTGTAGCTATATTTTAGTTATGGCAATTCAGGTAGTAAGGAGGTCTAAGCAATGTAGTTAGAAGCCGTATACTAGTAGTTAGGCAGACTGGGCAAGTACAATACAGTTAGGCTAGAATGCATTAAGGTAGCACCTAGCTTTGCATGACACAGTTAGGCTAAAATGTGCTGGAGCAGCACCTGAATTTACACAACACAGTTGGGCTAAAATGCATTAAGTTAGCACCTAGCTTTGCATGACACAGTTAGGCTAAAATGTGCTGGAGTAGCACCTGAATTTACACAACACAGTTGGGCACAAATGCATTAAGGTGGCATCTAGATATGCACAACTCAGAATAGGCTGGGATGCATAGGGTAACACCTAAAATCAGGTAGCACAAAAAACTGAGGTGCAGTTACACACCATCTGGATACAGTAATACTACCTGGCATGATGGAGCAAGATTGTAATGGACAGATTGGGCGCCTTGGACAGGGTACATAACATAATTGAGCAGACATGCAGTTAGCAGTTTAGCAGTTAAACATAGTTAATATAAGGTGCTGAGGCACTGTCTACCATCAATATGAAGCCTGTATGAGGGATTGGCATTCAGCCAAAATATAGGGTGGCTGTTGGCTAAGAGTGCTCTAGGTTGCAGGTTATGCTGAACTTGGAGTCCAGCTTGTATAGGTAGGGAAGCCGTATTAGGAACATTAGATTGCATTAGAATGACGTGCTGTGAGACAGCAAAGTACGAGGTAATGGCGTTTGTATCATAAAATGGGAATACACATTGAATAGCAGTATTAAACAGAGTTTAAACAGAAGTAAATGTGTAACGACAAAAAGTCATTTGCAGCAGAAGGTCAGATTTGCTTGTTGGAGGGGCAGCATAGTTATACTCTCGGCAGAGCAGTCGGTCTGTATAAATCATGTGAGTTACCTTAGCAAACGTATCGTGGGAGGATCAGGGGGTCTGGCAGATGGCAGAGTCAGCGGAAACAGGCGCAAAACAGGTGATGGCCTTGTCTCTGATGGGCCTTGATGGGAGAGGGCCGGCTTCGCCTGCCGGCAGCCAATGGGGCAGAAGATGGCCCCGGTAGCCAATCAGCTGGCTGCTGGTGGCCTAGCTCCGGTGTATGTGGCTGCTGGAATTGAGGGCGGTCATCTTACAACGGCAAAAAGCCTCGTGGGCTTCAGTGGCGGCAAGGGGCTCTATTGTGTCTTTTCAGATGCCGAAGCAATGTGGGTGAAGCATCCTCTAACACTGAAGCATCAAAAGCCGCCATAATATCCGCTAGATATTTTCTCGTTTCTGAGTCTTTAGTACTCCAGTACGTGTTGATCAGGAGTAGTCAACTCTCGTGTAGTCCTCTATTTTTCCGTAGTTTTATTATCTGTACGAGAGGATTCGGAGTCAGATGTTCCAGGACTTGAGCCCAGCACGTGGTCTCCCTAGGGGTCCTTTCAGTGCCGGATTTATGTACACCTGATATCCTTCACACACAGGGGTTGTTCTTATCCAGCTCTCTTGTAAGCAGGTTAATTCAAATTTTCCCAGAAAGTTGCTTTCTCCCGAGTATAGGTGACCAAATCCCTGTGTGTTCCATGAGGCCAGGAGAGATGTATTCTCCTCTCTTCTCCTCTTACGGCAATCTATTGTCTCTTTTTCTCCATCCGGATGCTAGGTATTTGGGCTCTCGTTTCACTTTTCTTCTGGATCGTATCACTCTGGCCTACCTCTTTGGTCTTCTGGCTCAAGTTGTCAACAGTGAATCTGAGCGCTTTGCTAACATAGTATCTGTCGATTTCTGGTGGCCTTTTGCTTTGTTCGCTTGCTCCGTGCTGGCTCTTTCTACTTCCTCCTGACATTGCTTGGTTTTCGACTTTGAGTTTGACCTCACACTCTGCCGGGTCTTAATAGAATTTACTTCGATTGTTTTCCTGGTTTTTTCACATTGCCCTCCTGTGGTTCCTGTGGATCTTGGGATCATGTCCCCCCGCCACTCCTTTTTTTTTCTCTGAGTCAGTGAGCCTAAAGCCCCAGTCCGCCAGCTTGCACCTTGCTCACCACAGTCTCTCTTTTATGCTCCTTGATCTCCGATGTATTAAGATCGCATCCATCCTTTGTTCATCAATGAGCTAAACAATTACCACATCATCATTGTAGATCTTTAAAGTCGTAGGTAGATCATTGAGGATTGCCATCAACCTATTCCTGTTCAGCAAAATCCTCTTTTTGTCTCTCCAAGTACGTTCCAGTTTTAGTTTGTAGGTTTGCCCAATCGGGCTCTTCTCCTCCCGACTTGCCCTTTGGTTGTCCTCCAGGGTTGGCTTTTCTATGTTCCTGGGTCTTGTGTTGTTATGCCACTGCGAACTCTGTGAGTTTCCAGTACTCTTCTGGTATCTTACTCTTCGTCTGGCTTCTAGTTGTCTTAAAAGATCTGGATTTTTCGTGGTCCTATACCAAGTCCTCTTTCTATCTGGAGTTGGTGTTCGGGGTCTTGGTTTTTAGAATCATTTTTATTTTCTCACTGATCTTTTGGGGGTTGTACACGGGACTTTGATCTCCGTCGTGATCTATTTTCTCGTTTCCTCACTGGAGTAGTCATCTTATCTTTATTTCTTTCATCTCTCGGGTGTTGGGAACGTTGGTTTGCCAATTTACCCTCATCATTTTTCTTAGTTTTTTCCAGTATCTTCTTTTTTAGATCTTCCTTATATTTTCCTTTTTTTTTGCACTTCAGCGGAAATTGATAGGTTGTCTATCGCTTGCCAGTCGGATAAACTGCTATTATCCCAGAGTTCTTCCCCTTTGTTATTTTCCATTGTTTCTATAAGATCACTCAGGCAGTCACTTGTATCCTGCTCTTTTTCATTATCTGGGTCGAGATCCGTCCCATGTATTGGAGTAGGTTTATTTGTGACTTTCTCCTTTGGAACATTAGACACGTTATTTCTCTCCTTGGTTTCTTTGATAGAGGTTCTTTGTCTTCATTTACAGGCAATTTGATATTTCTTAAAAAGGCTTTAGAGCCATTTGCCTTCCGCTTTGTTACTTGTTTTTTTGTTTTCTTTTGTGTTTTTTCCATACACTCTCTCTGTGAAGTAGCCTCCAGACTAGCCATCGTTTTCTTAGATAGCTTGGTGGGGTCCTGGAAAATCGCATAGCTCGATTTTAGCTCTTCATCATCCAAGATAAACAGGCAGTCTGAGTTGGTAGGCCTAGGGGCCTTTTCACCCTTTCCCAATACTAGAGGGCCACCTACTTTTTGCTTGAGTTTTTTTGTTTCCAATTGCTTGGCCATCTTTCCTTCTGGTTCGAGGCTTCTTGAGGGGTCCTGGTAGGTGTCTTTGGCCAGAGAGGATTGCTGATAGAACTTCCGTATCCACTTAGGGTCTTCTAATATAGCCTCTATCAGAAGTTGCTTGTCGTTCGATTCTTGTCGTGCCAAATCGCATAAGCGATTTTGCCATTGATGTGCCAGGTCTGACTCCTTCTGTAGTCTCACGTCCAGCTGTTTCGTGAAACTTGCGTTTTCGCCAATCTCCTCTGCTGTTTTCCGATTTAATGTATAGAGTGATTGCAGGGTTTCGTTGATAGTTTTGTAAAGTTTAAGGAATGGGGCGAGCGTGATGTTCAACGCTGCCATCACCACATTCTGGGTGTGAATGAAGTCGTCCATCCTACCCTTACTGCACAAGTCCCTTATTTTCCCAAGGGTGAAGTCATCAATCCCCAGATTCTGGACCTCTTTATGTTCCAAGGGGGAGAAGCCTCGTCTATGGTCCATCTGTATGGAACTTGGGTTTGTTGCACTTTACCCAACAGCCGTGTTGGGTTTGCGTCAGTTAGGTCCACTGTATCGTCATCATCAGGTGCAGCCAGTTTGTCCTCAATAAATGAAAGGCTTCTCTGTTTCTAACTTACACTTTTACCTGTAAGGTTTGAAACATCCTGAATTAGTTTGGAGGCGGGACTTGAGTTACTTGGATTTTCATAAGCCGTATCCTTGGGCCCATTTTAAAAGGCATTATTTTTTTCATTTTCCAGGGGCCGGCTCCTCATCTCACAGGTGTATTTCTGATAAACATGAATGCTTTTGCAGTGCCCCCGATGCTTTTGTACTGCTCATTGATGTTTTTAAGTGAGACTTCTCATTCACTTCTCGGGCCCCTGATGTCCCACCAGGCTACTGAATTCCCCTGGGGCAGCTGGTCGCTTCATGGGCGGATCTTTCTCTATGCTTGAGGTTTCTGTTTCCATCCATTCCTCCTGACCTTTATCAGGAATCTCCCCCATCATTCCCTCCAGTTGTTTGGGGAATTCCTCCGGTAGCATGGGATAATTCGAGTATTCACTCGCCCCAGAGAGTTTCTGGGTGTGCGTTTCCGCACCAAGAGCCTCCCTGGCTGTTCTCTTATGAGCCAAGGTGTCTGGCTCTTCGGCTCATTATTCAAGTCCAGCTGGTGCGTACCTCTCGGGAAGCTGGTCAGCCCTATTGCCTGGTCCTCCTGATCCTGGTTTATAGAATGGATTAGATCATGCAGGTAGTCGCCCCCTCCACTGAGCTATGCATGTGCGTCATTTCCTCTGTCTAGTTCAGTGGAGTGTGCTGACTCAGGTCGTCCAGGGTCCTGGTGTCCTAGATGTCACTGGCTCGCTCACTACTGGTAGGGGTGGAGGCTGTATTGTTTGTATTACAGACCCACTCCCCTTTTCCCCTGCGTCTATAGGTAGAGCCACTTTAATTTCTGGCATTGACGTCAATGTCTGCCCCTTGTCCTGGGCTTTGCTTACAAAGACGAGGCGGCTCTGTTTAAGGGACAATGGTCCTTTGTTTGAGCATGCTATAGCCGGTGATAGTGCCCCGGCCGGGGCCGGGTAGGAAGCTACTCACTGCCTTATCTGTTGTCTTTTTTTCACTCTCTTATCTGCCCCCGGGTCCGTTGTATCGCTCTTCAGGCGACCCACTTCCCTCGTAGTGCAGCTCCTCTCTGTGTAGCAAAGAGGAGAGATGAAATAGTAACGATGGATAGAGTTGTCTTCAGGTGGTATGGAGACCGCCCCTGCGACATGGCACCACCAGCAACACCGACAACACCACTTACGCACCACTTCCACTCCGCTTATACGGAAATAGATGCTTTTGAATGGTGTGTCGGGCTGAGAGCCGGGCTGCAGCAGGCTCCTCCTCCAAGCCTTAAGGGGCAAGCTGTATGGCCAGGCAGCGTCGCAGCGGGTCCAGATCTGACCAAACAAAGTCAATGGTGCACTAGTCACACTGGTGCAGGGACTCACTCCGACACAGACAACACCACTTCCGCACCACTTCCGCCACTTCATCAGTAATGGTAAGGTAAGCAACCATAACTCACGCCACCACATTGCACTTTTCATTAAAATTAATTTCATGTGTGATGTCATCAGTGATGTCATCAATGACATTTCCGATGTCATCTTTGCTGTCCTGGGTGTTAGTCTTAGCAGTGCACGGTGGTGGCATGAGTTATGGTTGCTTAGCTGATGAAGTGGTGCGGAAGTGGTGTTGTCTGTGTCGGAGCGAGACCCTGCACCAGTGTGACTACTGCACCATTGACTTTGTTTGCGGATTTTCGGTTTTACTTGTAACCATAATCTCCCTTTAACAACGTTTTTTCTGTGAATTTCATAGGTTTTTATGAGCGAAAATGTTTCATGTTGTTACATCACTGTATACAAGTTATTAATAATTCCTCGTTTAACATATATTAAAGAACTGTAAACCTCCTTTAACAAACATTTAATTGCACTTGGGTCTGTATCTGTACCCCTACAGCCCCCCCCCCCTCTTTCTTCCGGTACTTATCTGACCTACCCTTTCTGCTGCCTTAAACTCAGCACTTGCCACTTGCTGCTGCACCACCACTTTTGTTGCTTTTATTATTTAATTTATGTATTATTATTTATTCTGTTCTCTTTTGCTCCGCACTTTCCACTTCTCCCCCCTTCCTTGAACTTTTCCCCTCCCCCTCTCGCATGCACTTGCACGTTCTTAATGTCACTGGGCCTAGTAAGATCGCTGTTTTGTTCTGCCCTGTTCCCCTCTCCTGCCTTGTCGCGCTCTGAAACACTTGTGTATGAGCGCAATAGAAATAAAATATCAATATCAATAAAACATCTTTTTTGCCACACATACTGATGTGTGTCGTACTCAGCTGCGCACGCTGGGGATGCAAGTCATTGTTGAACTGCTTAGGGCATGAGGCTCGACCATGGCCCCAGCCCCACCAAGCCGCCCCCGTTATGCACTGCAACCTCAGAATGTGACCAATGGCCGGGGCTCATGGCTTGCAGCCATGGCCAGTTTCCACAATCCATGGGGCATGGGTTTCGGCCATGCCGCATTCCCCAATGGGCAAATAAGAGTAGACGTTTGTCATTGCCGAGGGCCATGCCCACTGCCCAGGCAGAAAAACTGTATTACTATTTTTGTACTTACTTTTTAACACTTTCAAAAAAGTTAAACACAGGACAGATTTGCAAAACCATGCTTTGGGGTCCTGGCTGATGCTCCTCACAAACGTTTGCTGCAATTCTGTCCAGCACTTCGGGCTGCAGCCGCAAGCAGATTTCTTTTCTCATTCAAACCTATCCCAATTTCAAAACACTTTACCACATGGTGGCCATGCCCACTTTAACCCCATTGCTGGTCCCTCATGGTCATGGCCAGTTGCCAGATTATTCGGGTGACCATGACCCGAACAATCTGGCCACTGCCCATTGCCACAGGCTATACCTCAGTCACCAAAGGTATATCACTATTATTTTTTGCACCTACATTATGAAATTTAAAAAAAAAATAAAACACAGACCCATTTGCAAAACCATGCTGTCAGGTCCTTGCCAATTCTCCTTGCACATGTTTGCTGCAAATCCGTCTGTGTTTTATTTTTTTGAAAAGTGTCAAAATGTATGTGTATAAAATAGTCATATAAGGTAGCCCCCAATTGACAAAATCCATTCAGACTTTGCACAAACATTCAAGGTTAGGTCTATAATCTCTCTGAAAACCTTTGTGCAAGTTCGTCAAACGGCAACAAAGTTATAAGCCATCTAAAAATGTTGAGACACCCCCTCTAATGTTGACCCCCGCTTGAAAAAAAACCACCAAACTTTGCAGAACACTCAGGGTCAGGTGTAGAATGTTACTGCAGTTTCATTGAGTGGCGCCAAAGTTGTAAGCCATCCAAAAACTGTTTTTCACCAACCCTGTAATGCAAAAATATGTATGGATGGCCCCGGACATCTGTGATGTTCGTGAACATCACAGGGCTGTCCGCTCACTGTTCGCAGACCTCAGAGATGAAAAGTCGCCTGCTTTTTGGCTTCTCATGGCCATATGCCATCTCATCCTCATTACCCCTCACCTCCCCAGAGATTGTTTCATTAGTTTGACAAGTGCAATGTTGTGTTTTTTAATATGTTTTTACCAGAATGTTCACTGACAACGGGCGCGGTCTGTGTATCAAACATGGCGGACGTTTCCCAAAAATATCACGCTCCTCACGCTTTTCGAACATCCAATCAGCAGGTGCGTCCGATGTCCGCAGATATCACGCCGCCCTCTGTACCAATCGAATGCCCGTCCACGGACCAAACAGGGATGTGAATCCACGGACCAAACCCACATATCACTAATTTATTTTACCTACTTTTAACCATTTAAAACAAACTACTGAACGGATTTACAACAAATTTACAAAAGCCCGCTTACGGGACCAAGCCGCTGCCCCTGGCGCAAATTTTGTGAAAATCCATCCAACGGTTTGGGCTGTAGGCATGCGCAAAAAGTGTTTTCCCTTGCGTCACTTGGCAAAAAACACACCTTTCGGCACCCCCCATAACTTTGCCCTCTCCTGCATGAAACCTGTTGGGCCATATAGTTGTTTTGCAAACTTTTGTGAGGATTTGTCCAGGAAGGGTGAAGTTATAAGCCGCCCAATAAATGCTCTTCCTATGGTTTGAGCAACCTAACCATAACTACAGGGCTGCGACTGCAGGCACTGTAAGATAAACAGTGATAAATCGCTACCATCCTAGATTAAGAGACACTTCTCTACTTGTCTCACTTAAGTGACAATACAGGGTGTTGGTTGTGCCAATTCATCAAAAAGAAGGGCTGCGTGATTTCAGCAGAGGGCGATGGCGTCGACTCGATGTCCCTCGAAGGCCTCCGTTTCGAGGATGATGTCATCGAAGGCGTATATAGCACTTTCTTCTTACTAAGCAAAGAGGTAAATAGTTTCCGCCTTTAGATGGCTGTATAGTCATTACAGTGTATCCATGGAGGCTTCATTTTGTTCAAGTGTCATATCTCCCTACTTCATTGTGGGTTACGCCTTCAGAACGTGGCAATCACATGATACATGACCATGCAGGGCCTCGTGCAGACTCGCCCACCACTAACTCTTACAAAATGTATCAAAGAAGCCTGATGAGGAGAGCGCAGCTCGAAACACGTGTCGGCATAGCTTTTTTGTGATCTTTATAAAATAAATCCACAATGAAACGACTCCATAAGGCTATAGTGATTTCTTGATGAGTTGGCGCAACCCACGCCCAGTTGTTGTATTGGGACCATACCTACCTATGGCACCTGCTTTCTATATTGCGCTATTTGGTGATGAGCTGCGAATTCATCAAAACCACGGCAACAATTCTGTTTAGCATTGATGACAGTGAGGGGAGGGATCTGGGACCTGACATACATATAAAACAGTGGAAAGCATGGCAGCTGTTTTCAGCCCAGATAAGTTTTGCATTTTCCCTGTATGTGTGAGCCTGGTGTGTCCAGGAAACACAGAAGATGGGAAGAGATATGCCAGTGTTTCCAGTCAGAATGAGATCTAATCCTTGTCCCTTAGCATGGGTGGGGCGGTGTGCTGGGTAAAAAAGAAATGTCTTTGGTGGTGCATGGTCTCTTGAGTCCAGGCCACTTTCTCCTGGCATAGCATTCTGTGGCCCACCTCCTTCCCGCCAGTACCCAGGCCCCTTCCCCATACGCCCCCTTGCCTGCATCGCTTCCAAGGCGACCCATTTACTCCTAGCCTTGGTATCTGGAGACAAGGTGAGGGTGTGGTATGGGGCACTGAGAGCAGAGAGGGTGAGGTGGCATGAGGGTAATAAGAGTCAAGAGGCATGAGGCACGGAGCGTGGAAGGTGGTATGTGGTGACAGGGTGAGGGTGTGATATGGGGCGCTGAGAGCAGAGAGGGTGGGGTGGCATGAGAGTCAAGAGGCATGAGACATTGAGAGTGGAAGGCGGTATGTGGAGACAGGGTGAGGGTGTGGTATGGGGCACTGAGAACAGAGAGGGTGGGTTGGTATGAGAGTCAAGAGGCAAACGGCACCGCGAGTGGAAGGTGGTATGTGGTGACAGGGTGAGGGTGTGGTATGGGGCACTGAGAGCAGAGAGGGTAGTGTGGCATGAGTGTAATGAGAGTCAAGAGGCATGAGGCACCGAGAGTGGAAGGTGGTATGTGGTGAAAGGGTGGAGGGTGTGGTATGGGGCACTGAGAGCAGAGAGGGTGAGGTGGCATGAGGGTAATGAGAGTCAAGAGGCATGAGGCACGGAACGTGGAAGGTGGTATGTGGTGACAGGGTGAGGGTGTGATATGGGGCGCTGAGAGCAGAGAGGGTGGGGTGGCATGAGAGTCAAGAGGCATGAGACATTGAGAGTGGAAGGTGGTATGTGGAGACAGGGTGAGGGTGTGGTATGGGGCACTGAGAGCAGAGAGGGTGGGTTGGTATGAGGGTAATGAGAGTCAAGAGGCAAGCGGCACCGAGAGTGGAAGGTGGTATGTGGTGACAGGGTGAGGGTGTGGTATGGGGCACTGAGAGCAGAGAGGGTAGGGTGGCATGAGGGTAATGAGAGTCAAGAGGCATCGAGAGTGGAAGGTGGTATGTGGTGACAGGGTGAGGGTGTGGTATGGGGCACTGAGAGCAGAGAGGGTGGGGTGGCATGAGGGTAATGAGAGTCAAGAGGCATGAGGCACCGAGAGTGGAAGGTGGTATGTGGTGACAGGGTGAGGGTGTGATATGGGGCACTGAGAGCAGGGAGGGTGGGGTGGCATGAGGGTAATGAGATTCAAGAGGCATGGGGCACCGAGAGTGGAAGGTGGTATGTGGTGACAGGGTGAGGGTGTGGTATGGGGCACTGGGAGCAAAGAGGGTGGGGTGGCATGAGGGTAATGAGAGGCATGAGGCACCGAGAGTGGAAGGTGGTATGTGGTGACAGGGTGAGGGTGTGGTATGAGGCACTGAGAGCAGCGAGGGTGGCGTGACATGAGAGTAATGAGAGTCAAGAGGCATGAGGCACCGAGAGTGGATGGTGGTATGTGGTGACAGGGTGGAGGGTGTGGTATGGGGCACTGAGAGCAGAGAGGGTAGGGTGGCATGAGGGTAATGAGAGTCAAGGGGCATGAGGCACTGAGAGTGGATGGTGGTATGTGGTGACAGGGTGAGGGTGTGGTATGGGGCACTGAGAGCAGAGAGGGTGGGGTGGCATGAGGGTAATGAGAGTCAAGAGGCATGAGGCACCGAGAGTGGAAGGTGGTATGTGGTGACAGGGTGAGGGTGTGGTATGGGGCACTGAGAGCAGAGAGGGTAAGGTGGCATGAGGGTAATGAGAGGCATGAGGCACCGAGAGTGGAAGGTGGTATGTGATGACATGGTGGAGGGTGTGGTATGGGGCACTGAGAGCAGAGAGGGTAGGGTGGCATGAGGGTAATGAGAGTCAAGAGGCATGAGGCACCGAGAGTGGAAGGTGGTATGTGGTGACAGGGTGAGGGTGTGGTATGGGGCACTGAGAGCAGAGAGGGTAGGGTGGCATGAGGGTAATGAGAGTCAAGAGGCATGAGGTACCGAGAGTGGAAGGTGGTATGTGGTGACAGGGTGAGGGTGTGGTATGGGGCACTGAGAGCAGAGAGGGTAGGGTGGCATGAGGGTAATGAGAGTCAAGAGGCATCGAGAGTGGAAGGTGGTATGTGGTGACAGGGTGAGGGTGTGGTATGAGGCACTGAGAGCAGGGAGGGTGGCTTGGCATGAGATTCAAGAGGCATGAGGCACCGAGAGTGGACGCTGGTATGTGGTGACAGGGTGGGGGTGTGGTATGAGGCACTGAGAGCAGAGAGGGTGGGGTGGCATGAAGGTAATGAGAGTCAAGAGGCATGAGGCACCAAGCGTGGAAAGTGGTATGTGGTGAAAGGGTGGAGGGTCTGGTATGAGGCACTGAGAGCAGAGAGGGTGGGGTGGCATGAGATTCAAGAGGCATGAGGCACCGAGAGTGGACGGTTGTATGTGGTGACAGGGTGGGGGTGTGGTATGAGGCACTGAGAGCAGAGAGGGTGGGGTGGCATGAGGGTAATGAGATCAAGAGGCATGAGGCACCAAGCGTGGAAGGTGGTAGATAGTGACAGGGTGAGGGTGTAGTATGGGGCACTGAGAGCAGAGAGGGTGGGGTGGCATGAGGGTAATGAGAGTCAAGAGGCATGAGGCACCGAGAGTGGATGGCGGTATGTGGTGACAGGGTGGCACTGAGAGCAGAGAGGGTGGGGTGGCATGAGAGTCAAGAGGCATGAGGCACCGAGAGTGGAAGGTGGTGTGTGGTGACAGGGTGAGGGTGTGGTATGGGGCACTGGGAGCATAGAGGGTGGGTGGCCTGAGGGTAATGAGAGGCAGGAGGCATCGAGAGTGGAAGGTGGTGTGTGGTGACAGGGTGAGGGTGTGGTATGGGGCACTGGGAGCATAGAGGGTGGGTGGCCTGAGGGTAATGAGAGGCAGGAGGCATCGAGAGTGGAAGGTGGTGTGTGGTGACAGGGTGAGGGTGTGGTATGGGGCACTGGGAGCATAGAGGGTGGGTGGCCTGAGGGTAATGAGAGGCAGGAGGCATCGAGAGTGGAAGGTGGTGTGTGGTGAGAGGGTGAGGGCGTGGTATGGGGCACTGGGAGCATAGAGGGTGGGTGGCCTGAGGGTAATGAGAGGCAGGAGGCATCGAGAGTGGAAGGTGGTGTGTGGTGACAGTGTGAGGGGTCTATGAGGACTGGGAGATGATGGGTGTGGTAAAAGGGTACTCAGAGTGGAGAGGCTGCTATGAGAACACTGATGGGTGGTAGGAGGTATAAGGGGACAGAGGGCACTACTGGCGTGAGGGTACGGAGAGTCAGGGTGGCATGGTGGTATGAAGGTACTGAGAGTGGATGGGTGGTGTGTGAGAATCGGAGGGAGTGTAAGAGAATCCTCGGCGTTGAGGGTGTTATGAGGACTGAGAGTTGAGGAGTGGTACGAGCATACTTGTCCATGGTAGGCATAATAGCCAGGCAGTGAAGGGGTTAAGGAGTTGGGAGTGGCTGGGCCGGGAATGGCATGTTGTTACTGAGCACAGAAGGGGCCTGCAGAGAGGGGGGCGGGGTGCTGACACTCACTTAGCAGAAGAGGAGAGCCTTTCCCGGAAACCGTGCATGAAAGTGAAAGCAGCCGGGGCCGTGGTGCACGGCAGCGTGCAAGGGACAGGAGCATGATGTGGGACTGGCTGCTCAGCAGTCTGGCGGGGTGGCCACGGCCCACGGAGGCAGGCAGAGTGTAAGGCACTGCGGGGTGGTGAGGTTAAAGAGTACGCCCCCTAATTTGAACATGCAGTGTGTCGCGTTCTGGATGTGTTATTCTCCAACTGGCCCATGTGGAGTGCTGATCCATAAACAAGGCACAACATTCCACACGCGCCAGCTGGAGAATAACACATCCAGAACGCGACATATCTTCTCCCCTTAAACCCCCAAGCAGAACAGAAGGAACAGTAGAGAGTAACAACAGTTGGAAACAAACAATAAAATGGCAATGGAAAAATCATCATAATATTAACATGCCATGTGATATGAAATCATGCTGGTAACATAACAATGCAAGCTGAACCCACAATGCAGCATCAACAGATCACAGGACCAATACCATTTGCAGATGCATGCCATGCGGTGAACATGATCACCAATAAATAAGAAAACAAATGACATGTGCAGTGAAGACGAGATGTCACCTTAACACACGATCCCTGAGTTTAACAGGAGGCCCACAAGACCTCACAGGGCGCACCTCACCACCCTCATTCTCACCAGACCCAACTCATGACTCGCCAGACTGCACCCTCTCCTCACTACCACCCTCATCCAAAACCAGGCCCTCCTCAGCACACCCAGAAGCAAAGGGACAGATAGATGGCCCACCCCTCTCCTCCAACATACGAGCATCCTTCCTCTCAGCCGTGAAGTCCAACACATCTCTCACATCATCCTCCATGCCAGCACTTCCACCAGCAGCCCCCCTATCCAGGCCGCCATCCAATACCACCACCCTCCTCTTGCTCCACTTGGAACCCTCCTCCAACTGCACATAGCCCCTACCACACTTGACCACACTCTTAGAGGGTCAAAATGCACTGCCACCTTTCTGCACATATCTGGGGTTCTTAATGCATACACCATCACCCAACTTGACCCGCAACTCCTTCCTACCCCTCTGGGAAAATAGAAAAACCTCTCGGCGTGCCAAAACTCTGCGCTGCACACCATTAAGATCCAATTCACACAGGCCACCACCACCCAATGCCCAGGACCTCAAAGTGGTTTCCGGCTTCCTCCCCCTCATCAACTCAAAAGGGTATCGGGTAATATTATCCCCATATATATGGTCGCCGTAAATAATATCGCCGGGAAAAGGTTGCAGCGATATTATATGGGTGACCATATATATGGGGACAGGGGCAAAAAACAAAAGAAAAAAAAAAGTTTGGGGGTTGCGGAGGTGTCCCCCGCATGTTCCATGCAACAATGTCGCCACAAAAAACGGCCATTTTTCGGCGATATTTTTGCATGGCGAGATTTTTGTGGCGACATTACTACATGGAACCCTCAAAAGGCGTCCTACCAGTGCTCAGTGACGGAGTCCTACGATAGGCCGACAAATACTGCAAGACCACCTCCTGCCACTCCAGCCCATTAGCAAGGGCAAATTGAATAGCGCTCTTAATCACCCCATTGACTCTCTCCACCAGCCCATTGGCACTGGGATTGTAAAGAGCAGTGCAATAGTGTTCAATGCCACACCGTCCCAGAAATTCTCTCATGACTCCAGACGTAAACTGTACCCCATTATCAGTAACCAGACTGGCCGGGATACCTTCCCTGTCGAAAATCTTCTCCAAAAAAGCAATGACACAATCTGCAGTCACCCTGCCAAATGCCGCCACCTCAACCCATCTAGAGGTGTAATCCACCAACACCAATAAAAACTTGCACTCCGGCTGTAATCATTCAACGGGACCCATGATATCCAGAGCCAGCTTAGACCACACCTCCCAGAGAATATCAACCACATGAACAGGCTGGGTGCAAACCACCCTACTCTTGTCACTCATGGCACATGCCTGGCATCCCTTTGCCAACAACTCAACATCCCGATCCATAGAAGGCCACCAATACTCCTCCCGCAGCCTCCTCTTAGTCAAAGACTGTACCAAATGGCCCTCATGAGCCAACTCCAACAGCTTACCCCTCAAACAAACCAGTGGAATCAACTTCTCACCCCTAGACATGCCCCAGGGACCAACCACCAGCTCTTCCAGCACATGGGCATACCCTTTACCGTCCGGTCTGCTGCTGACCACCTCCCAACCCTTACTCAAACCTTCTCGGATCTAACACAACTCTGCATCCCTATCACTCTTCAAGGCCCAAACTGACTTATCAACAGCAGGAATGACACACGCAATCTGAAACTCCTCCTCCAGACCACCATCAACCTCCTTATGACCAACACCCTCAGACACAGGCAAAGGCAAACGCGATAAACAGTCAGAAACAATGTTCCTTTTCCCCGGCAAATACTCCACAGTGAAATTGTATTCCTGCAGCTCCACAATCCACCTAGCTATCCTTGCAGACACATTCAGCCCACCCCGAGTGTTAAACACATGCACCAAAGGCTTATGGTTTGACCTGACCACATATGGAATACCCCATAAAAACGTACTGAAGTGTTTTGATGCCCAGTTCACCGCCAAAGCTTCCCGCTCAATCACGGAATACCTACCTTCCGCCCCCTTCAAAGTCCTAGATGCAAATGCCACTGGTCTCACCTCCCCTTCACACCATTGCTCCAGTCCTGCGCCCAACCCTGCCTCACTGGCATCCACCGTAAGCATGGTTTTGCACTTGCGGTCAAACGACCTTAAACACGGTGCTTTATCCACATCATCTTTCACCGCATCAAACTCTTCCATGGACTTGTCAGACTACTCGAATCTGGCACATCTCTTCAATAAAGCTCTCATTGCCACAGTTTTCTCAGAATAATTAGGAATAAATTTCACACCGTACTCTGCCAAACCCAAAAATGCCTTCAACTGGTCCTTGTTGGAAGGCACACGGGTGTCCTTTACCACCTGCACCAAATCAGCCTTAGGACTGACACCCTCCGCACTAAGAGTGTGGCCCAGATACGTCACCTGATCCACACCCACCTGACATTTCGCCAATTTCACCGTCAAACCTTTCGCTTTCAGCACTCTCATCACATCACGCACTCTGGCATCGTGCTCCTCCCTGCAACTTCCCCACACCAAAATGTCGTCTTGAAAGTAACACACACCCAGTATGCCACCAAATAACTCATGCATCAACCGCTGAAACATGGCTGATGACGACACAAGGCCAAAAGGCATGCAGCAAAAACGATATGCCCCAAACGGGGTCACAAAAGAGGTAAGTGGTCTGGAATGCGGGTGTAACTCAATTTGGTGATACGCAGCGGAAAGATCAAATGTAGAAAAACACTTGGCCCTACCGAGTGTAAGCAACAGTTCATTTATATTTGGCAAAGGATGGCGATCCACCCAAATGCTTGAATTCAACCCCCGCAGATCAACACACATCCTAAGATTTCCATCCCCATTTTTGACCAACACCACCGGGAACAACCAATCTAAAGACTCAATGGCCTCAATAACACCCAACAGCATAAGCTTGTCCAACTCCTCCTTTAGACCATCCCTGGCCAACACTGGGACACCCCTCACTTTATGCACCTTGGGTACCGCATTCCTTTTCAAAACAATGCAGTGAGAAAATCCCTTAAGCCTCCCCAAAACATCCGAAAACACTTCAGGGAACTCCGCATTGAGCAAATCAGATGTCACTTGACCACCCACAACCCCCACCTCCACGGGCGACATTTGACTCCCAGCAGCTCCATCCACCTCCTGAACACTCAATACCGGGACATCTTTCCCTGGATGAATTTCAATGTTCAAGGCCGCTTGCTCATCCCACCCCAACACACTTGTACCCTTGAGCGCCACATATAGTTTACAAATAGCTTGCCGACCCTTGAATTCAATGCACGCTTGGTCATAACCCAACATTCTAATCGGATTCTGTCCATACACACTGGGATTGATATCAGATGAGTGCAACATTGAAACCTCCTTACCCAACACCTCCACATAAACCTCCGGAGATATTATAGTGTAAGGCGAACCTGAATCAACCAGCATATCAACAGGATGCCCATCCACCAACACTGACACCCATGGACCTCTCCGTGACACCCCTTCCACATGCAGTATCACACCCTGATCAGGTTTAACCTGGAGCCCACACTCCTGATCCAAGACACCACCCTCCAGCACCGCACCCACCACGGCATTAACTTTGCACATGCGGGCATAATGACCTCTACATTTACATTTCCCACACTCAATGTTGGCAGCGGGACATTCCTTAGAACCAGTCAAATGACTAGACCAACCACACTTCCTACAAGGTTCTTTAGGTTTGGACAACCTTCCTCCTTGGTTGTCACTCTTGTCAATCTTTTTCTTGTTATCGATGCCACTACCTCTACTGCGAGGTAACACAGCCTGGATGGCATCCCTGGAACTTTCCTTCTCAGTTACAATTTGTACACTCGCCCTAGATGTCTCAATCACTCTTGCAATCTCCACCACCTTTTCCAATAGCGGGTCATTTTCGAAACACAGTCTCTCCCTAATCTTTTGACTACTGATCTTCATCATTATCTGGTCTCTGATGTACTCATCCAGAGTTCCTGAAAACCTACAGGTAGCCATCAGAGCTTTCAAAGCTGTCACATATGTGTCAATGGATTCACCCGAACCCTGCGCCCTGGAAAAGAACTTGTAACATTCCAGAACCACATTAATTATCCTGCCAAAACGACCCTCCAGCTTCTTTAATGCAGTTTCATATGCACTCACAACTCTTTCACCATCACCACTTCCAGGCACTGTCACCGCCTCCCCTGGTAAATGGCGAAACACCCGCGAGCCTCCAGTGCCTATGCAGTTCAAGAGTGCCGCCTCCTTCTCCTCATCATCAAACGTTGCACCACCAGCTGCCTTCAGGTACACTTTGAAGGAGTCAACCCACTGGTCCCATGGGGACGCTGGCTCACCAGGAGTAGGCAAGAACGCCGGGGGCGGCCTGACAGCAGAATGAAACATGCCTTATCCACCGAAGACACTGACTGGATAGGGGCAATAAGACACAGAAACCCAGCACAACACTTCACAGCCTGTAGTTGCACTGCCCCTGCACCTTGGTATCTTGAAACTGGACACTGCAGAAGAACCAATGCACAGTGTCTCAATGCTTAGACGGGCCTCCCCTTCACCCAACCAGCCACAGTACCTTGAAGAGCATCTGCAACACACCACCAAGACAGAGCGTTTAACCACAAGCCGGATCCTCCACGGCAAAGAGGCCCCTCCCAGAATGTTTCACGTCTCTCGTGGGCGTACACCAGGGAGGATTGTCACGTGATTTCCACACCTCCAACTTCAGCCCCACCTCCCGGGTACCAGCATATATAAGTCCGCGGAAGAGGGAAGGTGCGCTGGAGCCCTCACCCAGCTCCAATCACGGCCCCAGCATCAGGGGAAGCCAAAGACCTTCGGTGTCACCAGCGCCGCGCACGCACTTCCAGTTCCTCTGGCAATCACCTGGCAGCACTGATTGGAGCGGCGGCGCCTCCTCCCACGGCCACTCCCGGACTGGGAGCAGCCCTCCAGCAAACGCGGTGTAGAGATGTCGCGAGAGCCGCAACTCTCGCGAGATCTCGGCCGCGGCCACTAGGGCCGCCCCCGCGCTCCTGGCGCGCATTTCGGGAGCAGCAGAGGACGCAGGAAGACGTCCTCTCCCAGCTCCTCCGAGAAGTAGGCCCCGGCTTACATAAAGACATTACAGCCTCCCAGCTGCATCCACTTATCAGAGAGGCGAGCTGCCCAAGAGGACTTACCACCCACTTATGCACATGTATGTTGAATGATGTCGCATGCTGATTAAAGGACATCACTGTTACAAAGAGGCCTCCTGTCATCCTTGCAAGTATTATACTACATAAATTGGCGACGAGGATCACCACTGCAACCCACGCGAACCATGCAAGGCGCAACACCACCTCCGCCCTTCCTACAAACTCCAGGTAAACCCGCCATCCCGTGGCCGCAATGGCAACCGTTATTTATGACATACATAGAGGCAGTAGGCGGTGCAGGATTTTCGGCGGCACGGCGCAGGGCAATGTTACTTAACGCCCTAGGGGTAGAAGGACAGAGGGTGTTTGAAAGTCGCACCCCGGGCCAGGTGGTTGGTGACAACGATGACGTATTCAAGGAAGCAGTTAGAAGAATCGTAAAAAGGTTTGCCAGTAAGGATAACACGGTTCTGCACAGAATACATTTTTATAGCCGCAGACAGGAAGCCTCAGAACCGGTTGACGACTACGTCACAAAGCTACGCGAATTGGCAGCGCTGTGCAACTTTGGCGCCAATGCAGAGAGCCTCATCTGCGACATGCTGGTAGTTCATACCAACAGCAGGAAAGTGCAAGATAAATTCATTATGGAGAAGGAACTACTGCTAGAGAAAGCAATGGAGATTGCCAGAGCAGTCGAAGAAACAGCTGGGAGAAGAAAAGAACTCACGGGAAGCCTTAGCTCCACTGAAATACAAGCAGTGGTGTTTCGCCCGTAGAAAGAGAGAGAAGTATCGAACATGAAAGAAGAAAAAGGGAGCACGAGAGAACCACTGAAATGCCACAGGTGTACCAGCACGAAACATTTGGCGTTCGACAGGGAGTGCCCGGCCAGAGATAAGGAGTGCTCTATATGCAAGCGCATTGGCCATTTCTCGATTGTGTGTCGCTGGAGAAACAAGAAAGTCACAAACGTCAACATGAGTCGCAACACGGAAAGAGAGTCGTCCTCGGAAGATGAAGGGAGGCCCACCGTCATCATGGTGAACAGCACACGGGCCAGGAGAGAAAAACCCCATTGCATAATCAAAATAGACGGGATGGAAACAAAAGCCATGGCGGACTCAGGGTCTGACCTCACCATAATTCCCATTCGCACATACAAAGAAATGATGGGGATGGAAAATGTTCGAGTGCTCACCACACGGCACAAACCCACGGTTTTTGGAGGTGCGTCAGTTGACCTACTGGGCTACATCAATGGGAAAGTAGAGTTTAAAGGAAGGGAAACCACGACCAGAGTATATTTCAGCCAAGAGGGCCCAGCTGTATTAGGTTGGAACGACCTAGACAAATTGAAAATCAAGCTGGATCCCAGCACGGAAGACCAAGTACTCTCTGTCTGCGGGAGGAGCGTACCAATAGTCAAAAGTGATTATCCCAAACTCTTCTCGGAGGAGCCGGGGCACATCAAAGGATTTGTCCACAAAATTATGCTTAAAAGGAATGCGGTTCCAATCAAACATCGTGTGAGGCCAGTACCAGCAACCGCGAGAGACACACTCAGGAGTCAATTGGACAAAATGAGGATGGATGGCGTCATCGAAGAAGTTGAAGCTTCGGAGTGGCTGAGCCCAGTCGTGCTCATAAAGAAACCCAACTCTCAAGAGCTAAGGGTTTGCATTGACCTTCGCAGTGTGAACTTGGAAGTCATCACGGACAGCTACCCACTACCGAGCATAAATGAACTGATTCTTATGATGAAAGACGCCAAAATATTCTCAAAACTGGATATGAGAAATGCGTATCACCAAATACAACTACACAAGGAATCCAAGCCCCTCACAGCTTTCATCACTCCGTTTGGCACCTATCAGTTCACCAAGATGCCATTCGGCTTATCCTCGGCTGCATCGGCGTTTCAACGAATGATGGACGTCCTGCTACGGAAAGTCAAAAACGTGGCATACTTTCAGGATGACATCCTTGTCTACGCAAAAGACGAACAGACCCACGATACCACGTTGAGAACTGTCCTGACCAAGCTGCAAGAAGCGGGGGTGAGGTTACGCTACGAGAAATGCGTATTCAAGGCAAAGGAAGTTGAGTACTTAGGGTACAAAATATCCGAGCAAGGGATAAGTCCCAAACAAAATTTAATGCAGGCCATAATTAAGGCACCAGAACCCACCAACAAAGAAGAAGTAAGGTCGTTCCTTGGACTGGCGGAGTACTACGCAAAGTTTATCCCTAAGTTCTCGGAAACTTCAGCACCTCTCCGCGAACTCCTCAAAAAAGGGTCAGTGTACTCGTGGCAAGAACCCCAAAAGAAAGCGGTGGAAAGCATAAAACGCCACATAATGGAAGCGCCTTGTCTGCAACCATTCAACCCCGAGTGGGGTACTGTCATCACCACAGACGCCAGTGCGTACGGATTAGGAGCAGTTCTAACACAGAAGAAAGGTGACACGGAACACGTGGTAGCCTTTGCCTCGAAAGCCTTATCCTCGGCCGAACAGAACTACTCCACCATAGAAAAAGAAATGTTAGCGTGTGCATGGGCCGTAGAACATTTCAGAACATATGTGTGGGGCACAAAATTTAGGTTGGTAACCGACCATAAACCCCTCATCCACATGCTCAGTCCAGGAGGCACCAAAGCGTCAACACCCAGGTTGGCACGTATAGCAGCCAAACTGCAGGAGTACACATTTGAGGTACAGCACATCTCAGGATGGAAGAACTCGCAGGCAGACTGCATGTCAAGATTACCTGAGGGTAAAGACAAGGCCACCACGTTTTTGCAAGAGGAGTGCATCGTGGCATCCATTACAGATCTCAAAGCTCCGGACTATTTAGAACTCAGTGAGAAGCATTGGTTGGAAGAAGACGGAAAAGACCCGACCATGGCGAGAATACGAGAGTGGATCAGGAAAGGGTGGCCGAATGAAAAGGCGATCCCAGAAGGCATGAGGCCATATTGGAAGGTGGCAGATGAGATATCAGAGACAGATGGAATAATATTGAAAACGGACCAGATAATCCCACCTGTAGGTATGAGAAGAACCATTCTCTGCAGAGCTCACGCGGGCCACCTAGGGAACACTATGACCCATCGCAGAGTGAGAGAGGCCTACTGGTGGCCGTCCATGGATCAAGAGATTTGCACTATGATAGAGCGATGTCATGAATGCCTCAACAGCGACAAGCGCTTAAAGGTCAGACAGGCGCCGTTAATTCCCACAGAAGTACCAGAGGCGGTGTGGTCAAAAGTAGGTATAGACTTTATTGGACCCTTGGAGGCGATGGCGCCCGAACATCGCTATGGCATAGTACTAGTGGACTACTTATCAAAGTGGGTTGAGGCAGAGTTTGTCCCCAACATCACCACAGCGACAGTAATAAAAGTCCTCACAGAAATTTTCCAAAGGGAAGGACTCCCCGACGAAGTGGTAACGGACAATGGGGTACAACTAGTTTCAAGGGACATGTAACAATTCCTTAGGAAGCATCACATACACCAGAGGAAAGCAGCGTTGTACCATCCTCAAGCTAATGGACTGGTGGAGACAGCCAGCAGGTTTATAAAAGGTGGCATCCAGTTAGCAACTGCTTCCGGAATGGACCCGCTCAAGACCACAAAAGAGGCCATAGCGGCCCACAGACTTACTCCCAACGGGATCACTCACATATCCCTGTTTCGAATGTTAAGAGGGAGAAGAGCAGCTTCAACGCTTATACCACCATGGCTGACCAAAGTAAGAGAAGATGAAGAAGTAGACATGACAGAGGTGGTGTGGAGAATGGAGAACAGCAAGGCACGCATGAAAACGTGGAGCGACGGAAGGAGAAGAACTAAACAAGCGTTAGACGTTAAAGAGGGAGATTGGATCAAAATACGACTGCCGACAAAGGATCAAATCACGGGCTCTCGATACAGCAGACCTATAAAAGTGATCCACAGAGGAACCAACCACGTCCGCACTGAAGACGGGCGCAATTGGAACTTGGAAAGAGTGGCTCTGTTCCAGAAGAGGCAAGAGAGAGCAAGGACCCCGGAGAGATCAGAAGCAGAAGGAAGAATGGACTGCGAGAGAGAAGAAGAATGTGAGCTGGAGGATGATGGCGAAGAAAAGGAGGAAACAGAGATGGAACCGGAGGCGCCTACAGCAGATCGAGAACCTGAACCCCAGGATGCCCACAGCGAGAAAGAAGACCGACCAAGAAGAGAACACAGAAGACCGGTGAGATACAATGACTATGTATTGCAATGAACTGCCTTTGCATTATCAGGGGGAGGTGTGTAGAGATGTCGCGAGAGCCGCAACTCTCGCGAGATCTCGGCCGCGGCCACTAGGGCCGCCCCCGCGCTCCTGGCACACATTTCGGGAGCAGCAGAGGACGCGGGAAGACGTCCTCTCCCAGCTCCTCCGAGAAGTAGGCCCCGGCCTACATAAAGACATTACAGCCTCCCAGCTGCATCCACTTATCAGAGAGGCGAGCTGCCCAAGAGGACTTACCACCCACTTATGCACATGTATGTTGAATGATGTCGCATGCTGATTAAAGGACATCACTGTTACAAAGAGGCCTCCTGTCATCCTTGCAAGTATTATACTACACGCGGGCAGCCGCGGAGGCTCTGTGGCAAAGACCCCACACTCGGCCACCCCCCGATCGGGAGCAGCCTGCGCGGCAAGGACAGCCGCACTGGGCCGAGGCGGAATGCCCCTCAGCAGCCCGCCACCGCCTGCAGGCAGTCCAGGCCCACTAACAAGGAGCAGGCCCTGAACCTCGGCACCGCGGGGCCCCGCAGGCAACGCAGCTCACCAGACGCCTCGAGCAAGCGCTGGGGAAGTGGCAGGGCCCAACGAGAAGCGCTCCGCGGCTCCTGCTCCCACCGATCACCATAGACCAGGGATCCTGCAGATTTCCGTCGTCGCCAATGAAGTAATCCACGGGAGCCACGTAAATTAAGTAGATTATACTTTAACCTGAACCCTCAGCAGGAGAGCCGCATCAACTCGAAGCAAACAACCGACTGACCCATGTGTAATGCTGATCCATAAACAAGGCACAACATTCCACACGTCCCAGCTGGAGAAAAACACATCCAGAACGCGACACAGCGCTATCACCGTGACGTCATAGACAGCGACACAAGCGTTCGATACTCTACAAGAAGTTGCCATGAGTAGCCCAATGGGCAAGTAACCCTTAGAGTCTGAACAGCTATTCTTCTTTACCACCAGTGAGGGTTTCTTTGACTAGTGCATAACGTAAATTAAATCACTTCTAGTGACTTCTAATTTTGACAGATAAGTCTGCTCAGGATCACAAACTTTGGTTAAGTGGCAAAGCTGGGATTTAAGCCCAGTTTACAAACTACACGCTTCACGACATATCTTCTCAGCTGTAGGCGGTACCAATACGTGTTAACGGTATGCTGTGACAAGTACATAAATCCATATAGAAATATATTTAGCAAAAAGAGGAAGATTATGGCTTTATGTTCCCCATATGGATTGAAAAATACAAGTACCAGAATGCAAAGCAACATGCGGCTAAGAAATGGCCTCTGGTTTTATCGATGTACTTTCAACACTTAACGACAAAGAAAAAGCAGTGCGGTTAAAAAAAGTGGTGGCAATGCCGGTATTGCCACTTTTATGGCGGTAACAGAATAACCGTCATTTTTATTGCACAGTTGATATCTGAGTTGCTAAAGAAATCGGTAGATTTACCAACATCCCCATAGCGTCTGATGCCTGCAGGAATAGGGCTTCACACCACACTTCCACAATTTGGAATGCCGTAGTAAGCCCGCGGGTCGAGTGGCGGTAACGATAAACGAGCTTGGTGGTAATCCAACAGAAATGCCGCTGAATTACCGGCAAACTCGTTATGGGGCCCGATGGCGGTCACATGTCTTTATCATGCTACATATATGATGCAAACAAAAGTGAATTTCCACAAAAAACAAGAATTTTTGGTTATATCAAAGAAGCTCATGTAAAGATCAGTGAAAGAGTTTAAAAAGTGTTTTCCTAAACTTAGATTTGGTGAGCTACCTGGAGCTCTTAGCTCTCCTAAGAAAAATACATCTATCACAGTGCTTTCATCAAACATGAAAACCTATTAGAGTTTTGTGGAAACAATGGTTACTCCAACCAATTAACCATCAATAATATAACTTTATAAATCTGCAGCAGGGCTCGTACCAGATGTTATGGGCCTTGAAGACAGAGTCAAGGGCCTGAGCGGCACACTGTTGACAGACTGGCATTGCATCACACACACTGCATCTGACACATTTTGTGCACAATGTTATGTCCCCGGATTGAACCCTGTTAGGCAGAATCCTGTGCAGTGCCCATAGGGACCACTGCACACAATTAAGACTACAGGTGGCAATACAAGTTTTACCTTTGGTACAAGCCTGTACCACTATGTTAAAGTGGTAGCAGTAGCGGAGCAGCCAGGCTTATCTCAAGAGGATATGAGCAGTAGCAGAGATTACACAAAGGGACCACAATTACTGGGGCTCAAGAAAACACTGACTCAAGGTTTCAGGTAGAAAAATATAAGTACATTTATTTTTAAACCCTCTCTTATAAAACACTTCACCTCTATAAATTCGAAACCACACGTAAAATACACTACACACAACCAATTCCACTTGTTCCAGTAAATTCAATGTAAGTACATTAGGAATTGACCGACCGGTGTTGCGATACTAACGTGACCCACGGATAGAAATGCTCACGAAGTTGAAACACACTTTGTACTTAGGAATTTCAAACAAGGGAAAAGTGAATAAAAATCATAGGCAATACTTTTTCAAGGCAAGGGGACTCGAGGACTTGTTCAAAGATACAGATTAAAGTCAATAGGCCTGCGCAGTGTCAATGGAGCAGATGCTCAGTTACCGAGGATCACACGTTGAACAGTTCGAGATTCGAGATGCCAAGAGTTCGTAAATATTGTCAAATGGAAGCAAAAGTTATAAGAGGGAGGGAAGAAAGAACAAATCTTCGTGGAGGAAAAGGGTTCACCCCGATTCCGGCTGGTCAGGCGGAGAGACCGGCCAAATGTACACAGTACCTTATTCCGTTGGTGAAAAGCTGGTGCCACGGCAGTTGTTCCTGGTAGTTCCTGCAGACTCACGGTTCCTGCGGCTTCAGTCGTGGGGACAAGAAGGAGGACATCTGGAGTGATCTGCACTACCCAGGGATGAGGCCAGCAGCAGCGAGAAAGCAACAATGAATAAAATGTGCGCTCCTTTAAATCAGGAGAGGGCTCTTCTGATGGCTATCCGGACCACTACAGCACAGCAGTGATTTCAACCCTGGAGAGGTTTCTCTGACTGAAGAAAAGGCGAGCTGGTTGATCCCACCATGCTCAAGGGAAGAAGACTCCGAACTGGATCTTCTCTTATCGTTGAAGGGTAGATAGCTCAGGACTTCAGCAGGGCTTCACCGGGACTCGGGGTTGCAGCAGCTGTGTTCTTCTACGCTTCTCTTTGGTTCCTTGCAGTTCCAGTGGTGACTCTGACTTCTAGCCCAAGAGTCCTGCCTTTTATGCCAAAATCCCCCATTCACACAGCCTGGCTGTCAATCACTCAGCAGAGGGGTTGTCATCCCAGACAACCACCTCAGCCAATCAACACAAACTGCGACTTGGGTCTACAAGGAGACCCTGTGCAGGGGGTGACTACACCCCTCCCTCACATTCAGCCCACCTAGACACCCGGAAGCTAAAGGAGGGCTTCTGGTCAGAAGCCCGCCAAAGGCCGGCGAACAAAGGAGGCAAACCTGGTTTGCCGCGCAAAGAAAGACCCAAGAAGGATGTTAACAAAAATAAATGGTGATTAAACCCAACCAGAGCCAATATAAAAAGTATTTGGGCTAGCTGGTTTAAAGTTCGAGGCTACTAAAATAGCCTAATACAATACCACGTTATGTAATATAATCACGGTAGGAAAATTAGGGTAGATACCACTGCCACCAGCCAAGTCTTAATGTTAAGGGAGCGAAACAATGCTCCAAGAGGTACAGATAAAAAGGGCTAAAGAGTAACCCTTTCCAGTACTCCATGTAAGATGGGGTGTACTGGATCTGTGGTTAAATGACGAGGTAAAGTTAATGGCAACTTTACCCTTTTCTGGGGGTCAGTAGTCAGCCCCAGAAATGGAGTCGGTGGGAAGTCTAAAAGACAACACTGGGTCACTGCACTGAAGGTGCTGTGTAACACACAAAAGAGTGGGGCTACTGAAGTGGTGTACTCCAGAGTCCACAATCACAAAAACAGATGAAATACACATGGCAAAACCTGGGTAAGAGTGGGGGAAAAGCTCACACTCTTACCAAGTGGAAAAATAAATTCCAGAAATCCAGCAAAGCTGCTGGGGGACTCACTAGGTAAGGGAAATTAGCCATAGAATGAGAATTCTCCCTAACATACCCCAACCCTGCAGAACTCTTCCAAACACATCACTGCACCTGGCAGTATATTTACCAGACTGCCAAGAGCTGTAGAATAAGGCAAAGGCCATCATCAGTGATGTAAGAGACCAGGGTGGAAGGGGCTGCCCTTATCGGCGTCCAACGATCACATTACTGTGCATTTTGTAGGTATCCCATGCATGCGGGAATAGCAGCCATCTTAGATATTATCAGCCATATTGTAGCACACAGCTTAAAACGCAGTGCAGCAGTCAGCTCCCCAGGTCTAGGCCACGAACATGAGCACAGGAATAGGCTGTATCCCAAACACTGATGAGAAATCCCAGAGCTACACAGATCCATAAACCATTAGTTGTTCCAAAATGTTGCCAACCTTCGCGCCCTGGGATGACTGTGCCCACGGGAGGAGGGCCGGGTGCCTGTGAACAGTGCAATCCCATGAGAAGGAGGGCACAGGCCCCCACCAGTCTTAATCCTACGTTATATCCCCCAAATGCGTTGATTTTAGGACCCCCTGAATTCCAGTGTACTAGATAACCCCGGACGCCTGACCATAAAACTTGCTGATCCCCCGATCAATCAAAAGATCAGAAAGCAAGACCCGTCTGCCTTCACTCACAGGTCACGTGATTTGTGTTCCGATGTGCAGGGTGGGATACAATTATAGCCAAGAACGAGGGTGGGAGACCCTGGCGAAATAGTGGAAATAATTGAGTGGGCACCGCTTCTTTCTATTGTCTTTCTAATTCTTTCTCTTATGGGTGCAGCTCACAAGTGTGTGCCACCGTGTAGGGAACAACAATGAACATGGGAAAAAGGACCTGGGCTAGTTAGCCATCAATATGGGCCGCACACCCTTGTACCCACATGGGGTTATGTTCAATCTTTTACAATGCCTGTCTTGTGTAAATAATGGCAATGACTCTCTTCTCCTTCTGTTGCCAAGAAAGTGTATTTTAATTCCGTTAAAAAATTATAATAATTAAGTAATTCATCAGTGATTTCTGTCAGGCCAATTCATTTTGGACATGTGTCCTTTGCAGGGCCTTGTCTAATCAGTCAAACCAATATCACGTGATCATGCATTTATGATCAAAGCAAAATGAATAAAGCAAAATGTCAAGCAACCACATTTGTATATATATAGAGAAAAGCCATTTTGGTAATGAGCAGGGTACCCACGAGACACACATAATACATTTAGAGAAAAGAACATGTAGGCAAAACAGTCATAATTGACGTATTGGGAGCTATTGAGCACAATTAGACGTCACAGTAATGATACTTAAAGAAAGCTGTGCCAAGTACATACCAGTTTTAACACTTGACTAAACATTTTATTGTATATATGTTCCATGTTTTCCCTACATGTTCTCTTCTCTAAATGTATTATGTGTGGCTACAGCCAAAAGACACGGGGTTATAGCTACTCCCAGCCCCCTAGCTCTCATCGCAGAACCGACCCGCACAGATGGAGCCCAAGCCAAAGAGACGTAAGCTCGCCAATCAGATGAAAGCGAGGAGTCTTCCACGTCAGAATCATGCAAAGAAGAGGAGGCGGCAGCAGTAGTCATGCAGATATGGCCCACAGTGTTAAGAAAGATTTCCATTTATGGGTAATTTTCCCTCCGATTGTGAACCCCCAACATTTTGCTTTTGTCTGACTCTCCTAGCCTCACTTTTACCAGTGGAGCCCAGCCTTCTGCTGTACTCCGCTGCACTTTTTCTCACTTTGTTATGGGGAAACTGACATGCCCTTACAGGCAGTCAGTACTGGGAGACTTTGTTTCCCTTAGTCTTTCACTTTGTTGCCATTTGTCGATGGTAAGAGGGTGCCCTTGGTATGGGGCGTGGAATAGATTGCATTGCAGCTCTGGCTGAGTATGACCTTGTCCCGCTTCCTATAAACACTCAAGTAATTGTAGAGGAGCAGCCGAATGCCTCTTCAGGAAGTCCCGCCCCCCTCCTACAAGTATGTTGGGAACCTGAGATTTTGCCAGGCCTGACACCATTCCACGACGAATCTTTGAGAAAAGGTATCCACTGAGAAAACCATATCAGATGTACTCCCGAAGAGATGACAATCTCATGAAGGAAATACCCAAAGGAATATGAAAAGGAGCAGGAAAAGGAGTCAGTGACGTCACAAGAGATGAGCGTGATGCATTATGAAGACTGGCTGAAGAAGAGAATACATGGACCTTATAGAAACTGATGACGAAGTAAAGAATCAAGGAAGCTTTCATATGCGAAAGGAAGATTGTGCGTGCGAAAGTACAAGTTCTTCAATAACTGTTCAGATGCAGAAACGCAAGTAGATTAAGTGATCATAAAAGCTGGCTTTACGTAGTAAATAGACTGCAGGCGATGCCGCCATTGTATAGTATCTGGACATCGATGTCACAACTTTACTAAGCTCAGACGCACGGAGAAAGAAGGTTCAAGAGTTGTGTCGCAGCAAAGAATTAAGCTGGAGATCATGGACTTGAATGGCGAAGCTGTTTTGCCTTGTATCAAAGTTGGAGCAAGCCAAGGCCGGTTATCTATTTTCAAGGCAGCAAACGTGAGAATCTGAAAATATCCTTGTTAAGGTGTGAGGAAAGAATACCAAGCATGCCAAGTTTTATTCAGACAAGACATTTCATTACTGCAAAATGGACCAGATCGTGGTCTCCTGTCACGTGAGCCGAGGATGGAAATAGAGTTGGGCATAGCCTTCCAGAATTATGATAAGAGAGTGCCCACACGCCCTTATATTCCCAGAGACCAGAATACATTGCAAGGCAAAGTTCAAAGACAATCTTCATGGCCGAAGGCATGGGTGATGAGAGACGGGGGGCTAATTGGGTGGTGAGGCAAAGTCATGTCCACCTCCTAGCACCTGGGTATGAGCTTACGTGCTGCTAAGTGAACCGAATGTTCCAGACAGCACGAGCGTGCCAACCAATTGTAGACAGCCGTATAACAAAGGGCCTTATAGTTTGAAAGCCAATGCATACGTTGTCCACCAGACAGTAGATGTCTTATCACAACCCAACCCCTTATAGAAAGTATACTTAGATGTTCCCCTCGAACCAATTATAATCCCTCATAGGTTTTTCTTATTTGCCACGTAGTATGACATCATATATGATGAATTTCTAGTATAAAGATGTGTTTTTCGTGCATAATGATGGAGAGCTCGACCGACGTCTGTTGATGTCCATTGTAACTCCCTGTTTTAGATAATTGATATTAAAAGAGAAGAATAATGTGCCATCTTCCTGAGTTGGATCCGTTATTTGGTGTAAGAGTTTACTCTGTTTCCCATCCACTGCATGCTACCCAAAAAGGACACTATTGTTCAAAACGGTACTTCGTCCTCCTTTATTGACCTTGTATTTGTGAATCAGGAGATCTCTGATCTGACGCCATGGTTGCCATGAGTGATCATGTTACACTAAGAATGTCTACCAATATCGGAGCTCAATGGTAGGAAAGAATTGAACTTGCAAGGCAACCGACTTTGGTGGTCCCACTTAAATATAAATCATTTGAATGCCGCAGTCATCATGGTGAAGGGATTCTTAAGAAGCGCGCATGGGATATAAAACTTATGGTAGCCTCAATTAGGGACATTGATATGGGGCACTGGGCAGTTAAATTGAAGGGAAACAAACCCTGGGTTCCCTTCAATGGTGCCATTGCGAACAAAAAACATATGGTTAATGCTGAGTGCTACAAAATAAAGAGGAGTCGACTTATGTCTGCCAGGGACATCAAGAGCAAGGTGTCTATGATCAAAAGTGCCTATAAACGGTGGCTGACTATCGTTATAGAGATACTGCTGCCAAGTGGAAGCAAATAAACCTGATTATACAAACTCATTATTCAAAATAATTTTGGTTTCTGATTCGTTCCGTTAGAGGTGGTCAGCAGGCCCTAGAGGTTAGTCCTATTGCTGATGAGTGTGGTAGGATACATTAACATTCTTTTCAGCACCCCCCGTTTCTTTACTTGATACAACTAGCAAAAATATAAGAGCATAGGTGAACAGTTTAACATAGTCTTTCCCCTATGCATCCAGCACATAGTCATTTAGATGGGAAGGCTTACCTTGGTGTGCCGCCAATGACCTCTGCCTCAATGCCAGTAAGACTGAGATTCTCCTCATCAGCACACCTGCTCCCTCCTTTCCTGTCACCCTCTGGCCTGCTACTCTTGGCCCCCCTCCTGCTCCTACCTGTGAGGCCAAAAACATAGGGGTCATCTTCGACTGCACACTCTCCGTCTCTCGTCACATCTCAGACATCTCTAAGAAGTCACACTATCAGCTGCACCTACTCAGAAGTATTCTATCTTTCCTCTCCTTCCCCCAGAAGCTTACTGTCTACAGAGCTCTGGTTCTCTCTAGACTGCACTACTGCAACAGCTTCTTTCTAAATCTGCCTGCCTCACCTCTCCGCCCTCTGAAACTCATCCTGAACAGGACTGCAAGACTTGTCCTTGGCCTCAAGCCCAGGGATCGTATCTCTCCAGTATTGAAATGTCTGCACTGGCTCCCAGTGGCTGGGAGGATTAAGTCCAAAACCCTCTGCATTGTCCACAATGCCTTCTGGAGCCTGGGGGCCTCAATACCTTCAACTCTCTCTTCCTAAATATCTTCCTTCTCAAGCTCTTCACTCATCCGCCTCCAACTCCCTCAGGGCCAGTTGCTTCTCCAAGCAACGAGTTGGTGGTAGATCTCTTTCCTCGGCTGGTGACTCCCTCTGGAAAGGCCTCCCTGCCTCCCTTAAACCTGAGGAGAACCATCTCCGGTTCTGGAAGCACCTCACAACCTTTCTCTTTGCTTCTGCTTTTTCTCCTCCTCTCCTCTGCTTACCTCCTAGCTGTAACTGAAATCGCACTGGCTACCTGCACACCCTCTGATCTCGGGACCAGGTCTCTCCCCCGCCAGCGTCTCACACCTGCACTGCCCACCTGGCAACCCCCGCACTTGGGGACTGTTTCTGTATCCCTACAGTCCCTCTCCCAGCCCTTGACACCTGATGTCTGCACTTACCCATGCACTTGCCACATGCTGACCGCTACTTACTTATTATTATCATCTTTTTCCGAGTACTTCACTGTCCCTGCCCCCTTCCCACGCACTTGCGCGATCTGAGGTTACCAGACATTTGATCGAAAAAAGTTGGTCGACTGGACAAATGGTCGAACCAATTTGGTCGAAAACCAAATGGTCGAATTTTTTATTTTTACCCCTTTTTTTATTTTTTTTTGGGGGGACCCCCCCAACCCCCTTTTTTTCTAAAAAAACCTTTTTTCCCCTAAACTACAACCTTAAAAATATATATAAATAAAAAAAAAAATTCGACCATTTGGTTTTCGACAAAATTACGTCGACCAAATGTCCTGTCGGCAAATATTTTTCGATGAAATGTCCGGACACCGCGATCTGAATGATACCTGGCCTAGTAGGATCGCTGTCCGTCCTCCCTTGTTCCCCTACCTTGCATTGTTGCACCATGAAAAACTTGTGTATAGGCGTGTTATAAATGCCATATCATATCATATCATAAGTGGGTGTCCCTTCCTGTCAATCCAAACTCCACATGCACGGCCTCCCATGGCTGGGAACTCCTCGCATGCATTCAATCCACGGTTCACGTTGTGCCAGGGCAGCCGCCTGACACTTTACACATTTAGCCACAAACTCATCCACAAGCTTTTCCAAATGTGGGAACACACCTTCAGTCTCAGGCATGCCTTCGTTTTGGCCACACCCTGGTGCCCTTGGTGCGCCAATGCTATGACCTGTTGGATCTTGCACGCAGGAACCACCATCTTCTTCCCCCTAAGAAGAAAGCCTGAGTCAGCGAAAAGCCAGTTCTTCCCTGACTTTCCACAGCTGATAGAGTGTGGTGCAGCCATCCTGAGTCCTTTTGCTCAAACCTTCCAGGATCCCTTTACACTTCCCCTTCAGATGTGCTCCTCAAAGAAGGCAAAAACATTCATCCTCATCCGACTCAGCTGTTATCTTCTGAATGGGCATCGAATTCGGTGTGACTGACTCAATGACAACCCACACATATTCTTTGGCCTCCTCCAGACCAGCCTCGTGGGCCAGCATGACCCCCTGCCTTGTGAGATAAACTGGCGCCTTATTGGCCCCCCAGTCTGTATACCAGGCACACCCCATACTCCAGTAGGGCTAGCATTTATCTCTCAATTCTAGCAGGTGGCTTGGAAGACGAGCCAGCAATGATTGGAACAAGGGGCTTATGGTCCGTGACTACAGTCACAGGTCTTCCCATATAGCCGGAAGTGCCGTCGCTGCCAGAGTACCGCCTGAGGCTCCTACTCAACATGAGAGTACCGCTGTTCCGTCTCCAACAGGGCTCGGCTGGCCAATGCCACAGGTCTCACATCTCCACGAGGAATCATCGCTTATGTTCAAAACACCTTCCAAGTCCGCCAGTGCGCCTCTGATAATATTCTGAAACAACTGCGCCACAGATGATACCCCAAACAGAGCCACTCGACTGATATAGCCCCCTGTGCCTGGTGAAGGTAGTGATGTACCTTGACTCAGGGTGGAGTACGACCTGATGATAACCGGCCCTTAAGTCAGGTTTCGAGAAGAATTTGGCTCCCTGAAGCTCCGCAACAATGTCATCAATGGTGGGCACCAGGTGTTGTTCCCTCTTATACTCCTATGTCCCGTCCCCTTTCCTCCATACTTATGGGACATCTCTCCATCCTGTGGGACGGGACCGGAGCACTTTCTAAAAAGCATCCAAATATTTTTTTTCAAAAACGTGCCCTTCCTCTCTTTCTTGTGCGAAGCCCGGCACGCAGCCGTAACCCCACCCACCTTGGCTCCACCCCGCGCATCGCCCATCAGTCCTTTTCTCCGCATCGTTTGGGACTGGACGCACTTGCATCCGCGGAAGATTTTCTTCCTTTTTTCCTCTCTAGCTCTCGCTAGCGATCGTGTACTAGTCTATCTATGTTGTTCAAACTAGACTTTCCAGATTGTTCATCGTATCACCGACACTTCGCGAGGGCGGATCCCCATCCTCTTTGTTTAGAGTGTTTGGGTCCGGATCACCGTTGGGACTCCTGTTTTTATTGATTCCCTTTCGGTCCGGGCTCTTCAGCGTCGGTTGGAGCGGTGGGAGGAGGTGTTCCGACAAACTCCTCCTTCGCATTTTCAAGCGTTCATCGACGAAAAGAAGAGACACCTGGTAAGTTCTTTACTTTTCAGAGCACCCCGGCCGGGAGACACTTTCTGGGTGTCGCTCTGTCACCGGGGTTCGCCCTGAGGTGCCTGTTGGGCCTAATAATTATACCAGAGTTTTCTCTGAGGGTCTCCGTAAGGGGCCTGTGGAAACCGGAGTACATTCCAAGGCCCCTCCAGTGTAGGGGCTGCTTGTTGGCCCAGTTCTACTGAGTCGTGTGGTACCGGAGCTTGCTCTGAGGCCCCTCTATCGGCTTCCCTCAAAAATAAGACCGGACCTGGGTCCGAGGTCCCTCGGACAGAGGCTAAAGTTACCAACATTTCTGAGAGGCCTGGCAAGGCCTTATCGGTGAAGGTTTTTTCTCACCGTTCTCGCTCTTGTGGCAACGCCAGATCTGTTTAGGGGGCAAAGAAGGAAAGTTCTTCTTTTACCGGCAGTGCTGAGGTCCTTCCTGGGGAAGGCTAATTTGGCGATTGGTATGTTGCAGAAACATTCCAGGCCACATAGTACCGGCTCTGCCGAGGTTCCTTATGTTAAGGGTAAAGTGAAGACCCCTGATCCATTGACGGGGACCCCTGCCTCACTTCCTCTCATGCCGCAGTTCCTCTCAGGTGATGACAAAATGGCACCCGTTCCCGCCATGACCGCGGCAGCCATTTTGGGTGCTACCCCTACAACTACACCATCAGCCTCAGGTGTAGGGCTTGGTTCCGTGGGTGAACATAGGGTTCCTTGTGCGCATCCTTATTGGCCAATTTTTGATTGGAATGCTCGGATGCCCCTTCCGCACAATGTTTTGTTGCCTGCGAGGTTGGCACCTTTGATTTATGTGGATACGTCGGTGGAGGGACCGGTGTGGCACCCTTACCCGTTACGTCCCTGGAATTGTCCTCCTCATGAGAGGCCTCCTCTGGTTCCAAAACAGTCCCCGGGGGATGCCTTTTTCGACAAATTTCAGACGCTCATGCGTACCGACCACATGAGGGAATATTTCAAAGGGCTTTTTAGGGAGATATGTCCGCCCGCGCCTCTGGCCCCACCCGTTCCTCCGGTGGTTCCGCCCGCGCCTCCCTTGTCTACGGTGCCTTCCCCGACTCCTCCGCCTTTGCCCCCCTTGTCCCCCGTGGACAAGGCAGCGGCTGACACAGTTCAGCAGGATCCTGACCTGTCGGATGACGTGCAAGGCGATCAGGACAATGAGGACCTGCCCCGCTCTATCAGAGCTTTTCATGACCGGGTACTGGACATGATGTGCTTCTTGGATGTTCCGGTGCCCGAGGCACCCACTCCGCAGGAGGGCGTGCTTTCTGGGGCATTCACTCTGTCTCCTTTGGAGCGTACCGTCCTGTTCTTGCAGAAGGACGTTCTGGCCGTGGTCCGCAGGGTTTGGGCAAAGCCACACTCTGGACTTTTCGTCAATAAGAAAATTGACGCATGATACAGGCTACATTCTTCGGAAGAGGTGGCCCTGTCGTCTTGTCCGCCCCCTTCCTCCACAGTGGTGGATGCGCCCACTTTGCAGTCCAGGCCTGCAGCATCCTCTTCCATGACGGCTACTCAGGTTCTGGGAAAGGAGGATAAGCTCCTTGACGCCCTTGGGAGGAAGATTTTCGCCAACTCGACCTTGCAGCTCAGGCAGGCCAATGCCGAACTGGTGTTAGTGGGGGCTAATATGCGGATTTGGAAAGGTCTGTCGGAGTTTGAGGAGTTCATTCCGGTCGAGAAGCTAGAAGCCTTTAAAGCGGGGTTATCCGACGCCAGGGTCTTGGCCCAGGATCTCCTGGAGGCTGTGGCTCATCACGTAGACACCTCTGCTCGGGCCTTATTCTAGGGGTTGATACCTCACGTCAGGCGTGGCTGCATGCCACCAAATTCTCAAAAGAAGTGCAGGACAAGGTGTTAGACCTTCCGTTTGATGGTACGGAGCTCTTTCATTCTACAACAGATGTAGAGCTGACCGAGACGAAGGATAGCACTCAGACAGCTAGGTCCTTGTCGGTCCTTGTTAAGACTCCTTTTAAAGCACAGAGGCCATTGTCGCAAAGCCGACCCTCCTCTGGCTTTAGTGGTTTCCTAGACAGGAAATCTTGCAGAGTGGATACCCCTTTGGGGAATAACTGTTGGAGGCAACTACGGACTCAGTTTTTCTCCTGCTCCTCCGCCTCATCCTCAGGTGGCAACACCACTGAAAAACCTACAAAATGAAGGATCTCCGCGCTCGCACGAGACCCTGGTGGGAGGACGCATTGCGTCTCATTGGGAGGCTTGGCAGACCATCACCGAAGACAGATGGGTCTTGTCAGTCGCTAGGGCGGGCTTCCGCTTACCCTTACTCCCTACCCCATCCTCCAACCCTTCCTTCCAGCTGTCGGGATCGCCTTCCCTGAACGCCGAGGTGCAGAAGCTTCTGAACCTCAGAGCGGTGGAACCTGTTCCCCTTGGGGAGCGAGGGGAGGGCTTCTACTCTCGGCTCTTTACGGTGCCCAAACCCAACCAGGCTGGCCTGCGCACCATCCTAGACCTTTCCCAGTTCAATCTTTTCCTACACCAAGAGAAATTCAAGATGATCACGCCCAGCCAGATACGGTCCTCCTTGCAGATGGGCGATTGGCTCAGCGTGGTGGACCTTCAGGATGCGTACGTGCATATTCTGATTTGGAATCCACACAGGAGATATCTCTGTTTCTCTTTGGGAGAGGAGCACTTCCAGTTTCGAATGCTTCCTTTCAGCCTCAGCTCTGTGCCGCGTGTCTTTATGAAGATGATGTCGGTGATTGCGGCCTATCTTCGTCTGCAGGGTATCCATGTCTATCTGTATTTGGACGACTGGCTCTTATGCATTCCTTGCCTGGTAAAAGCAGCGTGCAATCTTCAGTCTCTCCTTCAGCTCCTGTTCCATCTTGGGCTGTCAGTGAACAGGCGGAAATCTTCCATGACGGTCTCACAGGACTTGATTTTCCTGGGTTTTTTCACTGGAACACGATCGACTGCAGAGTGTACCTGACCGGGGACAGAATGGCAGATCTGTTAGCCATGTGTCAGATGTTTGCGCAGTTGGCCTGGTGGTTCCAGAGGCTTCTGGGCCTCATGGCCTCATGTGTGCTGGCTTTTCCTCTTGCTCGTCTCACGATGAGACGGACTCAGATGGCTCTTCGGAGTTCTTGGCGTCAGGCTGTGGACCCGGATTCCAAGCTGACAATGATTCCGGCTTCCATGAGAGTGGACCTGGAATGGTGGTCATCTCTCAGCAACCTGTCGGTGGGTGCGGGGTTTCAAGACCCAGCCCCGACGGTTACAATCACGACGGACTCCTCCCTCCTGGGGTGGGGTGCGATGTTGGATCCTCTTTAGGTCTCGGATCTCTGGTCGCCTCAGGACAAGCTCCTCCACATAAATCATTTAGAGCTTCTGCCGATCTTCCTAGCGCTCAGGGCGTTCAGATCGATCATAGCCAACAAGGTGGTCCGCATACGCACGGACAATGCGGTGTCGATGTATTACATCAACAAGCAAGGGGGAACCAAGTCTCCCCCTCTCGTGGAATTGTCCATCCAGATTTGGGAGTGTGCTGTGCTTCATGGTGTTTGGCTGCTTGCAGTGCACATCCCGGGCCAGCTAAATGTCACAGCGGATGCCCTCAGCCGGTGGACAGTGGTCAGCTACGAGTGGGAGTTGAAGGTGGAGGTCCTCTCATGGATTTTCTCACGTTGGGGCATACCGGAGGTGGACCTCTTTGCTCCGGCGGTAAACAAGAAGCTTCCTCAGTATGCCTCCAGAGGGGGGCTGGGAGCCACCTCTCTGGGGGATGCACTCGAGATTCCATGGCACAACATGAGAGCTTACGCCTTCCCGCCTCTGCCTCTAGTTCATCGAGCAATTTGGAAGCTGAAGAACTCAGTGAACTGTTCCCTTCTACTCATAGCCCCGTGGTTGCCGGCCAGGTTTTGGTTCTCGGAACTTCATCATCTGTCAGTGTATCCGCCGATCAGGTTACCAGTGACCCCCGATCTTCTTCACCAAGGGGAACAGCAGATGTGGAACCAGTCCCCACAATCGCTCAGCTTGGCGGCATGGTGCCTGAGTTCAAGTATTTAGAACATCTTAACCTGTCTGCGGATAACATGCGTATTATCCAGGCAGCCAGAAAACCCTCAACTAGGTCCCAGTACAGAACCAAATGGCTCAGGTTCTGTCATTGATGTTTAAACAGGCAGTTGGACCCAAGGGATGCTATAGTTGACACAGTTTTGTCCTTTGTATCCTTTTTAGCAGAGTCGGGTGTCCATGTTCTGTCATGCAGAACTTATCTTTCAGCGGTTTCCGCTTACCTTTCTACGGACCAATGCTCTTACTCCCTGAGTAACCCAGTGGTGAAGAGGCATTTTGCAGGCTTGACACGCCTCTGTCCTCCAATTCTTAGTCCGCACCCGTCGTGGGATCTAAATGTAGTCCTGACGGCGTTGTGTCATAAGCCTTTCGAGCCAATGTCCACAGTGGACCTCAAGTACCTGTCCTGGAAAGTGTCCTTTTTGGTCGCCGTTACGTCAGCAAGGCGGGTGACTGAGCTCCAGGCCTTGTTGGTGGAGCATCCCTTTTTGGTCTTTCACAAGGATAAGGTAGTCCTACGGAAGAATCCTGCTTTCCTGCCAACTGAATTCCATCTGAATCAGTCGATCTACCTGCCAGTCTTTTTTCCGAACCCTACCTCAGAGGCAGAAAGGGTTCTGCATTGCCTCGATGTCAGAAGGGCACTTAAGTTCTATCTGGACAGAACTTCCGAGTTTAGGAGTTCTTCTCAACTGTTTGTGACTTTTGGTAACCGTCAGGGTAAGCAGGTGTCTAAGGCGACTATTTCTCGGTGGATCGCTGCCTGCATTACGGAGTCTTTCATCGTCCAAGGGCTGAAATCTCCTAAGGGTATTCATGCACACCTGGTGCGGGGCAAGGCAGCTGCTGTTGCCTTTCAGAAATATGTCCCCTGGGAGTCCATCGCTAGGGCAGCTACCTGGACCTCCCCATCTGCTTTTTGTAAAAATTATTGTCTTGACATGAGCTCAAGAGCTGATGCTCAGTTTGGTCACGCTGTGCTGAAGAACCTTTTTCAGTAAGGGGTATTTCCATCCACCCGTTTTTCCTGTTAGGAGTGCTTGGGAATCTCCCATAAGTATGGAGAAAAGGGGACGGGACGTAGGAGTATAACCAGGTTACTCACCGTAGTGACCACCTTACTCCTAGTCCATAGACCCCTTTCCTCCATACGCCCGCCTGCCGTCCCCTCTAATAAGGTTCCTCTGTTATTGCTAATAAGTCTCTGACCTGGCGATAGAAAAGGACTGAGGGGCGATGCGCGGGGCGGAGCCAAGGTGGGCGGCGTTAAGGCCGCTTGCCGGGCCCCGCTCAAGAAATAGAGGAAGGACACATTTTTGAAAAAAAATAATTTGGATGCTTTTTACAAAGTGCTCCGGTCCCGTCCCACAGGACGAACAGATGTCCCATAAGTATGGAGGAAAGGGGACTATGGACTAGGAGTAAGGTGGTCACTACGGTGAGTAACCTGATTAATTGCTTTGTTAGGCAACCTCATGACTACGCAAATCCAGACTGAGTCCGGCTATTTGGGTTTTCTCGCCACCACGATTGGAGACACCTAATGTATTGGGCCTTCCACCGTCTCGATCATGTCCAGCTGAACTATTTGGTACAGCTCGTTGGCAAGCGGTTCTCTCAAGTGAAATTGGATTCCCCTGTGCTTCGGTTCCACTGGGTGAATTGAGTTGTCTATATGGAGCAAGATGGGATCGCCCACAAGTTTTCCAATGCCGACAAATACATTGGCAAACCTTTCTAATATCACCTGAACATCTTCCACATAGACACTATAGGCAAAGCTCACGATCTTTAACGCTTCTGCCGCTGCACAGCTGAGTAGGGTATTATCGCTGACGTCTGTGACAAAGAACCTGGCTTTTATTGAGTTGTCGACATGTCCAACTTGAGAGACGAATGCCACCATGAATGGAATGGGTCTGTTCACACCAAATGAAAAGATGCGTGCCTTGGGCGACCCCAACAAAGGGGGATTTGGCTGTGCTTCACAGTGCTTCAGTGCCATGACATTGACGGAAGCTCCCTTGTCAACCAGCACGGGCACTTCAGATCTGTTCACACTGACCACACATCTTGGCTGTCGCCTTGCCTTTTGTTCGCACACGTTGGAGATGAAACATATATTCTTCCTCCTCCGCCTTCCTCTGGTCATTTTGAGGACGCCTATGGCCAAACAGCCGAACTCTGACTGGTCCCCTCTGCACCACGATAGGGATGGGGCCTGACTCATTCGTGCAAAGTGGTTGGGGGTATTCACACCTTCTGCACGACCGGCCCTTGGCAGGACATTCAGCTGCATGTGGGAGGTCATAACCACACTGTGGGCATGGCATGGGCACCAGCAGGTCTGAGCTTCACCTCATCAGTTTTCAGTGTCGCATTGCTGCATCCATTTTGGATGCACGTGTGTCTGCCAACTCGTGTTATCGATCCATCTGAAGAATATGCACCAGTGTCAATCCAGGCTCTCTCAGCACTTTGTGTCGCATTTTCCCAGAGGCCCAACCTTGAATGAGCTGGTGACGTACGATGCCCCCTTCACTGTCCCATGTAAATGTGGAGGCTAGTTGCCTCATCCCGCCATGTAAAGTGTCCAACGTCTCATCATCCTTTTGTTTGACATTGCACATGACAAATCTCTCATAGTGCAGATTGGCGAGTGGCATAAAGTCTCCCTCAGGAAATTGTTTGCTGCCATGTAAGAGCAGGGATGTCATTTGGGGATCGCCAGAGGTCGCAACTGCGACCTCTGAGGTCTCCCTTGCATCCTCTGTGGTCTCCCTTGCGACCTCTGTAAAATAAAAAAATAATCATCATATTTTCTTTTTTTTCGTTTTTTGTAAAGCAAGGTCCTGGAGTGGCTGGCTTTCATGTTCAGGCCCTGTAAAAAAAAGATAAGAAAAATAAGAACAGGAGTGCCACAAGTCTAACACTTTCTGCACTGACCCCAAATAAGAAAGAATAGGAATACCAAATAATGTGTCTTTCTGGAATTCTGTACAATAATTGCTAGACTCATTAAAGGTTTATTTCAGGCACACTTCAGGGGGTGAGTCACTGATTTAGTCTGTTCTTAAACGCCTCAACTCAGCCTTTTAGCCTCCTGAGGTTGATAAATGAGTACTGACACAGGTTGTATGATATTGGGTGTATATTTTTTTTATATAAAGCGCTTAAGCATAAGTGCTATATAATAACACATCATTATCATTTGGTCATGGACGTCTGCTTGCATTCACACTAATTTGATAATATGTGCCTATACACACTGATCTTAATGCTACATATGGCGATCCATTCCTGTATGAAATGTACATCACATTATAGTGATATCGTAACCATATTTTTCGTAGTGTACAATGCTATGTGATGTCACTTCCTGTTTTGTCAACGGGTGAAAGGTCCTGTTCCATCGTTTCTCGCGATATCACTTCGGGTGGGGTCAAATGACATCACTTCCTGTCACTTCCTGTGATGTCATCAGGGGGTCAAGGGTCGTGTGATGTCACTTCCGCTACCCCTGGCATTTTGGTGAAATGACGTCCCTGTGTAAGAGTCATCAACCGGTTGTAAAGTGTTGAAGATTTTATGGACAGCTGGTCCCGCTGCATAAATGAGGGACGACAGTTTTGCCTCATCATTCACCTCCCCACGCGGCTTTAAGATACATCTCCAGATGTTCTATCCACATGTTCCATCTCAGGCCTAGACTGGATGGCGCACCAGAGACATCAAATTCGAGCATCAGGGCAAGGGACCCCTGTTGACGGGGCCTTTGTATGCCTAATGGGGCAGCCGCCGCTGCTGCATTTCCATGACCCCCACAGGCACCCCCACCCAGAAGGACGCAACTCAGCACCTCGTGCTCCGGGCATAGGAGGGCAGGTACGCAACCAGATATAGAGCCATCCACTGCTGGATGACTAGAATGACTCGACAGAATGCAAGAAAATGTGCCCAAAATCACACCCTTATGCTGGGGCCACTACACATGTGCAAAAGTCCTCCCCTTGATACCACAACTGACTGTCCATGGGAGATACACACATAACAAGAGAGGGAAAGAAAAATGCTTGTCTTCCTCTTTGTTTGATTTCTTTTTCCTGAAGCGTTTGCATCCGTGGACGCTCCAAAAATTACAAAATGGAGGCCATTGTTCACTCCCTAGTGCAGCCGCAACCTCCGTAGCTCAGGCGGACCCAAGTAGGCCTCACTGTTGTGCTTGCGTCGGCTCCGCGGCCAGCGAGTGTCTCCCGATGTTGCTCTGCACTCTGCTGCACATCCGGAATCGCTGCCGCCTAGCCCGACCTCAAGGTTCATCACAGAGCCCCCACAGAGAACACATGAGACGCTGTTGCTCATCCGGGCTCCGGTCGTGCACTGGCGTACCGTAGCGGTAACACCCCGTTTATTCACGCGGCGGTGTTACGTCGCATGTTTCTTAAAGTGGCCACAACACAGCCCTTAAAGTAAAAGTAGGAGGAACAGAACTTTGTTGTTTTAAAGTAGTGTATGTGATCTGAAAAGTTTGGACTCCCCCCATGCTGCTCACTTAGTCCCTGGCTTTCTTCGGCTTTGCAGATGATCAGGAATATTCGACGCAGTTTAGAGATTAGAAGCCGGTGCTCGGTGATGAGCAGTGATTGGTGGTATTATGCAGGATCATGTTCTTCTTGAAAATACTCGCTAGCGTCCACCCCCTGTATCCACACCCCGGACATGTCATCGCTAGCATATGCAGTTATTTTTTTAACTCACTCCATGAGGTTGCAAGCTGCAATCTACACAGACTGCTTTACTGGTGCTGACTGACTGGAGCATTTGACTGGAGTGAGCGCGGACACCGGCAGCACGACATTGAAAAGGTATATTTTAAAGAAAACAAAAGGCGTGTGAGATAATGTCTTTGTGTGCATGCATCAAAAGAGTTTGAGTGCGAATGAATCAATGAATGTTGGTGTGTGGCTTACCGGCGACAGGCTGTGATGCTGGAAATGCATCGGAGGGATGGGGCCTCCGTTTCCTTGTCCTTTACCACTTTCTATCACGTGTTCTGTTGTGTTTTCTGCGCAGGAGTTCATGTGGGACTCCTGGCGGTGCAGCTCTCTCTTTTAGTTTTGGTGAACAGACTCATGGGATACCCTTATGGCACCCATGGGTGGGGGTACAACCCTGTGCCCCTAGTGTATGTTTTTGGGCACCTGTGTGTGACCCACAGAGCAGGGTATGGGCTGGTGGCAGCTCCGTGCTGAATTGACTGGTGCCCTGAGCATCCTCCATTTTGGGATGCCCAGGCCTTGTCATTGGAATCGGTAGATTCCTGATGGAGACAAGATGGTCCCCGTGGCCTCTTGCCTTCCATCGCCTGTTACCTTGATCTTCCCAAAGTTCCGGGTAGCCCTGACACTGTCCCTTCCCCCTGACTGGCTTTTGGGTGGAAGTTCCATATATGGTAGTGTGGGGAAGTGTCGACCAGACTGGCTGGAGCCTTCCCAACGACCGTGTGTTGTGGGTACACCCTGTGGGTGGGTCCTGGGTGAATGGAGTGTGTGACGAATCTATACTTCTTGTTGTGGATGTCTAGTTTCTGGTGTTTGACACAAAGACTGAGACAGCCCTGCCCGAAACTGGTATGAATGCAGTGTGTAGTGTTGAATGGCGTGGTACCCTGGTCAGATAGCTGAGGGTTCGCAGCACTATATATATGATGAATTGTTATATCTCGGTTGGAGAGAAAGATGACACGAAGCAGCTCAGGTTCAAGCACCAGGTCCGCCGGAGAAACGTCTGGGTATTAAGCATGTTATAAATACCTCAGCATAGCATATACTGAGGGTATTCATTTAGTGGGGGCCGTGCGTCAGCTTTCAAGGATCCACCCTTCCTCTCTCCCCGCCCTCACACAAGGGGAGGTAATAAGAGGTTGTAGGTTGAGGGATTCCCTTGCAGGCAACCATATCTGTGCAGGTAACTTGTGGTCATAGTAAGGGGTATAGCTGATCTAGGCTGGAGGTGAAGGGTCATGAGGAGCCCAGGTCAGTTAATGATCCGCCGAGGTGGATACACCAGAGGGTATACCCCACGTGGCAGGTTGGCCAGGTGTGTGACATGGTTGGGTACCATATCACTGCAAGGTCTGGTATTTATAGTGACACTGAAGCGAGCGAGAGGGCCTGGGTTACTCATGGAGCTGCAGAGGCGAACAGGACAGATACGAATACACAGCTCCACTTATTAGTGATTGTGCACTGGTGTAAAACGGTAACAACCCAGGGGCGCCAGGTGTAACAGCATGTCACATGGGTATAGATAATGTGGAGGATACGTTTAGAGCTTCAATGGGACTAGGTTTGGAGCAGCCTAACCAGAAAGGAAGTAAAGACGGAGCTGGAGGGGCGCTGAAGCTCGCAATCCTCTGGGAAAAGTTGACTCATTCGAAAGACAGATGTCATCGTAGTGGGGAATAACTCAGCTGACTAGTGAGGGGGCACTGGGGATAAATTGGTTTAGCCAGTTTGGTTAAGTGGGGAGCAAAGGAGCATGAGCGAAACAAAGTCACCAGGCGGATGACACAGGGGTTAGCGAGATTGCTAAAGTTATGACTGGGGGTCAGGTGTCAAGCATTGCCAAAGCTACAAGGTAAATTGGGGAAAGGCATCATTCACTAAAATAAGGTGTTAGGCGATGCACGGGGGGCATCGTTAGCATTGGATCTGGGGTTCTATCTGGGGGAACAGGTCGGCAAGGTCAACTCAGCCGTTCAATCCTTCGGGGGTTGATAAATGAGTAGCATGGGCTGGGGGACGTCTGGTAGGTAGTAGTCTGGGTTCTGGTAAGACGCTACTATGGCTGGGAAGCAGTGGTCTACATAATGTATAAAAGAGAGGAAAGGGGTCTGTGTTATGGGTAAAGAGGTTGGCCCAGCAGCTCTCGTCATGAATGGCACTCCCCCAGGCCGTTAATACTCCCACAAGGGCAGGCAATCCACGGAGGATCAGGGGAGTTTGGGCCTTCATGACAAGTAGAAACAGAATTGGTGAGCACCCCCACCCCCTTTTGGAAAGTCGGGAGGCGAAAGGGGCTTTTAGTAAAGGTATTAAAAGATCAGCTTCTCCCGTCGGAAACGGCACAAGGCTGTGGATTCTTGTGCGGGCGAGTTTGAGCATGATAAAAAAGGGAGAGGACTGAGGCAAAGGGGAAGTAAGGCAAAGGTGGTTTCTGAAAGTATAACTAAGGAATAAAAGCTCTACTTCACCCGTCAAGAGCGGTGCTCCCCCAGCATGATAACTCCTGCAAGGGAAGGCAGAGCAAGGATGAGTTGGTTGGGGAGCTTTGGTCTGATAAAATGTGGATGGAACATACTGCGGGTGAAGTGTGACAAACAGTGTGACCGGTCAGCCAGGTTAAGAGCAGGAGCTGGTAGAGGAGCCTTTGCAAAGCCGGAAGGTCTTCACTCTTTCGGACCAGTGCCTCTTGGGAGCCTAAGCGGTGGGGGCGTCTGGTGGTGGCAACGCGGGCTCAGCTTCCCCCTAACAAACGGCGCTCTCCCAGCCCAGGAACACCTGCAGGGGCAGGCTGGTCTCAGGCACGAAGCGTTGGGAGAGTTGGGCCTACTGTCGACTTTGTTGGGAAAAGGGAAAAGGGAAAAGCAGGTTTTGGACACGGAGCAGTCGCCACACCTCTGGAACTATGTTCACAATAGTTTTCTGTGTTTTCTATTATGTGTGAAAATAAATCTGCAGCCTTTTATGCCAAAAAGAAGACATGTCTCCTCCTGCACCTTACTGGTGGGGAGAAGAAAGGGGCTGAGAGGAATGAGCAGGAGTAATGTATATTGGTATAATAATGGACAAATGCCCAGGTTATTGACATATTGTGGGCAAGGCACCACCAGGAAAGCGTTTTACAGTGGTAATACTGACATTTGGTCACAGGCCTTATGGAAACATGTCTTAAAGGCAATTTTGGTATAGATCATACTTAGTGGAACCATGGACATCCACTTCACAGTGGCAGTGCTGGCATATATGTCGGGCACCATCATGTAAGTGTTTCGTAGTCCAATACTGGCATCCAACTGGTCCCAGGCAGTGGGGCAAAGTGATTTACAGGGCAATGCTGGTGTATTCCATAGACATAAACCCTCTGGGCCTGTGCTGCACAGTGGCAAGGCTGGCATATTTGGAGGACAGGTATCATGAACATGCTGTATAAGAAAATGCTGTATAGATTGTATAATCTTCCTGTGTACTGTGTGTGGCTTTACATTACCCGATAATATTTTTTCACAGAACTAATAATTTGTTTTCCTTTTGACTAGGTTTTATTAAAAATTGTGCTGTAAAATGCAGCATTTCATCCCATTATTTAAACACATTTCAGGGGTGGATGCCATTATAATTTGCTAATTGAGTTCTCCTCTGCAGCTGCCAATAAAGCATTAGAAAGGCCCCCCACAGACTTGACCCCGAGCATGAGTCTGTTTTCCCTGGTCCCAGGCCTTATCTGGGCAGAGTGCTGCTGGTCTGCAGGGTTGGAGGCCTGAATCATCTGGCTTCTTATTTATCCTAAAGTCAGGCATCCTCCAGTCTCTACAACTCCCAGCATGCAATGTGCAAAGTGTGAACTTACCGTGCATAAAATGTGACCACTTGGAAGTTAGAGAGTGGTGACACGGGAGAGAGGGGACGTGGGGGCGTGGGGTGGGGGGGGGGCACGAGGGGCGTCGATTGGGCAGTATGGGATAAGCTGTGATTGGCAGAGTTGAAACATGCACCCACAGGGCGCCCTGTTGATACTGGACCGGTATCGAGCACTGTTTCTTGCACTCGCTTGGCCGGCCAAATGCTGGGACCAGCGACACACTGCTGTGTCACGTCTGCCGTGCGGGGTCACTCAGACGTGCAAAGAAGCACAGAAGAGGAAGGGGGCGGTGGTCACTCACTTTCCAGATGAGGGGGGCTTTCCCGGAAGCCGAGCATGAAAGTGAAAGCAGCCGGGGCCTGGCATGAGAGGGGCGAGGCCCCAGCAGGAGGGAGGCAGGGGGAGCAGCCGGGCCTGGCAGGAGAGGGGCGAGGGCCCAGCAGGAGGGAGACAGGGAGAGCAGCCGGGCCTGGCAGGAGAGGGGTGAGGCCCCAGCAGGAGGGAGACAGGGAGAGCAGCCGGGCCTGGCAGGAGAGGGGTGAGGCCCCAGCAGGAGGGAGGCAGGGAGAGTAGCCGGGGCCTGGCATGAGAGGGGCGAGGCCCCAGCAGGAGGGAGGCAGGGGGAGCAGCCGGGCCTGGCAGGAGAGGGGCGAGGGCCCAGCAGGAGGGAGACAGGGAGAGCAGCCGGGCCTGGCAGGAGAGGGGTGAGGCCCCAGCAGGAGGGAGACAGGGAGAGCAGCCGGGCCTGGCAGGAGAGGGGTGAGGCCCCAGCAGGAGGGAGGCAGGGAGAGCAGCCGAGCCTGGCAGGAGAGGGGTGAGGCCCCAGCAGGAGGGAGGCAGGGAGAGCAGCCGAGCCTGGCAGGAGAGGGGTGAGGCCCCAGCAGGAGGGAGGCAGGGAGAGCAGCCGGGCCTGGCATGAGAGGGGCGAGGCCCCAGCAGGAGGGAGGCAGGGGGAGCAGCCGGGCCTGGCAGGAGAGGGGTGAGGCCCCAGCAGGAGGGAGGCAGGGAGAGCAGCCGGGCCTGGCAGGAGAGGGGCGAGGCCCCAGCAGGAGGGAGGCAGGGAGAGCAGCCGGGCCTGGCAGGAGAGGGGCGAGGGCCCAGCAGGAGGGAGGCAGGGAGAGCAGCCGGGCCTGGCAGGAGAGGGGCGAGGCCCCAGCAGGAGGGAGGCAGGGAGAGCAGCCGGGCCTGGCAGGAGAGGGGCGAGGGCCCAGCAGGAGGGAGGCAGGGAGAGCAGCCGGGCCTGGCAGGAGAGGGGCGAGGCCCCAGCAGGAGGGAGGCAGGGAGAGCAGCCGGGCCTGGCAGGAGAGGGGCGAGGCCCCAGCAGGAGGGAGGGAGGCAGGGAGAGCAGCCGGGCCTGGCAGGAGAGGGGCGAGGCCCCAGCAGGAGGGAGGGAGGCAGGGAGAGCAGCCGGGCCTGGCAGGAGAGGGGTGAGGCCCCAGCAGGAGGGAGACAGGGAGAGCAGCCGGGCCTGGCAGGAGAGGGGTGAGGCCCCAGCAGGAGGGAGGCAGGGAGAGCAGCCGAGCCTGGCAGGAGAGGGGTGAGGCCCCAGCAGGAGGGAGGCAGGGAGAGCAGCCGAGCCTGGCAGGAGAGGGGTGAGGCCCCAGCAGGAGGGAGGCAGGGAGAGCAGCCGGGCCTGGCATGAGAGGGGCGAGGCCCCAGCAGGAGGGAGGCAGGGGGAGCAGCCGGGCCTGGCAGGAGAGGGGCGAGGCCCCAGCAGGAGGGAGGCAGGGAGAGCAGCCGGGCCTGGCAGGAGAGGGGCGAGGCCCCAGCAGGAGGGAGGCAGGGAGAGCAGCCGGGCCTGGCAGGAGAGGGGCGAGGGCCCAGCAGGAGGGAGGCAGGGAGAGCAGCCGGGCCTGGCAGGAGAGGGGCGAGGCCCCAGCAGGAGGGAGGCAGGGAGAGCAGCCGGGCCTGGCAGGAGAGGGGCGAGGGCCCAGCAGGAGGGAGGCAGGGAGAGCAGCCGGGCCTGGCAGGAGAGGGGCGAGGCCCCAGCAGGAGGGAGGCAGGGAGAGCAGCCGGGCCTGGCAGGAGAGGGGCGAGGCCCCAGCAGGAGGGAGGGAGGCAGGGAGAGCAGCCGGGCCTGGCAGGAGAGGGGCGAGGCCCCAGCAGGAGGGAGGGAGGCAGGGAGAGCAGCCGGGCCTGGCAGGAGAGGGGCGAGGCCCCAGCAGGAGGGAGGCAGGGGGAGCAGCCGGGCCTGGCAGGAGAGGGGCGAGGGCCCAGCAGGAGGGAGGCAGGGAGAGCAGCCGGGCCTGGCAGGAGAGGGGCGAGGGCCCAGCAGGAGGGAGGCAGGGAGAGCAGCCGGGCCTGGCAGGAGAGGGGCGAGGCCCCAGCAGGAGGGAGGCAGGGAGAGCAGCCCGGGCTGGGCAGGAGAGGGGCGAGGCCCCAGCAGGAGGGAGGCAGGGAGAGCAGCTGGGCCTGGCAGGAGAGAGGCGAGGGCCCAGCAGGAGGGAGGCAGGGAGAGCAGCCAGGCCTGGCAGGAGAGGGGTGAGGCCCCAGCAGGAGGGAGGGAGGCAGGGAGAGCAGCCGGGCCTGGCAGGAGAGGGGCGAGGCCCCAGCAGGAGGGAGGCAGGGAGAGCAGCCGGGCCTGGCAGGAGAGGGGAGAGGGCCCAGCAGGAGGGAGGCAGGGAGAGCAGCCGGGCCTGGCAGGAGAGGGGTGAGGCCCCAGCAGGAGGGAGGCAGGGAAAGCAGCCCGGGCTGGGCAGGAGAGGGGCGAGGCCCCAGCAGGAGGGAGGCAGGGAGAGCAGCTGGGCCTGGCAGGAGAGAGGCGAGGGCCCAGCAGGAGGGAGGCAGGGAGAGCAGCCAGGCCTGGCAAGAGAGGGGTGAGGCCCCAGCAGGAGGGAGGGAGGCAGGGAGAGCAGCTGGGCCTGGCAGGAGAGGGGCGAGGGCCCAGCAGGAGGGAGGCAGGGAGAGCAGCCGGGCCTGGCAGGAGAGGGGTGAGGCCCCAGCAAGAGGGAGGCAGGCAGAGCATCCCGGGCTGGGCAGGAGAGGGGCGAGGCCCCAGCAGGAGGGAGGCAGGGAGAGCAGCTGGGCCTGGCAGGAGAGGGGTGAGGCCCCAGCAGGAGGAAGGCACGGAGAGCAGCCGGGCCTGGCAGGAGAGGGGTGAGGCCCCAGCAGGAGGGAGGGAGGCAGGGAGAGCAGCTGGGCCTGGCAGGAGAGGGGTGAGGCCCCAGCAGGAGGAAGGCACGGAGAGCAGCCGGGCCTGGCAGGAGAGGGGTGAGGCCCCAGCAGGAGGGAGGCAGGGAGAGCAGCCGGGCCTGGCAGGAGAGGGGCGAGGGCCCAGCAGGAGGGAGGCAGGGAGAGCAGCCAGGCTTGGCAGGAGAGGGGTGAGGCCCCAGCAGGAGGGAGGGAGGCAGGGAGAGCAGCTGGGCCTGGCAGGAGAGGGGCGAGGGCCCAGCAGGAGGGAGGCAGGGGGAGCAGCCGGGCCTGGCAGGAGAGGGGCGAGGCCCCAGCAGGAGGGAGGCAGGGGGAGCAGCCGGGCCTGGCAGGAGAGGGGCGAGGGCCCAGCAGGAGGGAGGCAGGGAGAGCAGCCGGGCCTGGCAGGAGAGGGGCGAGGGCCCAGCAGGAGGGAGGCAGGGAGAGCAGCCGGGCCTGGCAGGAGAGGGGCGAGGCCCCAGCAGGAGGGAGGCAGGGAGAGCAGCCCGGGCTGGGCAGGAGAGGGGCGAGGCCCCAGCAGGAGGGAGGCAGGGAGAGCAGCTGGGCCTGGCAGGAGAGAGGCGAGGGCCCAGCAGGAGGGAGGCAGGGAGAGCAGCCAGGCCTGGCAGGAGAGGGGTGAGGCCCCAGCAGGAGGGAGGGAGGCAGGGAGAGCAGCCGGGCCTGGCAGGAGAGGGGCGAGGCCCCAGCAGGAGGGAGGCAGGGAGAGCAGCCGGGCCTGGCAGGAGAGGGGAGAGGGCCCAGCAGGAGGGAGGCAGGGAGAGCAGCCGGGCCTGGCAGGAGAGGGGTGAGGCCCCAGCAGGAGGGAGGCAGGGAAAGCAGCCCGGGCTGGGCAGGAGAGGGGCGAGGCCCCAGCAGGAGGGAGGCAGGGAGAGCAGCTGGGCCTGGCAGGAGAGAGGCGAGGGCCCAGCAGGAGGGAGGCAGGGAGAGCAGCCAGGCCTGGCAAGAGAGGGGTGAGGCCCCAGCAGGAGGGAGGGAGGCAGGGAGAGCAGCTGGGCCTGGCAGGAGAGGGGCGAGGGCCCAGCAGGAGGGAGGCAGGGAGAGCAGCCGGGCCTGGCAGGAGAGGGGTGAGGCCCCAGCAAGAGGGAGGCAGGCAGAGCATCCCGGGCTGGGCAGGAGAGGGGCGAGGCCCCAGCAGGAGGGAGGCAGGGAGAGCAGCTGGGCCTGGCAGGAGAGGGGTGAGGCCCCAGCAGGAGGAAGGCACGGAGAGCAGCCGGGCCTGGCAGGAGAGGGGTGAGGCCCCAGCAGGAGGGAGGGAGGCAGGGAGAGCAGCTGGGCCTGGCAGGAGAGGGGTGAGGCCCCAGCAGGAGGAAGGCACGGAGAGCAGCCGGGCCTGGCAGGAGAGGGGTGAGGCCCCAGCAGGAGGGAGGCAGGGAGAGCAGCCGGGCCTGGCAGGAGAGGGGCGAGGGCCCAGCAGGAGGGAGGCAGGGAGAGCAGCCAGGCTTGGCAGGAGAGGGGTGAGGCCCCAGCAGGAGGGAGGGAGGCAGGGAGAGCAGCTGGGCCTGGCAGGAGAGGGGCGAGGGCCCAGCAGGAGGGAGGCAGGGAGAGCAGCCGGGCCTGGCAGGAGAGGGGTGAGGCCCCAGCGGGAGGAAGGCACAGAGAGCAGCCGGGCCTGGCAGGAGAGGGGTGAGGCCCCAGCAGGAGGGAGGCAGGGAGAGCAGCCCGGGCTGGGCAGGAGAGGGGCGAGGCCCCAGCAGGAGGGAGGCAGGGAGAGCAGCCGGGCCTGGCAGGAGAGGGGCGAGGGCCCAGCTGGAGGGAGGCAGGGAGAGCAGCCGGGCCTGACAGGAGAGGGGTGAGGCCCCAGCAGGAGGGAGGCAGGGAGAGCAGCCCGGGCTGGGCAGGAGAGGGGCGAGGCCCCAGCAGGAGGGAGGCAGGGAGAGCAGCCGGGCCTGGCAGGAGAGGGGCGAGGGCCCAGCAGGAGGGAGGCAGGCAGAGCAGCCGGGCCTGGCAGGAGAGGGGTGAGGCCCCAGCAGGAGGGAGGGAGGCAGGGAGAGCAGCTGGGCCTGGCAGGAGAGGGGCAAGGGCCCAGCAGGAGGGAGGCAGGGAGAGCAGCCGGGCCTGGCAGGAGAGGGGCGAAGGCCCAGCAGGAGGGAGGGAGGGAGAGCAGCCGGGCCTGGCTGGAGAGGGGTGAGGCCCCAGCAGAAGGGAGGCAGGGAGAGCAGCCGGGCAGGCAGGAGAGGGGTGAGGCCCCAGCAGGAGGGAGGCAGGGAGAGCAGCCCGGGCTGGGCAGGAGAGGGGTGAGGCCCCAGCAGGAGGGAGGCAGGGAGAGCAGCCCGGGCTGGGCAGGAGAGGGGCGAGGCCCCAGCAGGAGGGAGGCAGGGAGAGCAGCCGGGCCTGGCAGGAGAGGGGCGAGGGCCCAGCAGGAGGGAGAGCAGCCGGGCCTGGCAGGAGAGGGGTGAGGCCCCAGCAGGAGGGATGGAGGCAGGGAGAGCAGCTGGGCCTGGCAGGAGAGGGGCGAGGGCCCAGCAGGAGGAAGGCACGGAGAGCAGCCCGGGCTGGGCAGGAGAGGGGCGAGGCCCCAGCAGGAGGGAGGCAGGGAGAGCCGGGCCTGGCAGGAGAGGGGTGAGGCCCCAGCAGGAGGAAGGCACGGAGAGCAGCCGGGCCTGGCAGGAGAGGGGTGAGGCCCCAACAGGAGGGAGGCAGGGAGAGCAGCCCGGGCTGGGCAGGAGAGGGGCGAGGCCCCAGCAGGAGGGAGGCAGGGAGAGCAGCCGGGCCTGGCAGGAGAGGGGCGAGGGCCCAGCAGGAGGGAGGCAGGGAGAGCAGCCGGGCCTGGCAGGAGAGGGGTGAGGCCCCAGCAGGAGGGAGACAGGGAGAGCAGCCCGGGCTGGGCAGGATAGGGCGAGGCCCCAGCAGGAGGGAGGCATCGAGAGCAGCCGGGCCTGGCAGGAGAGGGGCGAGGGCCCAGCAGGAGGGAGACAGGGAGAGCAGCCGGGCCTGGCAGGAGAGGGGTGAGGCCCCAGCAGGAGGGAGGAAGGCAGGGAGAGCAGCTGGGCCTGGCAGGAGAGTGTCGAGGGCCCAGCAGGAGGGAGGCAGGGAGAGCAGCTGGGCCTGGCAGGAGAGGGGCGAGGGCCCAGCAGAAGGGAGGCAGGGAGAGCAGCCGGGCCTGGCTGGAGAGGGGCGAGGAACCAGCAGAAGGGAGGCAGGGAGAGCAGCCGGGCAAGCAGGAGAGGGGTGAGGCCCCAGCAGGAGGGAGGCAGGGAGAGCAGCCCGGGCTGGGCAGGAGAGGGGTGAGGCCCCAGCAGGAGGGAGGCAGGGAGAGCAGCCCGGGGCCTGGCAGGAGAGGGCAGAGGACCCAGCACGAGGGAGTGCAGACTGGGCGTGTCAGAAGAGGGGTGAGGCCCCAGCAGGAGGGAGGCAGGGAGAGCAGCCCGGGCTGGGCAGGAGAGGGGTGAGGCCCCAGCAGGAGGGAGGCAGAGAGAGCAGCCGGGCCTGGCAGGAGAGGGGCGAGGGCCCAACAGGAGGGAGGCCGGGAGAGCAGCCGGGCCTGGCAGGAGAGGGGCGAGGGCCCAGCAGGAGGGAGGCAGGGAGAGCAGCCGGACAGGCAGGAGAGGGGTGAGACCCCAGCAGGAGGGAGGCAGGGAGAGCAGCCAGGCAGGCAGGAGAGGGGTGAGACCCCAGCAGGAGGGAGGCAGGGAGAGCAGCCCGGGCTGGGAAGGAGAGGGGTGAGGCCCCAGCAGGAGGGAGGCAGGGAGAGCAGCCCGGGCTGGGAAGGAGAGGGGTGAGGCCCCAGCAGGAGGGAGGCAGGGAGAGCAGCCAGGCCTGGCAGGAGAGGGGTGAGGCCCCAGCAGGAGGGAGGCAGAGAGAGCATCCGGGCCTGGCAGGAGAGGGGTGAGGCCCCAGCAGGAGGGAGGCAGGGAGAGCAGCCGGGCAGGCAGGAGAGGGGTGAGGCCCCAGCAGGAGGGAGGCAGGGAGAGTAGCCGGGGCCTGGCAGGAGAGGGGTGAGGCCCCAGCAGGAGGGAGACAGGGAGAGCAGCCGGGTAGGCAGGAGAGGGGTGAGGCCCCAGCAGGAGGGAGGCAGGGAGAGCAGCCGGGGCAGGCAGGAGAGGGGTGAGGCCCCAGCAGGAGGGAGGCAGGGAGAGCAGCCGGGCCTGGCAGGAGAGGGGTGAGGCCCCAGCAGGAGGGAGGCAGGGAGAGCAGCCGGGGCCTGGCAGGAGAGGGGTGAGGCCCCAGCACGAGGGAGGCAGAGAGAGCAGCCCGGGCCTGGCAGGAGAGGGGTGAGGCTCCAGCAGGAGGGAGGCAGGGAGAGCAGCCGGGCCTGGCAGGAGAGGGGTGAGGCCCCAGCAGGAGGGAGGCAGGGAGAGCAGCCGGGCAGGCAGGAGCGGGTTGAGGCCCCAGCAGGAGGGAGGCAGGGAGAGCAGCCGGGGCAGGCAGGAGAGGGGTGAGGCCCCAACAGGAGGGAGGCAGGGAGAGCAGCCTGGCCTGGCAGAAGAGGGGCGAGGGCCCAGCAGGAGGGAGGCAGGGAGAGCAGCAGGGCCTGGCAGGAGAGGGGCGAGGCCCCAGCAGGAGGGAGGCAGGGAGAGCAGCCCGGGCTGGCAGGAGAGGAGTGAGGCCCCAGCAGGAGGGAGGCAGGGAGAGCAGCCCGGGCCTGGGAGGAGAGGGGTGAGGCCCGAGCAGGAGGGAGGCAGGGAGAGCAGCCGTGCAGGCAGGAGAGGGGTGAGGCCCCAGCAGGAGGGAGGCAGGGAGAGCAGCCGGGCCTGGCAGGAGAGGGGCGAGGGCCCAGCAGGAGGGAGGCAGGGAGAGCAGCCGGGCAGGCAGGAGAGGGGTGAGGCCCCAGCAGGAGGGAGGGAGGCAGGGAGAGCAGCGGTGCCTGGCAGGAGAGGGGTGAGGCCCCAGCAGGAGGGAGGCAGGGAGAGCAGCCGGGCCTGGCAGGAGAGGGGTGAGGCCACAGCAGAAGGGGGGCAGGGAGAGCAGCCGGGCCTGGCAGGAGAGGGCCGAAGACCCAGCAGGAGGGAGGCAGGGAGAGCAGCTGGGCCTGGCAGGAGAGGAGTGAGGCCCCAGCAGGAGGGAGGCAGGGAGAGCAGCCCGGGGCCTGGCAGGAGAGGGCAGAGGCCCCAGCACGAGGGAGGCAGAGAGAGCAGCCCGGGCCTGGCAGGAGAGGGGCGAGGGCCCAGCAGGAGGGAGGCAGGGAGAGCAGCCCGGGCCTGGGGCAGGAGAGGGGTGGGGCCCCAGCAGGAGGGAGGCAGGGAGAGAAGCCGGGCAGGCAGGAGAGGGGTGGGGCCCCAGCAGGAGGGAGGCAGGGAGAGAAGCCGGGCAGGCAGGAGAGGGGCGAGGGCCCAGCAGGAGGGAGGCAGGGAGAGCAGCCCGGGCCTGGGGCAGGAGAGGGGTGGGGCCCCAGCAGGACGGAGGCAGGGAGAGAAGCCGGGCAGGCAGGAGAGGGGTGGGGCCCCAGCAGGAGGGAGGCAGGGAGAGAAGCCGGGCAGGCAGGAGAGGGGTGAGGCCCCAGCAGGAGGGAGGCAGGGAGAGCAGCCCGGGGCCTGGCAGGAGAGGGGTGGGGCCCCAGCATGAGGGAGGCAGAGAGAGCAGCCGGGGCCTGGCAGGAGAGGTGTGGGGCCCCAGCAGGAGGGAGGCAGGGAGAGAAGCCGGGCAGGCAGGAGAGGGGTGAGGCCCCAGCAGGAGGGAGGCAGGGAGAGCAGCCCGGGTCCTGGCAGGAGAGGGGTGAGGCCCCAGCAGGAGGGAGGCAGGGGGAGCAGCCGGGCATGGCAGGAGAGGGGTGAGGCCCCAGCAGGAGGGAGGCAGGGAGAGCAGCCAGGCAGGCAGGAGAGGGGTGAGACCCCAGCAGGAGGGAGGCAGGGAGAGCAGCCAGGCAGGCAGGAGAGGGGTGAGGCCCCAGCAGGAGGGAGGCAGGGAGAGCAGCCCGGGCTGGGAAGGAGAGGGGTGAGGCCCCAGCAGGAGGGAGGCAGGGAGAGCAGCCGGGCAGGCAGGAGAGGGGTGAGGCCCCAGCAGGAGGGAGCCAGGGAGAGCAGCCCGGGCTGGGCAGGAGAGGGGTGAGGACCAGCAGGAGGGAGGCAGGGAGAGCAGCCTGGCCTGGCAGGAGAGGGGTGAGGCCCCAGCAGGAGGGAGGCAGGGAGAGCATCCGGGCCTGGCAGGAGAGGGGTGAGGCCCCAGCAGGAGGGAGGCAGGGAGAGCAGCCGGGGCAGGCAGGAGAGGGGTGAGGCCCCAGCAGGAGGGAGGCAGGGAGAGTAGCCGGGGCCTGGCAGGAGAGGGGTGAGGCCCCAGCAGGAGGGAGACAGGGAGAGCAGCCGGGTAGGCAGGAGAGGGGTGAGGCCCCAGCAGGAGAGAGGCAGGGAGAGCAGCCGGGGCAGGCAGGAGAGGGGTGAGGCCGCAGCAGGAGGGAGGCAGGGAGAGCAGCCGGGCCTGGCAGGAGAGGGGTGAGGCCCCAGCAGGAGGGAGGCAGGGAGAGCAGCCGGGGCCTGGCAGGAGAGGGGTGAGGCCCCAGCACGAGGGAGGCAGAGAGAGCAGCCCGGGCCTGGCAGGAGAGGGGTGAGGCTCCAGCAGGAGGGAGGCAGGGAGAGCAGCCGGGCCTGGCAGGAGAGGGGTGAGGCCCCAGCAGGAGGGAGGCAGGGAGAGCAGCCGGGCAGGCAGGAGCGGGTTGAGGCCCCAGCAGGAGGGAGGCAGGGAGAGCAGCCGGGGCAGGCAGGAGAGGGGTGAGGCCCCAGCAGGAGGGAGGCAGGGAGAGCAGCCTGGCCTGGCAGAAGAGGGGCGAGGGCCCAGCAGGAGGGAGGCAGGGAGAGCAGCAGGGCCTGGCAGGAGAGGGGCGAGGCCCCAGCAGGAGGGAGGCAGGGAGAGCAGCCCGGGCTGGCAGGAGAGGAGTGAGGCCCCAGCAGGAGGGAGGCAGGGAGAGCAGCCCGGGCCTGGGAGGAGAGGGGTGAGGCCCCAGCAGGAGGGAGGCAGGGAGAGCAGCCGTGCAGGCAGGAGAGGGGTGAGGCCCCAGCAGGAGGGAGGCAGGGAGAGCAGCCGGGCCTGGCAGGAGAGGGGCGAGGGCCCAGCAGGAGGGAGGCAGGGAGAGCAGCCGGGCAGGCAGGAGAGGGGTGAGGCCCCAGCAGGAGGGAGGGAGGCAGGGAGAGCAGCGGTGCCTGGCAGGAGAGGGGTGAGGCCCCAGCAGGAGGGAGGCAGGGAGAGCAGCCGGGCCTGGCAGGAGAGGGGTGAGGCCACAGCAGAAGGGGGGCAGGGAGAGCAGCCGGGCCTGGCAGGAGAGGGCCGAAGACCCAGCAGGAGGGAGGCAGGGAGAGCAGCTGGGCCTGGCAGGAGAGGAGTGAGGCCCCAGCAGGAGGGAGGCAGGGAGAGCAGCCCGGGGCCTGGCAGGAGAGGGCAGAAGCCCCAGCACGAGGGAGGCAGAGAGAGCAGCCCGGGCCTGGCAGGAGAGGGGCGAGGGCCCAGCAGGAGGGAGGCAGGGAGAGCAGCCCGGGCCTGGGGCAGGAGAGGGGTGGGGCCCCAGCAGGAGGGAGGCAGGGAGAGAAGCCGCGCAGGCAGGAGAGGGGTGGGGCCCCAGCAGGAGGGAGGCAGGGAGAGAAGCCGGGCAGGCAGGAGAGGGGCGAGGGCCCAGCAGGAGGGAGGCAGGGAGAGCAGCCCGGGCCTGGGGCAGGAGAGGGGTGGGGCCCCTGCAGGACGGAGGCAGGGAGAGAAGCCGGGCAGGCAGGAGAGGGGTGGGGCCCCAGCAGGAGGGAGGCAGGGAGAGAAGCCGGGCAGGCAGGAGAGGGGTGAGGCCCCAGCAGGAGGGAGGCAGGGAGAGCAGCCCGGGGCCTGGCAGGAGAGGGGTGGGGCCCCAGCACGAGGGAGGCAGAGAGAGCAGCCGGGGCCTGGCAGGAGAGGTGTGGGGCCCCAGCAGGAGGGAGGCAGGGAGAGAAGCCGGGCAGGCAGGAGAGGGGTGAGGCCCCAGCAGGAGGGAGGCAGGGAGAGCAGCCCGGGTCCTGGCAGGAGAGGGGTGAGGCCCCAGCAGGAGGGAGGCAGGGGGAGCAGCCGGGCATGGCAGGAGAGGGGTGAGGCCCCAGCAGGAGGGGGGCAGGGAGAGCAGCCCAGGGCATGGCAGGAGAGGGGTGAGGCCCCAGCAGGAGGGAGGCAGGGAGAGCAGCCGGGGCCTGTCAGGAGAGGGCAGAGGCACCAGCATGAGGGAGACAGAGAGAGCAGCCCGGGCCTGGCAGGAGAGGGGTGAGGCCCCAGCAGGAGGGAGGCAGGGAGAGCAGCCGGGCAGGCAGGAGAGGGGTGAGGCCCCAGCAGGAGGGAGACAGGGAGAGCAGCCGGGCCTGGCAGGAGAGGGGCGAGGGCCCAGGAGGAGGGAGGCAGGTAGAGCAGCGGGGCCTGGCAGGAGAGGGGCGAGGCCCCAGCAGGAGGGAAGCAGGGAGAGCAGTTGGGCCTGGCAGGAGAGGGGCGAAGGCCCAGCAGGAGGAAGCACGGAGAGCAGCCGGGCCTGGCAGGAGAGGGGTGAGGCCCCAGCAGGAGGGAGTCAGGGAGAGCAGCCGGGCAGGCAGGAGAGGGGTGATGCCCCAGCAGGAGGGAGGCAGGGAGAGCAGCCCGGGCTGGGCAGGAGAGGGGTGAGGCCCCAGCAGGAGGGAGGCAGGGAGAGCAGCCGGGCCTGGCAGGAGAGGGGCGAGGGCCCAGCAGGAGGGAGGTAGGGAGAGCAGCCGGGCAGGCAGGAGAGGGGTGAGGCCCCAGCAGGAGGGAGGGAGGCAGGGAGAGCAGCGGTGACTGGCAGGAGAGGGGTGAGGCCCCAGCAGGAGGGAGGCAGGGAGAGCAGCCGGGCCTGGCAGGAGAGGGGTAAGCAGAAGGGGGGCAGGGAGAGCAGCCCGGGGCCTGGCAGGAGAGGGGTGAGGCCACAGCAGGAGGGAGGGAGGCAGGGAGAGCAGCCGGGCCTGGCAGGAGAGGGGTGAGGCCACAGCAGAAGGGGGCAGGGAGAGCAGCCGGGCCTGGCAGGAGAGGGCAGAGGGCCCAGCAGGAGAGAGGCAGGGAGAGCAGCTGGGCCTGGCAGGAGAGGGGTGAGGCCCCGGCAGGAGGGAGGCAGGGAGAGCAGCCCGGGGCCTGGCAGGAGAGGACAGAGGCCCCAGCACGAGGGAGGCAGAGAGAGCAGCCCGGGCTGGGCAGGAGAGGGGTGAGGCCCCAGCAGGAGGGAGGCAGGGAGAGCAGCACGGGGCCTGGCAGGAGAGGGCAGAGGCCCCAGCCCGAGGGAGGCAGAGAGAGCAGCCCGGGCTGGGCAGGAGAGGGGCAAGGGCCCAGCAGGAGGAAGGCAGGGAGAGCAGCCCGGGGCCTGGCAGGAGAGGGGTGAGGCCCCAGCAGAAGGGAGGCAGGGAGAGCAGCCAGGGCCTAGCAGGAGAGGGCAGAGGCCCCAGCACGAGGGAGACAGAGAGAGCAGCCCGGGCCTGGCAGGAGAGGGGTGAAGACCCAGCAGGAGGGAGGCAGGGAGAGCAGCCGGGCAGGCAGGAGAGGGGTGAGGCCCCAGCAGGAGGGAGGTAGGGAGAGCAGCCGGGCCTGGCAGTAGAGGAGCGAGGGCCCAGCAGGAGGGAGGCAGGGAGAGCAGCGGGGCCTGGCAGGAGAGGGGCGAGGCCCCAGCAGGAAGGGAAGCAGGGAGAGCAGCCGGGCCTGGCAGGAGAGGGGTGAGGGCCCAGCAGGAGGAAGGCACGGAGAGCAACCGGGCCTGGCAGGAGAGGGGTGAGGCCCCAGCAGGAGGGAGGCAGGCAGGAGAGGGGTGAGGCCCCAGCAGGAGGGAGGCAGGGAGAGCAGCCCGGGCTGGGCAGGAGAGGGGTGAGGCCCCAGCAGGAGGGAGGCAGGGAAAGCAGCCGGGCCTGGCAGGAGAGGGGCGAGGGCCCAGCAGGAGGGAGGCAGGGAGAGCAGCCGTGCAGGCAGGAGAGGGGTGAGGCCCCAGCAGGAGGGAGGCAGGGAGAGCAGCGGGGCTTGGCAGGAGAGGGGTGAGGCCCCAGCAGGAGGGAGGCAGGGAGAGCAGCGGGGCCTGGCAGGAGAGGGGTGAGGCCCCAGCAGGAGGGAGGCAGGGAGAGCAGCCGTGCCTGGCAGGAGAGGGGTGAGGCCCCAGCAGGAGGGAGGCAGGTAGAGCAGCCTGGGGCCTGGCAGGAGAGGGCAGAGGCCCCAGCACGAGGGAGGCAGAGAGAGCAGCCCGGGCTGGGCAGGAGAGGGGTGAGGCCCCAGCAGGAGGGAGGCAGGGAGAGCAGCTCGGGGCCTGGGAGAAGAGGACAGAGGACCCAGCACGAGGGAGGCAGAGAGAGAAGCCCGGGCTGGGCAGGAGAGGGGCGAGGGCCCAGCAGGAGGGAGTCAGTGAGAGAAGCCGGGCAGACAGGACAGGGGTGACGCCCCAGCAGGAGGGAGGCATGGAGAGCAGCCGGGGTAGGCAGGAGAGGGCAGAGGCCCCAGCACGAGGGAGACAGAGAGAGCAGCCCGGGCTGGGCAGGAGAGGGGTGAGGCCCCAGCAGGAGGTAGGCAGGGAGAGCAGCCCGGGGCCTGGCAGGAGAGGGCAGAGGACCCAGCACGAGGGAGGCAGAGAGAGCAGCCCGGGCCTGGCAGGAGAGGGGTGAGGCTCCAGCAGGAGGGAGGCAGGGAGAGCAGCCGGGCCTGGCAGGAGAGGGGTGAGGCCCCAGCAGGAGGGGGCAGGGAGAGAAGCCGGGCCTGGCAGGAGAGGGGCGAGTCCCAGCTGGAGGGAGACAGGGAGAGCAGCCGGGCCTGGTAGGAGAGGGGTGAGGCCCCAGCAGGAGGGAGGCAGGGAGAGCAGCCGGGGCCTGGTAGGAGAGGGCAGAGACCCCAGCAGGAGGGTGGCAGGCAGAGCAGCCGGGCCTGGCAGTAGAGGGGTGAGGCCCCAGCAGGAGGGAGGCAGGGAGAGCAGCCGGGCCTGGCAGGAGAGGGGTGAGGCCCCAGCAGGAGGGAGGCAGGGAGAGCAGGCAAGCCTGGCAGGAGAGGGTTGAGGCCCCAGCAGGAGGGAGGGAGGCAGGGAGAGCAGCCGGGCCTGGCAGGAGAGGGGTGAGGCCACAGCAGAAGGGGGCAGGGAGAGCAGCCGGGCCTGGCAGGAGAGGGCAGAGGGCCCAGCAGGAGGGAGGCAGGGAGAGCAGCCGGGCCTGGCAGGAGAGGGGTGAGGCCCCGGCAGGAGGGAGGCAGGGAGAGCAGCCCGGGGCCTGGCAGGAGAGGACAGAGGCCCCAGCACGAGGGAGGCAGAGAGAGCAGCCCGGGCTGGGCAGGAGAGGGGTGAGGCCCCAGCAGGAGGGAGGCAGGGAGAGCAGCACGGGGCCTGGCAGGAGAGGGCAGAGGCCCCAGCCCGAGGGAGGCAGAGAGAGCAGCCCGGGCTGGGCAGGAGAGGGGCAAGGGCCCAGCAGGAGGAAGGCAGGGAGAGCAGCCCGGGGCCTGGCAGGAGAGGGGTGAGGCCCCATCAGAAGGGAGGCAGGGAGAGCAGCCAGGGCCTAGCAGGAGAGGGCAGAGGCCCCAGCACGAGGGAGACAGAGAGAGCAGCCCGGGCCTGGCAGGAGAGGGGTGAAGACCCAGCAGGAGGGAGGCAGGGAGAGCAGCCGGGCAGGCAGGAGAGGGGTGAGGCCCCAGCAGGAGGGAGGTAGGGAGAGCAGCCGGGCCTGGCAGTAGAGGAGCGAGGGCCCAGCAGGAGGGAGGCAGGGAGAGCAGCGGGGCCTGGCAGGAGAGGGGCGAGGCCCCAGCAGGAAGGGAAGCAGGGAGAGCAGCCGGGCCTGGCAGGAGAGGGGTGAGGGCCCAGCAGGAGGAAGGCACGGAGAGCAACCGGGCCTGGCAGGAGAGGGGTGAGGCCCCAGCAGGAGGGAGGCAGGCAGGAGAGGGGTGAGGCCCCAGCAGGAGGGAGGCAGGGAGAGCAGCCCGGGCTGGGCAGGAGAGGGGTGAGGCCCCAGCAGGAGGGAGGCAGGGAAAGCAGCCGGGCCTGGCAGGAGAGGGGCGAGGGCCCAGCAGGAGGGAGGCAGGGAGAGCAGCCGTGCAGGCAGGAGAGGGGTGAGGCCCCAGCAGGAGGGAGGCAGGGAGAGCAGCGGGGCTTGGCAGGAGAGGGGTGAGGCCCCAGCAGGAGGGAGGCAGGGAGAGCAGCGGGGCCTGGCAGGAGAGGGGTGAGGCCCCAGCAGGAGGGAGGCAGGGAGAGCAGCCGTGCCTGGCAGGAGAGGGGTGAGGCCCCAGCAGGAGGGAGGCAGGTAGAGCAGCCTGGGGCCTGGCAGGAGAGGGCAGAGGCCCCAGCACGAGGGAGGCAGAGAGAGCAGCCCGGGCTGGGCAGGAGAGGGGTGAGGCCCCAGCAGGAGGGAGGCAGGGAGAGCAGCTCGGGGCCTGGCAGAAGATGACAGAGGACCCAGCACGAGGGAGGCAGAGAGAGAAGCCCGGGCTGGGCAGGAGAGGGGCGAGGGCCCAGCAGGAGGGAGTCAGTGAGAGAAGCCGGGCAGACAGGACAGGGGTGACGCCCCAGCAGGAGGGAGGCATGGAGAGCAGCCGGGGTAGGCAGGAGAGGGCAGAGGCCCCAGCACGAGGGAGACAGAGAGAGCAGCCCGGGCTGGGCAGGAGAGGGGTGAGGCCCCAGCAGGAGGTAGGCAGGGAGAGCAGCCCGGGGCCTGGCAGGAGAGGGCAGAGGACCCAGCACGAGGGAGGCAGAGAGAGCAGCCCGGGCCTGGCAGGAGAGGGGTGAGGCTCCAGCAGGAGGGAGGCAGGGAGAGCAGCCGGGCCTGGCAGGAGAGGGGTGAGGCCCCAGCAGGAGGGGGCAGGGAGAGAAGCCGGGCCTGGCAGGAGAGGGGCGAGTCCCAGCTGGAGGGAGACAGGGAGAGCAGCCGGGCCTGGTAGGAGAGGGGTGAGGCCCCAGCAGGAGGGAGGCAGGGAGAGCAGCCGGGGCCTGGTAGGAGAGGGCAGAGACCCCAGCAGGAGGGTGGCAGGCAGAGCAGCCGGGCCTGGCAGTAGAGGGGTGAGGCCCCAGCAGGAGGGAGGCAGGGAGAGCAGCCGGGCCTGGCAGGAGAGGGGTGAGGCCCCAGCAGGAGGGAGGCAGGGAGAGCAGGCAAGCCTGGCAGGAGAGGGGTGAGGCCCCAGCAGGAGGGAGGCAGGGAGAGCAGCCGGGCCTGGCAGGAGTGGGCTGAGGCTGCAGCCAGAGGGAGGCAGGGAGAGCAGCCCGGGCTGGGCAGGAGAAGGGTGAGGCCCCAGCAGGAGGGAGGCGGGGAGAGCAGCCGGGCCTGGCAGGAGAGGGGTGAGGCCCCAGCAGGAGGGCGTGTTGGGCATCCTGACCCACGTTTGAGCTATCATGCTGCAACATTTGGTGCTGTGGGCTTAGAAAATCCAAGATGGCCAAAAAGCCCACATGTGCACCAAAATCCAGGAGAACCACGCAGTTTGTGCACACTAAAATGGTTGCCTAACTTGCCACCCACCAGTGCGAGCAGGATGGGCCGGGGTGCCATGAGTGGAATCGGTGCCAACAGCAGCACCTGTTAGCTCAAAAACGCTTTAAAATTACCTTTGGTTTCTCTGAATGCCAGCTCAAAATGCCTATTTTCAAACATTGCAACACATCCAAAAATCTCACTGAACACCAGCGGACATCTGGCAGAATGAAGTATGTGTGCATACTAAATCTGGGAAGTTGAAGAGCCCCAAAACAATGTTCATAACAAGACTGGCTGAGCTCTGCAGGTCTGCAGCAGCCTAACTGAAACTGGATTTAAAACTACCAAAAATTGAAAATGTTTAAATTAACTGAGTGACCTACTTTTGAGTGTCACATAGTTTGTCACTGTTGAAATGTCATAGTTTTGAACTTAGAATCAGCATTCTAGCTGCATATGTAAAAATTGTCTTGACTTAAACTGGGGAACAAAAAGTGACATTTTACCTGAAACCTGGCTTAAGGAAACTGGAATTCTGCCAGACAGCTACCCCCGACAGGAGTGGGGGCTTGCCCAACAAATGCATTCCCAGGCCTGGCTGCATTCTGTTGCTCCTGCCAAAAGGATGTCACACACTCTCTTATTGAATTAGCAGGGGATTGCAAGAAACTAAAGAAAGGGCCCAGGCAGATGGTTTATTGGGGTGATCGTAAATGGCTTCCTTTTGAACAAAGCCCTGCCTTGACTCAGGCAGATGGGTTATTGGGGGGACCGTAAAATAGCTTCCTCTTGGCAGAAGCTGGGAGGGGCAGGGTCCCTGAGCTTGGCAGAAACTGGATAAACTGCTTTCTATATCATGTGACCTGAAAAGACAAACCCCTGTTGGCCAGAATATGATTCTAAGAAAGATGTATAACTCACAGTGCGGACTTGTCAAAATTATTTAAATGATACCAAAATTCTTGTGATTTTTCTGTGAACGTTTTAAGACGGGTTGGGAATTTGTGTGATGTTCTGGGGCAAAACCCCGCTATTTATTGACACCACAGACTCTGTGTTTAAGCTAGAGACATGGGAATTTACTGGAGTATGTATGGACAGGCCGTGTATATGTGTATAATTTTTAATGAAAAACCAATATTGCAAAACCAGTTAAAAAACGCAAAATGTTGCCAGTTCTGAATGCGAGCTCTTAGAAACATCAGAGTTTGAACAGAGTATACCTCATGTGATACGTGATGGGTGCATGTAATTTCAAACCACTGTGTATCTATGAAATATGTCTTTAGGTCAAATATAGATTTGTGTGCAATTTGACAGGGGAGTATCCTTTCTGCAGACCATAAAACAGCATCACCATGACACACATTTCCTTCCCCCAATCAAAGCAGTGCGGAAAGCTTGACCAATGGGCAGTTGAGAGAGGGGCTGGCTAGTGATGCTGCACACACACACACTTTCAAAAGACATAAAAAGAGCCATTGGAAGCTAGAGAGGGGATTCAACTCCATTTGCTGTGGAGCATGCTGACCGATGACTTCACATCCAGCGATCCTACACTTAGACTTCCAAGCTAAACAGAGACTACAGAACTTTGAACCAAGAAGGCCCACTGCAAGCAAAAGTATTTGTCAGCAGGCCCAAAAATCATTTGCAGACTATTCACAGCCGGACCCAGCTGTTGATTCTGGCCTAAAACCCGCTGCCAGAAAGATCCAGAAGCAGTGCTGTACCCAGAGAAAGCAGAGCTGTATCCAGAACCAGAGGCCAGAGATCCAGAGTGACCCAGACCGCTGTGAGCAGAACCAGAGAGCTGACCCAGATCACTATGAAGTGCCGAGACCAGAACCGGAGTTCAGTCCAAAACCTGACCAGATCCGTGGCGAGGCCTATTTCAAAAATATATTGTGAGTACCTAGCAGAACTGTGCAGAACCAATCTCTTAGTTAAAATAATCTAATCCAAACTATTTTAATCTATGTAGAACTGCCTCCTAACTGTCACTTGTCAATTCTGCAGCAGCATAGCTGTCACTTGTCATTTTCTAGCTGCAAGCTGTAACCTGTCGCTTTGAACTTATAAAATTTCAAATCCGAAAAACAACCTTCACAAAATCGTTCATAACTTGGTTTAACTTTCCTCTGAAAGCTTAGAATCTAACCTTTCCAACAAGCCTAGAACCGACTTCCTACTCCTTATACTTTCTCCGCAATCATTCACGCATTTGCGAATTTTGCTGCGATTTGCGATTTGGCCCGATTTCTTTACTTGTAAAAAGATAGCTGCTTTTGCCTGAACTGCTAAATTTCGTTTGCCTCTTAAGAACCATCTCTGAATCATTGCTAGAGTGAGCCTGAACTAATATTAACTAGATACCACTCACCCTGAACCTCCTGAAGGGAATTAAAAGCATTTTCAGCATATTTCTCACTGCATTGTCACCATATTTAAAGCATTTTGCCTGTGTTTCAAAACTCCTATCTGTTGTATAAGCTGCTGGGGGGGAATTGAACTGAATTCTATTTGATTGCATTTCTAAGAACTGTGTGCTCTCATCTTTATCTCCTTGCATTGCATAAAAGGGGGGGTGAATTGTCCAAGAAAGTGATTACATTGTCTTTTGCTGAAACCCTATCAAGTTATTTTCTGTACTGCATTTTCATTCCACATTGCATCCATTTGAAACCATAAAAGTATTGTTGCTATCTTATCCATCCTATAACCACTCATCATTGATTATAAAGAAGTGTGCTAGTGCCAGACTATCCATTATTGATTACTGCTCAGATTAAGTGTGATATTCAATTATTAATTTATTATAAAGTGTGATATATATATATATATATATATATTGTTTAAATTCTCAAATAAACCTTTTAACTTGCAAAACAGAACTACTTCTTGGCTCAGTTGGGTCATGGGATTCCAAGAGAGGGGTGTTATATAGGGGTAGTCATCCAGAACTCATGAACTGGACATAAAGATATATCAATAAGGGTTTCCATTCAGTATCCCTGACTAGGCATTGACTTAGCTGTAGTGTTGAATTGAATTCTCTTACAGGAGCGCAGCCGGGCCTGGCAGGAGAGGGCAGAGGCCCCAGCAGGAGGGATGCAGGGAGAGCAGCCGGGCCTGGCAGGAGAGGGGTGAGGCCCCAGCAGGAGGGAGGCAGGGAGAGCCGCCGGGCCTGGCAGGAGAGGGGTGAGGCCCCAGCAGGAGGGAGGCAGGGAGAGCAGCTTGGGCCTGGCAGGAGAGGGGTGAGGCCCCAGCAGGAGGGAGTGTTAGGCAGAATCCTGTGCAGTGCCCTTAGGGACCAGTACACACAATTAAGACTACAGGTGGCAATACAAGTTTCTCCTTTGGTACAAGCCTGTACTACTATGTTAAAGTTGTAGCAGTAGTGGAGCAGCCAGGCTTATCTCAAGAGTATATGAGCAGTAGCAGAGATTACACAAAGGGATCACTGTTACTGTGACTCAAGCAAACACTGACTCAAGGTTTCAGGTAAAAAAATATAAGTACATTTATTTTTAAACCATTTGTTATCAACACAACACTTCTATTAAATTAAAAAACCACACGTAAAATACACTACAACTAACCAATTCACTTTGTACGGTATAAATCAAGGTAAGTACTCTGTGTTTAAATGGACCGGTGTTATGAAACAATACACGTTACCGTGAATACGATTGCGATCACTTTTTGACAGTTCGGTCTACTAAATAAACGCGTATCCGTGGCAAGAAATGCTACCGGGGCAAAAACACACTTAGCACCTGAGATACCCAGAGAGAGTTGGTGGCAAAAATAATAGTCAATATATTAGTTACGCAGACAGAATCGGAGAACACTTATAGACAGGAATTCAAGAGTCAAAGGGTCGGAGCCAAAGTCAAGTGACACTGGTGCCTGTTGGCGAGGATCAGACAGTCGGAAATTTCACGATTCAACGTAGACAAGAGTACTTTGATATTGTCAATGTTCGGAAGGTATTCACCCAAATTCCTCAAGCAGGACACAGTACCTTTCTCAAAGAATGAAGCTGGTGCCACGGCAGTTGTTCCTGGTATTTTCCTGCAGACCCACGTTTCCTGGAGCTTCGGCACGAAGAAGGACGATGAGGGGGTCAGAACCACACAGGGATGAGGCCGGCAGCAGCGACAATGAATAAAAGGTGCGCTCCTTAAAAACAGGAGAGGCTCTTCAGGTGGCTATCCGGACCACTACAGCAATGTGCAGCGATTTCGACCACGAAGGGATTCCTCTGACTGAAGAAGACGAGCTGGTTATCCCCACCAGGCTCAAGGGAAGAAGACTCCGGACTGGATCTTCTCTTAGTCGTTGAAGGGTAGATAGCTCAGGACTGCAGCATGGCTTCACCGGTATGGGATAGTTGTAGCAGTCGACCTCTCCTCCGCTTCTCTTCGGTTCCTTGTAGTTCCAGTGGCGACTCTCTGACTTCCAGCCCAAGAGACCTGCCTTTTACGCGAAAAACCCCCATTCACACAGCCTGGCAATCACCCAGCAGGGGGGTTGTCCAGCCCGGACAACCACCTTGGCCAATCATGAAAAAGTGCGACTTGGGTTTTCTAGGATACCCTGTTCAGGGGGTGACTACACCCCTCCCTCACATTCAGCCCACCTAGACACCCAGGTGCCTAGAGGAGGGCTTCTTGGCAGAAGCCCACCAAAAGACAGTCAACAAAGAAGGCAAACCTGGTTTGCAGCGCAAAGTAAAACACAAGAAGGAGTTTAACAAAAAGAAATGGCGAATAAACCCAACCAGAGCCAAAAGAAAAAGTATTTGGTCAAGCGGGTTTAAGTTCGAGGGGTTTATATAAGATAACCGCGGTAGAAAGTTTTAGGGTAGATACCACTGCCACCAGCCAATTCTAAATGTTAAAAGAGCGAAACAATGCTCTAGGAGGTACAGATACAAAGGGCTAAGAGTTAACGCTTCCAGTAGTCCATGTAAGATGGGGTGTACTGGATCTGTGGTTAATTTGACTATGTAAAGTTAATGGCAACTTTACCCTTTTCTGGGGGACAGTAGTCAGCCCCAGAAATGGAGTCGGTGGGAAGTCTTAACACTGAAGGTGCTGTGTAACACACATAAGAAGGGGGCCACTGAAGTGGTGTACTCTAGAGCCCACAATCATAAGAAACAGATGAAATACACATGGCAAAACATGGGTAAGCGTGGGGGAAAAGCTCACACTCTTACCAGGTGGAAAGAATAACTTCAGAGATCCAGCAAAGCTGCTGAGGGACTCAATAGGTAAGGGAAAGAGGCCATGACATGAGAATTCTCCCTAACACTCACCCCCCCCCAGACTAAGGGACAGGAGGATTTAATCCACTCCTGGATGGTTCTCATACCTCTAGTCGGTTACAAACATCCTAGAGAGACCATCAGCTTTTTGGTGGTGACTTCCTGCTCTGTGCTCAATGGAAATATCAAATCCTTGCAGGCAGATTGACCATCTGAGTAACTTTGGGTTTTCCCCTTTCATTTGCATCAGCCATCTCAAGGGTTGGTGGTCAGTCTGAATGATGAAGGTAGATCCATACAAGTATGGTCTAAATCTCTTCAGTGACCACACAATGGCAAAACATTCACGTTCTATTGTTGCCCACCTTGTCTCAGGATCCTTTAACATCCTGCCGATGAAACAAATGAGGTGTTCCCTACCTTTGTCATCCAGTTGACTAAGGACTGCACCTATACCTACATTTGAAGCATCAGTTTGTACAATGAAGGGTTGGTGATAGTCAGGAGCTCTCTGGACTGGAGCTTGACAAAGGGTTTTCTTCAGACCTTCAAAGGATTGATTGCACTCCTCATTCCACCTGATCTTTTTAGGAAATTTGGGAGAGGAGATGACATTCTAGGGAGAAGCTCTGGTCCCATAGTTCTCTATGAAGTTCCTGTAATACCCAGTGAGACCTAAGAAGGCTCTTACTTGGGTTTGAGTAGTAGGGGAGGCCCAGTTTTGTACAGCTTGTACTTTGCTAGGCAATGGCCTTATTTCACCTCATCCTACCTCATGTCCAAGGTAGACCACTGTACTCTGACCAATTTGACATTTGCTTGCCTTTATGGTCAGATGGGCCTGTTCCAGTGCCTGTAATACATATCCTAGGTGTTCAATATGTTCTTTCCATGTAGGGCTGAACACTGCAATGTCATCCAAGTATGCCATGCAGAGGTGCTCCATCCTATTCAGAACTTGATTGACCATCCTCTGAAAAAGGCATTACCTTGAATTGGTAGAGGCCAGCTGGGGTGGAGAATGCAGTTTTCTCCTTGGCATGGTCTGTCAGGGCTATTTGCCAATAGCCTGACGTTAGGTCATATGTGCTGAGGTACTTGGCTGCACCAAGTTTGTTCACCAGATCATCTGTCCTAGGCAAAGGATGGGCATCAGTCGTGGTGACTGCATTTAGAGCTCTGTAGTCCACGCAGAATCTCAACTCCTTGGATCCTGCCTTTGGTACAAGCACAACTGGGCTAGACCATGGACTAGTAGAGGGCTCTATAACCCAGAGATCAAGCATCTCGTTGACCTCATTCCTTATATGGTTTCTTACATTGTCTGACATCCTGTACCCCCTGCTTTTGACAGGAAAACAGTCAACAGTGAGTATATCATGCTGTCCCCAAGGGGTTAAGCCTGGTCAAAGTGAGAACAGGGAGGCAAACTGATTTAACAGTAATTTGCACTCATCCTGCTGGTCAGATGTGGGACTGGAAGAGAGATTAACTCCTTCCACTTTCTCATCTAAAGGTAAGCCTCTGAGGAGGTCAGGCAGAGGTTCACTCTCCTCCTCCTCCTGAGCTGAAGCTAGAAGCAAAGCTCCTATATCAGGTCTACAGACATAAGCCTTTAAACGGTTGGTGTGAAGGACTCTGGGAGCCTCCTTAGGATTGCCTAAGTCCACCAGATAGTTCACCTCTCCAGGTTTACCCACAACTTTGAAGGGTCCTATTCATTTGTCCTGCAAGGCCCTCTGCCTTGTGGGGACCATAACAAAAACAAGCTGGTCTTGAGTACACTCAACCATGTTAGCCTTCTGGTCATGCCAATGTTTGACCAGAGCTTGACCAGCCTTCAAGTTATCAGTTGCCTCTGCCATCATGTGTGACATTCTCCTCCGGAGATCTATCACATAGCCAGTCACTCTGACTGGCTTGGGGGAAGGAGCACTCTCCAACCCCTCCTTAATCAGGTCCAATGGACCTCTGACTGGATGGCCATAAAGAAGTTTGAAGGGATTGAATCCTACTCCCTCCTGAGGGACTTCTCTATATGCAAAGAGAAGGCATGGCAGTAGAAGGTCCCACTTTCTTTTAAGGGGTTCTTCTAAAGCACCTATCATGCTCTTCATAGTTCTGTTAAACCTCTCCACCAATCCATTGGTTTGGGGATGGTAGGTAGTTGAGAACTTTAGGTAACTCCACAGGTTTTCCACATGGCTTGCATATAGTTGGACATACAATTAGATCCCCTGTCAGATATCACCTCCTTAGGAAAACCTGCTCTGGTAAAAATACCAAGTAGGGCCTTAGCCACAGCCGGAGCCGCAATAGTCCTCATAGGTATGGCTTCAGGAAATCTAGTGGCATGATCCACTACAACCAGGATAAACCTCTTGCCTGAAGATGTGGGAGGGTCAAGAGGACCAACAATGTCAATCCCAACCCTCTCAAAAGGAATTCCCACCACTAGGAGAGGCACCAAGGGTGCCACATTCTTGGCTCCAATCTTGCCAGAGGTTTGGCAAGAGTGGCAGCTTCTGCAGAATTTGTCTACTTCTGAGCCCATCTTAGGCCAGTAGAAGTAAAGAGAGAGCCTTTCCTTGGTCTTATTAAAACTTAAAACTTAAGTGACCAGCCAAAGGTATCTTGTGGGCTAACTGCAGAAACTGGAGTCGGTTCCCTAGAGGTACTACAAGTCTTTTGCAGTCTCCAGGGGTTGACTCAGTTGGTTCACTGTAGAAGAGGCCATCTTCCCAGTGCAACTATTTTTTTTTTACTTGTTTATCATCACATTAGCAATTTTTACAAGAATGTTGGTTGTTACTTGGGAGCTAAGAGATTACAGGAAAAAGAAGAGAAAAGAAGAAGAAAAATGTAGCGAAGATAGTCAAAAATAATTAAGATGATCAGGACCAGAAACGCGCAAAAACGAAGAGACGTTCAAAATTCAAGGAGGAAGGAAAGAAAATTAAACAAAACCCCCTCTCATAGGGTTAGAGTCAGTTCCCATCGCAGTCATTCAGCCAGATCTCTGGCTGGGTGCGTGGTAAGTGCATCAGTTTGTGTGCTTATCTTGGGAAAAGCACCATCTAAAATGTTTGCCGTTGCTATTGACCAGTTCGTCTTTTCCCCTGACATCAGCCTGTTCCACCATACAGCTTCTTCTTCTCCCTGATGTCCCACAAAGTCGGTGCACAGGCTGTTCAAGTAGGTAGCCCGTACATCTCTTAGCTCCGGGCAATGCATTAGGAGATGTCTTACTGTTTCAGGTTGGTTGGACTCGCCGCATAGTCTGCATTCTTTGATGGCCGTTTTTAATCTGATAGCCTGAATTTCACATGTTGGGAGGAGATTTAAGCGAGCTCTCATGTTGGTTATCCTTAGTTGTTTGTCTGGATACTTTATGCAGTATGGCAGTAGTACCTTCAGTCTGTTAAAGGTAGGTGGGAGATGCTTCGCAAGTTTGTTACACTGTGCTTTCTCAAGGGTGTTAATCAAATCTTGGGCTTCCATTTTGGATTTTACTCTTGTTGGGTTTACTTGCAGATCTTCTTCTGTACATGCAATCGCCACCAGCTTCTCTCTTAACTTGTCTGCCCACACATTTAAGGTAGTCAGATTGCGGTTTGATATTTCTCTTTCGATGATCTTGTAGATCGGCGGAGACTCAGGTAGTGAGGTATTTCTGAGAAGTTGCATAGCACTGAGTGTTACCGTTGTTTCTAAAGAAAGCAAGCCTAGCTCTCGCCTGATGAGGTCCACTGAGACAGAGTTTGGAAGACCTAGTAGGGATTTCCAAAGGTAACCTTCTAGTTTTCGCCAGATGGTATTTGGCATATTCAGGGTTGCACCCATCCCATAGGTGATAGTAGGGACTACTTTCCTTTGTAGAATTGTATGACCGGTATTACTGAGAATTTCCCATATTTTCTATCCACTGTCTTCATTTGGGCTGCTAGATTTTTTGCTTTTTTTCACAGTGTTGCTTGCATTGTTGCTTCATTGACAGATGCATCGATAAACACTCCTAGGTATTTGTAAGTAGACACCACCTCTATGTTCACTTTTTCCAGAGACCATTTGTTGATTGTCTTTTTTTTAAGGAACTTTTTCCAGATATCAGTATCAGTATCTTTGTTTTTGTTTTGTTTATTTGCAGATTGTTTGATTCCATGTATGTGGCCAGGTTGTTAAGTTGGCGCTGGAGGCCTATCTGGGTCTGATCTAACAAAATGAGGTTGTCTGCGTATAGTAGGTGTGAGATGTTCACATTTCCCAGCTTAGGCGGGAAGGCTCTAACAAATAGTTCAGCTTCTTTGAAATCCCCTAGATAGGTGATAAACAATGCCGGTGCTAGGGGACAGCCCTGCTTCACTCCGTGGTTTGAGGGTATTTCGCGAGAAAGCCCACCTTGGGTGTTGAGGCACACTCTTAGCTTTGTGTTCATGTGGAGGGCCATCACCGGATCAAGCACTTCTTTCGGGCATCTCAATGTTTCCAATTTGGTCCATAGTCTTTGCCTGTCCACTCTGTCGAACACCTGTGACAGGTCTACGAAGGCCAAGAATACTGGGGGTGCGCCTTGCTTTACCTTTGCTTTTAAGAGGCTTAACATAAAGATGTTTACTGTAGTGCTTCCGTTTTTTAGGAAGCCCATTTGGAATGGGTCGTTGACCGGTGACGTTTTGGCCCAGGTGCGAAAGTGGCTTAGAAGTAGGGTTGCAAAGATTTTTCCTATTATATCGAGAAGTGCAATCGGACGGTAATTGCCCGTTCTTCCTTGCCCCCTTGTTTAAATATCGGTACAATTACCGCTTTGGCCCAAGTTCCTGGGATCGCTCTTGTTTCTATGCAGTGATCAAAGAGGACGCTGATAAAATTTGACCATTCCTCCATGTTCTGCTTGAGATCAATGTTACTAAGGCCATCTGGGCCCGGAGCTCTTGATTTTTTTAGTCTTGTTCTTGCCGTCATTATCTCTTGTTTATCGGAAAGGTCAATCCATGGGGAACCTGTGTCTATTTGAGGAGGAGTTTCACTCGACACCGGGGCCTTAAAAAGCTTTTCGAAGAAAGTGGCCCATGCTTCTTCGCTAACTGAATTTGCAGTTCGAGTATCTACCGCCTTGTTAGGCCTTTTAATAAGTGCCCAAAAATCGCTGTTTTATTTTTGTATTCAACGCACAAAGCATTTCCTCCGCATCCTTCTGGTACAGTTCATGTCTGTGTCCTAAGATCCAGGATTTGTATTTCCTTATTTCGACTTGCAGGTTGCTCCAAACAGTCGGAGAGTTGGCTATTTTGGCCTATCTTTTCGTTTTTCTTAGGGCTCTTCTTTTTTCCACTACTTCTTTGTCATACGTGTGGCTATTTTTGCTCGCGTCGAGGGTACCACCCTTCGTTTTCTTCCTGTACTGTAGCAGAAAGGGTAAATAGTCCGGACGTGCAGACTTTGTTTCCATCGAACAAATTCCTCTTTTGTAGGCATCTGTGATGTTTTCAATGTTAGATGCAGTATGACGTAGGCGAGTAAATTTGTTATTCACCTCTATCAGGTGATTGTAGCTTTGGGTCGTAGCGCGTGTTGACGACCATGCTATTGCCACAAGATTATAGTCACTCTCTGTGGTTCTGGATACTGAATAATCTTCTATGTATTGTATCAGACTGTGAGAAGTGAAGAAATAATCAAGGGTTGCATTCGATTTGCCTCTCTCCCAGGTGGGTATCGTCACCTCCCATGCTTTCAGTGATGCGACGTTGTGTAAATTTCTTGATTTCATAAGAGACATCTTGCGATAGGGCTTTCTTCACCATGGTGTTTTTCGTTTAGGTATTGCAGTTTGAATTTAAATCTCCACAAATGATTATATGTGTCTGCGGGTCTTCCACTGAGATGTTATCAACAACTTTTGCCAGTGTTTTGCAAAAATATGCGCTCGAAGTTTTCTGCGGATTCAACTACACAGTTATAATTGCTATCTTTGCTATTTCACTCCCCCTCATTCCACTGTGTTTTTGGGTCCATGTTGTTAAAACCGCAAGGATGCCGTATGATTCAGTTATTTTTTTTGTGATCTCAATCCCTGACCCCAGTCGAATTGCTATTAGAAGACCTGAGGATGGGCGGCCAAAAAGGCCTTTTGTTGTCGATGAGAATGCAATCTCAAAGCCGTCCAGAGATGGTTTTGCCATTAGCCACGTTTCCTGGAGGCAAAGTATATCAAAGGCTCCGAGGTCTTGGTTATCCGGGTTCGTTAAATGATGGTGGCCTCTCGTGTTCCATGAAGCCATTGTCAGACGACTCTTCGGCGGCGTTTCTTGACAACGAGACGGAGGAGATCGTTTTCCTGGAGCTCCTCCTGGTGATTGCTATTTGTAGGGTTAAGTGTTTGGGCCGCCTTTAGCCACTTCCATGGACCCTTTGGTATTTTAGTGTCTCCCCTCTCTGGGTGGTTTTCTCCTCTTTCACGGTCTTTCTTGTGATTCTTCTCTAATTCCGTTCTGTTGACATCTGTGGTCGGTGTCCGATAGCGGTCGTGAACTCATGAGCGATCTCTGTGATTGCCAAATTGCTCGCTCTTCCAAAGTGGAGCGTCTCTTCTTAGATCTATAGTGTGGATCTTTCTCCGCCTACCGGCCTCCGGTCTGGGCTCTCTATTGATCTGTGCTCTGTGGCTTTAGTTTTCCTCTATGTGTTCCGATCTTGAACCAAGCCTTTTCCGGTTGTAGAGAGCTGGGGTTTTTGATATGTAGTGGCATTTTTGGTCCCCACTATCACTGCTAGTCCCCTCCCTAGGGTGTTGCTTTGTTTGTGAGATTTCTGCCAATGTAAAGCCTGCTTTTTTTAAGTCTTTGTATGACTCGTTCGTGAGTCCTTTGAGTGCCCTACCTTTAATATGGAGATAGGTTTTTGCTTTCTGCTCTCGATGGTAGGGTTCAATTAGGGTAAAGTCATCCGTTTTCAGATGTTGGAGGGACTCAATTTTGTTTAGTGTTTTTCAAATTGTTTTCCTATTGAGGATCATGTAGTTGCTCTTACACGAAGTTTGTTCTAGTTTGAAGACTCTAATTTCTTCCGGTTGGTTTTCTAGTATCGTGGGCCTCTCCCGCCCATGTGTCCTTCTTGATTTTTCCTCTGAGTATGCTCGAATTCTTGGTTTTTGTGGGGTTGACGCACAGCTCTTTTCATTTCTTTGGTGCATTGCACATTTTTCTTGGTTTTTTTCCGGTTGTTCCTGTTCGAGGTAGACTTCTTCTCGCTGCTTAGGCGATGTTTTCTCTCTCGGTTTCTGTGTCTTGTTGTTTCTGGGTGTTTCTGCCTCTGTCTGGGTTCTTTTTATGGGTCCTTCTAAGACCGTGGGCTGGGTACGTTTCTTTTGCGCCTTGTCCGTGCTTATCTCTGGTTCCGGATGCACAGATACATTCATTAGTGTGCTTTTCATCAGAAATTCCTCCACCGTTCTTGGTGACTTTTCTCTTGAGTTGGAGTCTTTTTGAGGTTTTAGGGCTTCCAATTCGATTGAAATTGTACTCTGGGTCAAGTCGATATTGTTCTTTTCTTTGTTGTCCTCTATTGGTGGAGGTTTATTCTTTGACATTCCTGTTTGTGCTGCCAGCTGCAAGCCTATTTTTTCCCTTTGGTTAAGTGAAGCTGTTGTTATTTTTTGATTTGCGTTGAGATTTTGCATTTGCACTGATTGTTCTTCTGGTCGTACTATCGATTTGGATGTAGTGAAAATTGGTTCCATTCCACCTTTCTCCTTCACTGGCATTGTCTGAGATGCTCTTTCCATTGTCTTTTTTTGGCACTTGTTCTTTTGAGTATCGTCCTTAAATTCTGCCTCCATACGGGCCCATTTGGCCTCCCATGTCGCAGTCTGTTTTTCGTTTTTGGCTTCTACAGCTGTTAGATACCCTTCAATGAAGTCAAAGTTTGATTGAAGTTTGCAAAGGATGGTTGTATTATCTTTTGTAGATTCATTTATTGTTTCGTAGAGTTTGCCGAAAGGGGCAAGGGCGATCGTGACTGCCGACATGATTGTTGTCATATCTGGTTTTTTATTTGGTGATGGCCTTTGCATATCCGTCGCGATTTCGCTGTATCTTCTATGCTTACTCTGCGTTTGTTGCGAGTCTAGGTTTTGGGATGGACGGCGGGACTGCGTTGAAATTTCAGGACGGAAGGGTACCTGAGGAGGGGTTAGTGGCGTTCGGGGCTCCCCATACTTTCCTGTGTAGCTCATATTTGGCACTGTTCAATCGGTAGTTTGATTTAAGAGGTTTTCGGTCCTGTCTAGCTGTTGAAGATGAATTTCTGTCCAGGGCTGCGCACTCATTTTCCCCTTTGACCTAGACGCTTCGGTAAATAACCTCACCCGCTCCTCGTTTGACCTGTCATCACAGTGATTTTCTGAAGGTGAGTTGTGCTCTATAGGGTCTTGTGCCTCCTGTTGTTTTGGGTTGCAATTTTGTAGTGTCTCCGTATCAGACAGGTCTTGTTTCTCTGACGAAACAGCGGCCTTTGGTCGAGGTAGGGCCGTCACTTGATCCATCTTATCTTGGTACTGGATATCTTTGGGGTATGTTGGAGGCTGGGTGACTTTTTCTCCTCTGGGCATTGGAATAAGATCATTTCCCTGTAGGCCGTCGGTGGATTTAGTAGTCACCTCAGGCCCTTTTTCTACTTCTTCATTGGTTTGAGGTTTTGCTTCATCGGTTTTCCTTGCTTTGTTGGCGGGCAGGATCCCGTCTACAACTTCCAAAATGTCTGCGTCGGAGAGTTCTATGTCTGAGTTTAATTTACATTTGTGCTGTTGCTTCTTGAAAAAATTGAGCAAGGCGTTTGAGATCAGAGGATTTGGCAGAGTGGAAGTCCGAGCCTCCGCCTTTTTGTTTGCAAGCTGTTTAGGTTTTTTTGGGTCTTTTGATCCGAAGCTTGGCTCTTTATGTCTACTACTGACCAGATCGTTGAAATTTACTTTATCTTTTGGTTTTGGCGTCCTTCCTTTTTGTCTTTTGTTGTAAGTTGTTTTTATTGTCTTTACAGGAGGAGCCTTTTTGGTGATTGGGATTGTGTCTCCTTTGGCTCCAAGTGAATGACGGGGGTCCATGTCCGTGCTGGGCTTTGTAGCCAAAGCAAGATTGTCCTCCATGTTGGACACTTCACCTATGGAGTATTCTTCCATGCTGCGAAGTTCATGTGCTGAAAGGAGAAGAGCTGGTGCATCTTGGTCCTTTGTTGGTTTATTAGTTGGGTGGCTTAGGTTAAGTGCCTCTGATTGTGAGTGGGGGTGGATTTGTGCTGTTGTCAGAATTGCCACTTTACCAAGATTCCCCATTTCACCTGGACTTGGTTCCTGGGGCGGCTGCTGCTCAGTCTCTTTTATATGGGCCTCCAGGAGATTTTTATTTAGATCCACTCCCTCCACTCCTCACAAGCGGGCTGATCACTCTGGCCTTCACTCAAATTTACAGACGTTATGGATGTTCCCTGGCCCATACCCAGGGGAGCCAACCGGGGTAATGGTCTCATTTGCCGACAAAGTCTCCATTTTCTCCATGTTAGTGCCAGGGCTCATGGTGTGCAGATCGCATGTGTTTGAAGCAAGGGCCGGAGAAAGGGCTCGCCCAGTCTGCCCTCCGACAGACTCGGCTAGCAGTCCTCTCGCTGAAGCGGAACTCCGGCCCCTGTTGTCATCAACCAGTACAGACCCTGCGCATGCTGCTGGAGTGGGTGTGAAAAGGGACATTGTCATCACCTGCGCTCCGCTAGTAGCGGAAGCATACGGTTTCTTTGTCCTGTTATGTGGTTCAAAGTCAAAAAGAGATTCCGTGGCATATGTAGGGGCTGCAGCGGTACTCTTACCTCGCTTGAATGGTGAGCATCTTCTATCCACCTGAGGGAGGAGCTTCGAGTTGCTCCTGAGACACCTTGCCAGCTCTGTCGAGTCAGAGGGATCAGACATGTTCGGGTTCTCAACAATTTCTGCTGCCGCCGCCTTGTGCCTCTTCTCTGGGGAAATGATGTCCACAAAGGCGTTCGCCCCCTGCCTCGCCCTGCAAGACTGCAGGACTGCTCGACTCTGTGTTATGTGGGTCCGCCCACAAGGAAACAAACTGGAAGGCAGACTCTGCGGACTGCAGGACTGCTCGACTCTATGCGACTCCACGAGACTCTGCGGTCCGCTCTGCGGTAGATTGCCCGTGTTATGTGGGTCTGCCCACAAGGAAACAAACTGGAAGGCAGACTCTGCGGACTGCAGGACTGCTCGACTCTACGCGACTCCACGAGACTCCGCGGTCTGCCCCCCGGTAGATTGCTGTATTATATGGGTCCGCCCACAAGGAAACAAACTGGAAGGCAGACTCTGCGGACTGCAGGACTGCTCGACTCTACGCAACTTCACGAGACTCCGCAGTCTAACTCGCTCTTCTCCTATACCTACACATATACTTCCCAGGCTCAGTCCCATTGAGCTGAGAAGCTGCCTGTAGGCGAAGAACTTCTAAGGTAGGACATTCTCTTTGTCCCTTGCTGAAATCCTCCCTGTTGGGTCCACCTTCTGCCAGTAAAGACTACAGCTCAGGATGGTCAACAGGGTCCAGATCTCCTACCAAGGTAAGATCTTCTTCTAGATCTGATTCCTCAGTATCTAGTTTGACCATACAGGGTTGAACCTCACATTCAGCCTCAGCTGGTATGGGAGTCACAGATGTGAATTTGGACAGTCTTGGAGATGTCCTTATGGGCACAGGAGTGCTTGCTGGCGTCTTGCTGGCAGACCTGGGTTTCCCCTTTGTCTTTTCCTGCCCTGCAATGGCAGTAAGTAAGTCCTGTGGACTTGGGGTGATAGTTTCCTCTATCATGTCCCCAGGAGAGCCTCTCAAGCTCCTTTCCCTTGCAGACCTTGTGAGCTCCTGCTTCCTTTTGCTGGGGGGCCGGAGGGTACTAGACACAACTCCAAGAGTTTTCAGGTCAATTCCCAACAGGACTCTCCCAGGCACTTCACTCTGCACACTAACAGGTATTTTGATAGTCATGTCATTACACTGGATGAGAGCTGGTAACTGGGGAACCATTTGCACAGGGCCTCCAGCTAACTTGCTTAGGTGTTTGGGTGCCTTAGCAACATCCTCCACCTTGAAAAAACATTCATCAACCACAGTTATGCTGGCCCCAGTGTTTCTGATGGCAGGGGTCTCCTGACCATTCACAAGAACACTATCTTTGTAATACTCTTCAGTATTATCTGGGATTGAGTTGTAGACATCTAAGTTCTGTTGTTCCCAAAGACCCAAGGACACTAAAGAAACACTAGCTGAGACTCTCATGGGCTCATCAGCTAGTAACTGAAAGTTTCCACTGGCTATAGGTACTTCATCCACCTGGGAGAAGGCTAAGGAGACAGTGTTGACCCCTGAAGGTTTACCCTTACATCTGGGATCCCCTTTCACATGGTCAGTAGCTTCACAACAAAACATTTACCAAATGTCCTATTGAATGGAGGCTTACTCTGACCTCCACCTGGTTTAGCAACAGACGGTACACTAGCCTGATTCGGTTCCCCTGTGGCTTACCCTGGTTTTGTTTGGGGCCCTCTTTTGGATTGGAATTATTGGAGTTCTCCTTGTTAGCTTTCTTTGGCTGCTTTCCCTCATCCTTTTTCTGAGTTGCCCCACAATCCTTGTGAGTAGCCCTGTTGGCAACCCACAAGTCAGCAGCCTTAGCTAACTTCTTAGGATCTATCTCCTTTGAATCAGCCAAGTGCTGTCTAAGCTCAGGAGAGCAGGCATCAAAAATAGACTCCAACATTACAAGATTCCTCAAACCTTCATAGGTGTTCACTTTGTAACCCTTAACCCAACCATCTACGTTTTTCAAACATTCACACACCCAGGTAGCCCAAGGGGTACCATCATGCTTTTTGAGGGTTCTAAACCTCTTAAGATACTGGGAAGGGGTCTCCCCAAATCTAGCTATCAAAGCTAGCTTCACACATTCATAATCCTGCTTATCCTCCTCCCCCAACTCCATTACAGCATCGCCTGCAACAGGGGGAGCCTAGAGAAAAGCCAGGGAATCAGCTGATTCCCTGAGATACCTTGAATCCCATGATTGTACTCAAACATTGCTAACCAATCCAAAACATCAAGTTTAGTCTCATACATACCAATCATTTCCTTTGGCATGCGGGGTCTCTTTGGGCTGGAAGACCTAGAAGACTCTGGGAGAGAAGCATTTTCTACAGACAATTTCTTCATCTCTAGTTCATGATTCAGCTCCATTTCTCTGAGCCTTAACTCTTGATGTTTCATGGCAGTTTGGGCATCAATACATTTCACTTCCAATTCAAGTCTCATTTTCTCAAGTGCAATACATTCAGGAGTAAGTGTAGGACCTGTGGGGGTCCCTGAGGACAGAGGTTGTGCTTTCTGAGCAGGCAAAGGAATTGTAGGGTTTCCTAACAAGGGCTCATCTACTTATTAACACTCTCAGAATCTGAAACCTCAGTATCCACATTTGCTGGAGGGGTAGGCCCTTCTGACCCACTCTCCAGACTTTGTTTTCCCATTAACTTTGCAATCAATTCAGATTTATTTTCTTTACCAGCGAGACTCCTCTCCCTACACATGGTTCTCAAAACCTCAGCAGTGTAGTTCAAGAGACCCTCTTCAGTGTAGCTTTCCATGTTTGACATGATTTCTTAGTTAAATATAATTAGTGGTGTTAGCCTTGTGGTTAGTTGAACCCAAGCAATAGCAGCACTCTAAGTGTAATCACTCCACTTCCAAATCCTCACCGCTGTACACCAGTGTTAGGCAGAATTCTGTGCAGTGCCCTTAGGGAATACTACACACAATTAAGACTACAGGTGGCAATACAAGTTTTACCTTTGGTACAAGCCTGTACTACTATGTTAAAGTGGTAGCAGTAGCGGAGCAGCCAGGCTTATCTCAAGAGTATGTGAACAGCAGCAGAGATTACACAAAGGGACCACAATTACTGTGACTAAAACAAACACTAACTCAACGTTTCAGGTAAAAAAATATAATTACATTTATTTTTAACCATTTGTTATCAACACGACACTTCCATGAAATTCAAAAACCACACGTAAAATACACCACAACTAACCAATTCACTTTGTACGGTATAAATCAAGGTAAGTACCCTGTGTTTTAACGGACCAGTGTTATGAAACAAGACACGTTACCGTGAACACGATTGCAATCACTTTTTGACAGTTCGGTCTACTAAATAGACGCGTATCCGTGGCAAGGAGTGTTACCGGGGCAAAAACACACTTAGCACCTGAGATATCCAGAGAGAGTTGGGGGCAAAAATCATAGGCAATATATTAGTTAGGCAGACAGAATCGAAGAACACTTATAGACAGGAATTCAAGAGTCAAAGGGCCAGAGCCAAAGTCAAGTGACACCGGGTGCCTGTTGTCGAGGATCAAACAGTCGGACAGTTCACGATTCAACGTAGCCAAGAGTACTTTGATATTGTCAATGTTCGGAAGCAAAAGTTGTAAGAAGGATGGAAAAGTAAGGACAAGCCTTAAAGAAGAGAAATAGGGATTCACCCAAATTCCTCAAGCAGGACACAGTACCTTTCTCAAAGAATGAAGCTGGTGCCACAGCAGTTGTTCCTGGTATTTTCCTGCAGACCCACGATTCCTGGAGGTTCGGCATGAAGAAGGGCGATGAGGGTCGTCAGCACCACACAGGGATGAGGCCAGCAGCAGCGACAATGAATAAAAGGTGCGCTCCTTAAAAACAGGAGAGGCTCTTCAGGTGGCTATCCGGAACACTACAGAAGTGTGCAGCGATTTCGACCACAAAGGGATTCCTCTGACTGAAGAAGACAAGCTGGTTATCCCCACTAGGCTCAAGGGAAGAAGACTCCGGACTGGATCTTCTCTTAGTCGTTGAAGGGTAGATAGCTCAGGACTGCAGCAGGGCTTCACCGGTACAGGATAGTTGCAGCAGTCGACCTCCCCTCTGCTTCTCTTCGGTTCCTTGTAGTTCCAGTGGCGACTCTCTGACTTCCAGCCCAAGAGACCTGCCTTTTATGCAAATATCCCCCATTCACACAGCCTGGCTATTAATCACCCAGCAGGGGGGTTGTCCAGCCCGGACAACCACCTTGGCCAATCATGAAAAAGTGTGACTTGGGTTTCCTAGGATACCCTGTGCAGGGGGCGACTACACCGCTCCCTCACATTCAGCCCACCTAGGCACCGAGGCGCCTAGAGGAGGGCTTCTTGGCAGAAGCCCGCCAAAAGACAGTGAACAAAGAAGGCAAACCTGGTTTGCCGCACAAAGTAAAACACAAGAAGGAGTTTAACAGAAAGAAATGGCAAATAACGTCACCAGATCAAAAGAAAAAGTATTTGGTCAAGCGGGTTTAAGTTCGAGGCTAATACAATAGCCTTAAATACTACCACGTTTATATAAGATAACTGCGGTAGAAAAGTTTAGGGTAGATACCACTGCCACCAGCCAATTCTAAATGTTAAAAGAGCGAAACAATGCTCTAGGAGGTACAGATAAAAAGGGCTAAGAGTTAACCCTTCCAGTACTCCATGTAAGATGGTGTGTACTGGATCTGTGGTTAATTTGACTAAGTAAAGTTAATGGCAACTTTACTCTTTTCTGGGGGACAGTAGTCATCCTCAGAAATGGAGTCGGTGGAAAGTCTGAATGACATCCCTGTGTCACTGCACAGAAGGTGCTGTGTAACACACATAAGAAGGGAGCCACTGAAGTGGTGTACTCCAGAGCCCACAATCCTAAAAACAGGAAAAAGACACATAGCAAAACATTGGTAAGAGTGGGGGAAAAGCTCACACTCTTACCAAGTGGAAAGGAATAACTCCAGAGATCCAGCAAAGCTGCTGGGGGACTCACTAGGTAAGGGAAATTAGCCATGAAATGAGGATTCTCCCTAACAGGGAGGCAGGGAGAGCAGCCGGGCCTGGCAGGAGAGGGGTGAGGTCATAGCAGGAGGGAGGCAGGGAGAGCAGCCAGGGCCTGGCAGCAGAGGGGTGAGGCCTCAGCAGGAGGGAGGCAGGGAGAGCAGCCGGGGACTGGCTGGAGAGGGGTGAGGCCATAGCAGGAGGGAGGCAGGGAGAACAGCTGGGGCAGGAAGGAGAGCGGTGAGGCCCCAGCAGGAGGCAGGCAGGGAGAGCAGCTGGGGCCTGGTAGGAGAGGGGTGAGGCCCCAGCAGGAGGGAGGCAAGGAGAGCTGCCGGGGCCTGGCAGGAGAGGGCAGAGGCCCCAGAAGGAGGGAGGCAGCAAGAGCAGCCGGGCAGGCAGGAGAGGGGTGAGGGCCCAGCAGGAAGGAGGCAGGGAAAGCAGCCGGGGCCTGGTAGGAGAGGGGTGAGGCCTTAGCAGGAGGGGGGCAGGGAGAGCAGCCGGGCCTGGCAGGAGAGGGTCGAGGCCCCAGCAGGAGTGAGGCAGGGAGAGCAGCCGGGCCTGGCAGGAGAGGGCAGAGGCCCCAGCAGGAGGGAGGCAGAGAGAGCAGCCGGGGCCTGGCAAGAGAGGGGTTAGGCCCCAGCAGGAGGGAGGCAGGGAGAGCAGCCGGGGAAGGCAGGAGAGGGGTGAGGCCCCAGCAGGAGGGAGGCAGGGAGAGCAGCCCGGGCTGGGCAGGAGAGGGGTGAGGCCCCAGCAGGAGGGGGACAGGGAGAGCAGCCGGGCCTGGCAGGAGAGGGTCGAGGCCCCAGCAGGAGTGAGGCAGGGAGAGCAGCCGAGCCTGGCAGGAGAGGGCAGAGGCCCCAGCAGGAGGGAGGCAGAGAGAGCAGCCGGGGCCTGGCAGGAGAGGGGTTAGGCCCCAGCAGGAGGGAGGCAGGGAGAACAGCCGGGGAAGGCAAGAGAGGGGTGAGGCCCCAGCAGGAGGGAGGCAGGGAGAGCAGCCCGGGATGGGCAGGAGAGGGGTGAGGCCACAGCAGGAGGGAGGCAGGGAGAGGAGCCGGGCCTGGCAGGAGAGGGGCGAGGCCCCAGCAGGAGGGAGGCAGGGAGAGCAGCCGGGCCTGGCAGGAGAGGGGTGAGGCCCCAGCAGGAGGGAGGCAGGGAGAGCAGCTGGGGCCTGGCAGGAGAGGGCAGAGGCCCCAGCAGGAGGGAGGCAGGGAGAGCAGCCAGGCCTGGCAGGAGAGGGGGGCGGCCCCAGCAGCAGGGAGGCAGGGAGAGCAGCTGGGGCCTGGCAGGAGAGGGGTGAGGCTTCAGCAAGAGGGAGGCAGGGAGAGCAGGCGGGGCCTGGCAGGAGAGGGCAGAGGCCCCAGCACGAGGGAGGCAGGGAGAGCAGCCGGGGCCTAGCAGGAGAGGGCAGAGACCCTAGCACGAGGGATGCAGGGAGAGCAGCCGGGGCCTGGCAGGAGAGGGCAGAGGCCCCAGCAGGAGGGAGGCAGGGAGAGCAGCCGCGGCCTGGCAGAGAGGGCAGAGGCCCCAGCAGGAGGGAGGCAGGGAGAGCAGCCGGGCCTGACAGAAGTGGGCAGAGGCCCCATCAGGAGGGAGGCAGGGAGATCAGCCGGGGCCTGGCAGGAGAGGGCAGCGGCCCCAGCAGGCAGGAGGCAGGGAGAGCAGCAGGGGCCTGGCAGGAGAGGGGTGAGGCCCCAGCAGGAGGGAGGCAGGGAGAGCAGCCGGGGCCTGGTAGGAGAGGGGTGAGGCCCCAACAGGAGGGAGGCAGGGAGAGCTGCCCGGGCTGGGCAGGAGAGGGGTGAGGCCCCAGCAGGAGGGAGGCAGGGAGAGAAGCCGGGCCTGGCAGGAGAGGGGTGAGGCCCCAGCAGGAGGGAGGCAGGGAGAGCGGCCAGGGCCTGGCAGGAGAGGGGTGAGGCCCCAGCAGGAGGGAGACCGGGAGAGCAGCCGGGGCCTGGCAGATAGGGGTGAGGCCCCAGCAGGAGGGAGGCAGAGAGAGCAGCCTGGGCTGGGCAGGAGAGGGGTGGGGCCTCAGCAGGAGGGAGGCAGGGAGAGCAGGTCGGGCTGGGCAGGAGAGGGGTGAGGCCCCAGCAGGAGGGAGGCAGGGAGAGCAGCCGTGGCCTGGCAGGAGAGGGGTGAGGCCATAGCAGGAGGGGGGCAGGTAGAGCAGCCTGGGCCTGGCAGAAGAGGGGATAGGCCATAGCAGGAGGGAGGCAGGGAGAGCAGCCAGGGCCTGGCAGGAGAGGGGAGAGGTCCCAGCAGGAGGGAGTCAAGGGGAGCAGCCGAGCCTGGTAGGAGAGGGCAGAGGCCCCAGCAGGAGGGAGGCAGGGAGAGCAGCCGGGGCCTGGCAGGAAAGGGGTGAGGCCCCAGCAGGAGGGAGGCAGGGAGAGCAGGCGGGGGCTGGCAGGAGAGGGGTGAGGCCTTAGCAGGAGGGAGGCAGGGAGAGCAGCCGGGTCTGGCAGAAGAGTGGGGAGGCCCCAGCAGGAGGTGGGCAGGAAGAGCAGCCGGGGACTGGCAGGAGAGGGCAGAGGCCCCAGCAGGAGGGAGGGAGGCAGGGAGAGCAGCCGGGGCCTGGCAGGAGAGGGCAGAGGCCCCAGAAGGAGGGAGGCAGGGAGAGCAGCCGGGCCTGGCAGAAGAGGGCAGAGGCCCCAGCAGGAGGGAAGGAGGGAGAGCACCCACGCCTGGCAGGAGAGGACAGAGGCCCCAGCAGGAGGGAAGCAGGGAAAGCAGCCTGGGCTGGGCAGGAGAGGGGTGAGGCCCCAGCAGGAAGGAGGCAGGGAGAGCAGCCGGGCCTGGCAGGAGAGGGGCGAGGCCCCAGCAGGAGAGAGGCAGGGAGAGCAGCTGGGGCCTGGCAAGAGAGGGCAGAGGCCCCAGCAGGAGGGAGGCATGGATAGCAGCTGGGGCCTGGCAGCAGAGGGGTGAGGCCCCAGCAGGAGGGAGGCAGAGAGAGCAGCCAGTGCAGGCAGGAAAGGGGTGAGGCCCCAGCAGGAGGGTGGCAGGGAGAGTAGCCGGGCCTGGCAGGAGAGGGGCGTGGCCCCAGCAGGAGGGAGGCAGGGTGAGCAGCTGGGGCCTGGTAGGAGAGGGATGAGGCCCCAGCAGGAGGGAGGCATGGAGAGCAGCTGGGCCTGGCAGGAGAGGGCAGAGGCCCCAGCAGGAGGGAGGCAGGGAGTGCAGCCGGGGCCTGGCAGCAGAGGGGTGAGGCCCCAGCAGGAGGGAGGCAGAGAGAGCAGCCAGTGCAGGCAGGAGAGGGGTGAGGCCCCAGCTGGAGGGTAGCAGGGAGAGTAGCCGGGCCTGGCAGGAGAGGGGCGAGGCCCCAGCCGGAGGGAGGCAGGGTGAGCAGCCGGGGCCTGGTAGGAGAGGGGTGAGGCCCCAGCAGGAGGGAGGCAGGGAGAGCAGCTGGGCCTGGCAGGAAAGGGCAGAGGCCCCAGCCAGTGGGAGGCAGGGAGAGCAGTGTTTTATTAGCGGGGGCTGGCCAGGGCCCCTCCTGGCATTCACACATGCGCTCGCTCACTCACACAATAAGCCATGCCGGAGACGTGTGACTTGCTCAGGTCCCCGGCGCCTACTGCCGGAGGACTGTCTTTATTTTCAACTACGCATGCGCGAGCCTCGATCCCGCTCGCACATGCGTGCATTGGCGTATCGACTACGCAACATCCCTCCCTTTTCCCCGGAACAATAAACATTAACAAACATTAGAATCAACCGTGCTCTATTCAAAGTGCAACTGACAGTGTGTCACTGATCACGAGGCAGGGTCCATAATGAAGTCATGGAACCTCTGCGGCAGCTTGCGTCCCGCCCGGCTCGGGTACCTGCGTGCCTCAGCATTGGGCTCTTCTGGTGTCCCAGGAGTCTCTGGCGGTCCATCGCTTCTCGGTGGCACTTCTTTGTCCTGATCTGGGCCTTGCATGACGGCTTCCTCCGAGTTCGCAGCTCCTATGCGCTTGAAGAACAAGACATTCATGGCGACTGTCCCTCGTGCATTGGCGGCGGTGACCATAGACCTCTTGGCATGTGTCACTCCCAGCGGTTGTGTTTCATATGGCAGCGACAACTTTCCTTCCGGTCTCCTATTCTGCACCAGCACAGTGTCTCCTACTGCAATCTCTTTCTTTGGTAATCCTCGCCGTAATGTCTCCCTCTCGTTCTGAGCGGCTCTCTCTGTTCGCACGTGGTTGTTGTCGATCTCTCCCGGACGTCGACCTTCCACTTCAGGTAACAGTCCTCTTGGTACCCGTTTGAAGAGGGCCTCCGCAGGTGCGACCCCAGTAGATGGGTGCGGGGCCGTGCGGTATTCTCGGAGGAAGTCAAATAGGTTGCGCCGGAGGTCTTCTCCCCCATTCAGCGATATGCGGAACACTTTGTTGAGCATTCGCATGAAGCGCTCTACTTCTCCATTCGCTCTTGGCCAGAGGGGGGGTGACTTTACAATGTTTTATCCCCCTTTCCTCACAATAGAGAGCAAATTGCTGTCCTTGGAACGGTGCCCCGTTGTCCAAGCATATCTCCAGGGGAAAACCATGTGTGGCGAACATCTTTCCATGGCCAGTATGGTGTGGTCACCGGCCGTGGATTCAACCAACTCTACCTCCGGATAGCGCGACCACTGGTCCGTCACTACCAAAAAGTACTTTCCTCGACCCGTGGGCCCGAAGTCAGCATGTACTGTCCCCCGGGGGCGGTCACTCCTCTCCATGGCCCGAATGGGCGGCCCCCTCTCCGTGGGACTCGCTGCCTGGCAGGGGATGCAAGCTCTCACGAATTCTTCAACCCTGCTTTCCAGATCAGGAAACCAGACCTTCAATCTAAAACGTGCTTTCGTATTTGCCATCCCCTGGTGTCCTTTGTGGGTGAGCCGCAGCACTTTGTCTACCAGTGTTCTTGGAATCACGATCTGGTGGCCTCTTAGCAGGAGACCGTCTTCCGCTATTGACAGCTCATGGCGCGCCTTCCAGAGTGTGTGCAGGTCTTTTTGCGCCCCCACATTCCTATGGGAGTTGTTCAGGAGGACCTCACGCCACTCCCCACTGGCCACCGCTTCCTTTATCCTCAGGAACGCTTCATCTGTGTTGGATTTGTCTGCGATCTCCTGGCGCGCTAGGGCAACAGGCAATACCGATTCCACCACCAGGTGTATAGCTTTCATGCAGTCTGCCACCTCCTGTGAATCCCTGGGTCGTCCAGTACCCGGATGGCGGGATAAATAGTCTGCAGGTTTGTGTGTCCCTGGGCGGTATAGCAGCTTGATCCCATATTCCTTGAGCGAAAGCATCCATCTTTCTATGCGAGGTGGTGGTTTGGACGCTGTTCCTGACAAAATTGGGATGAGAGGCTTGTGATCTGTCACAATGACGACTGGCTTCCCTAGAATGTAAATCCGGAAGTGTTTGCACCCCCATAATATGGCTAGGGCCTCGCGCTCAATGTGTGAATATCGCCTCTCTGTCTCGGTGAGAGTTTTGCTCGTGTAGGCGATAGGTCGCATGGTCCCCTGATGGTCTGCCTGCATGTGGACTGCTCCCAGCCCTACCGGGCTGGCATCGACCACAATCTCCGACTCGCGGACCGTGTTGAAATAGGCCATGGTCTCTTGTCCCGATAGGGCATTCTTGATGGCCGTGAACGCCCTCTGTTCTTTCCCAGTCTCGGTCCACGCTACATCGTTTCTTGTAAGTGCTCTCAGGGGTTCTGACAAGGAGGCTAGCTCACGAATAAATCGTCCACAATAGTTGACCATCCCCAGGAAGCTTCTTATTTCTGCTGGGGACGCTGGCGGTGCTGCTTCTTGAATATATTTCACCTTCTCAGGATCTGAGGAGATGCCCCCAGCGTGGAATACGAATCCAAAAAATTCCAGCCTGTCCTTCAAGAACTCATACTTTTCTTTGTGCAGGGTCAGACCGAGGCCGTGCAATCTCTCGAGGGTGTTTTCTAGGCACTTTAGATGTTCAGCCTCCGATCGTGCAAAGACCAGCATATCGTCCGACATGTTGATTACCCCCTTGAGTCCTGGCAGGGCCCCCCTGATGGCATTTTGGAAAACCTCTGCTGTGGACGAGACCCTGAAACTGAGCCTTTTGTACTGGTATAGCCCCTCGTGAGTCGTAAAGGTGGTAATGTATCTTGACTCGGGGTGGAGCTCCAGCTGGTGGTAGCCAGATCTCAAGTCCAGTTTTCAGAAGACTTTTGCTCCCTGAAGTTCACCAACAATATCATCTAGGGTGGGCGTGAGGTGATGTTCTCTTTTGATTGCTACATTGGGCAGCCTCATGTCCACACAGATGCGTACTGCGCCCGGCTGTTTGGGCTTAGGGGCCACTACAATTGGGGAGACCCGTGGGGTAGGGCCTTCCACCCTTTCAATAATGTCTAGGTTGACCAGTGACTGTAGCTCTTTCTCCACCTGTGCCCGCAGATGGAACAGGATGCGGCGATGTTTGAGTGCAGTCGGTCTCACTGACCCATCGATGTGCAACCGTATGGGGTCGGCCTTTCGCTTCCCTATGCCGTTGAAAATCATCTCAAAGCGTTGTAACAGACGTTCCAGATCAGCATGATACACCGCAAAGGTGAAGTGCACAATGTTCAGTGCCTCCGATGCAGCACAACTTAAAAGGGAATGTGGGCTTACGCTGGTGACGAAGAATCTCGCTTTTATTTTGTTCTGTCCATGAGATACTGGAGCCACAAACACTCCTTGGATGGGAAACGGTGCGTCTCCTCCAAATGCGTATATCTGAGCTGTGGATTCTGTCAATCCTGGCGGGCCTGGGAGTGCATTGTAGTGTTTGGTTGCCAGCACACAGACTGATGCCCTAGTGTCTATGAGGACTGGAGTAGGGACTTCTCCTATGTTTACTGTACACGTTGGTTGTCGACTTCCTCCGGGACCCTTGGCAATGCTTGAAATGAAAAAAAATCTCTTCTTCTTCCTCTTCCTCTTCTGCGATGTTGAGGTCTTGCATGCCCTGTTCGACAGCCGCTACACCCCTCACTCTCCGAGCGTCACTTCTGCCAACTCTCTCTGGTCCTCTCGAGGCTGCCACTGGTGCAGTTGCCCTGCACACCCTAGCATAGTGTCCTGGTGTGCCACACCGGCCATAGACTCTCGATTTGGCTGGGTACTCACCCACGTGCGGCAGGTCATACTCGCATTAGGGGCACGATGGAGCATTGCTTGGTGCTGTGGGGCCGTCACCTCTCCTTGGTGTCCATCTCGCCCTCCCTGGAGCAGAACGTCCAATCACAAATGCCTCTTCCTCCTTTCTAGAGTGTGTGGCCGCATCCATCTTCGCCCCCTGGCCTCAGCCAGTTCGTAAACTCTCCCCGTGTCCAAAATCTGCTGCAGAGTCAGCCCAGGTTCTCTCAGGACTTGTCTCCTCAGCTTCCCCGAACGGCACCCTTACAGCATCTGGTTACGAACCATTTCTTCTTCGTTCACCCACCTGCAGGAGCTTGCTAGGTGCCTTAGCCGCGCACAAAAATTGTCCAGCGATTCTTCTTACAGTTGTTTTTCGGCGCACATGACAAACCTGTCAAAGTCTACGTTCGCCATGGGAAGAAAATGGTCTCGGAGTGCTTGTTTCACTGCGTCATATGTGATTACTGGGATGTTGAGAGAGTCATATATTCTGTGAACCTCCGTCCCTGCTGAGTACACCATGATGGCTATCTTCGCCTCATCATCCGTTTCCCCCGAGGCCCTGAAGAACATTTCTAATTTTTTTGACCCACAGGAGCCATTTCTGACCTAATTTGGATGGAGGGCCCGTGGTATCAAATTTGGGCATAGGAGCCAGAGTAGTGTGCATCCTGCGTGGGACAGGGGCAAGAGCACCCTCTTGCTCTTCCTCCTCACCCATGGTGGTGTATGGTACTCACAGGAGGTTGTTGCTCTTCGTGGGTGTTGAGGTGATCTGGTCAGGTGAGTTCACTCGTGGCACAATGCCCTCTTCCTGCTCTCCTTCACTTTTTTTTTTTTTTTGCCACAGCCCTGCGGCAGCTAGGGCTGTGGGAGTTCCAAAAATTAGTCCAAAAGCTTAACGGGACGCCGTCGGAGCAGAGAACTGCTCCGGAGCCGTCCTCGTCGCCAATGTTGTATTAGCGGGGGCTGGCCAGGGCCCCCGCTGGCATTCACACGTGCGCTCGCTCACTCCCACAATGAGCCACGCCAGAGACATGTGACTTGCTCAGGTCCCCGGCGCCAACTGCTGGAGGACCGTCTTTATTATCAACTGCGCATGCGCGAGCCTCGATCCCGCTCGCGCATGCGTGCATTGGCGTATTCACTACGCGGAAAGCAGCAGCGGCCTGGCAGGAGAGGGGTGGGGCCCCAGCTGGAGGGAGGCATGGAGAGCAACCCGGGCTGGGCAGGAGAGGGGCAAGGGCCCAGCAGGAGGGAGGCAGGGAGAGCAGCCGAGCCTGGCAGGAGAGGGGTGAGGCCCCAGCAGGAGGGAGGCAGGGAGAGCAGCCGGGCCTGGCAGGAGAGGGGTGAGGCCCCAGCAGGAGGGAGGCAGGGAGAGCAGCCGGGGCAGGCAGGAGAGGGGTGAGGCCCCAGGACGAGGGAGGCAGGTAGAGCATCCGGGCCTGGCAGGAGAGGGTTGAGGCCCCAGCAGGAGGGAGGCAGGGAGAGCAGCCGGGGCCTAGTAGGAGAGGGCAGAGGCCCCAGCAGGAGGGAGGCAGGGAGAGCAGCCGGGCCTTGCAGGAGAGGGGTGAGGCCCCAGCAGGAGGGAGGCAGCGAGAGCAGCCCGGGCTGGGCAGGAGAGGGTTGAGGACCCAGCAGGAGGGAGGCAGGGAGAGCAGCCGGGCCAGGCAGAAGAGATGTGAGGCCCCAGCAAGAGGGAGGCAGGAAGAGCAGCCAGGGCCTGGCAGGAGAAGGGTGAGGCCCCAGCAGGAGGGAGGCAGGGAGAGCAGCCGGGGCCTGGCAGAGAGGGGTGAGGCCCCAGCAGGAGGGAGGCAGGGAGAGCAGCCGGGCAGGCAGGAGAGGGGTGAGGCCCCAGCAGGAGGGAGGCAGGGAGAGCATCCAGGGCCTGGCAGAGAGGGGTGAGGCCCTAGCAGGAGGGAGGCAGGGAGAGCAGCCGGGGCCTGGCAGGAGAGGGGTGAGGCCCCCGCAGTGACACGAGCCTTCAGGTTAATAGAAGTTGCCAGGAGTAGGTCACTTGAGAATGCGCCATGTTGAATGGTCCCTTTCATTATTACTGCAGTCTGAGCAGCGAGCAACGCCCTCCGTGAGCCTCTCTTTGAACAGCTGCAATAGGGCACAGAGAGATGACATAACATGCTTTGCTCTTAAACCCACTTCTCAAAAAACACATCTGACTGTGTATATTTGTCGTTCTATTTGGTTCAAAATGTGCAAATGTTTGGCTTTTAAGAATAGTTCGCATAGAGATTACTTGAAATGTACCCCATCCTATTAGACTACTTTGGCAAATATATACATCCTTTTACAAATATGCTCAGCAAACAGAGTTACGGCAGCGCTATTCTCCATCTGGAAAGGAATTGCCGGTATTTCTGGCCCCCGCAATACCAGTGCAGGAAATTTCAGCTGTTTCTTGCGGTGGGGGCCTTATTTACCTGCAGCACTTGAGTGCAGGTAAGTCAGGTAACCTCCACCGGCAAACACGTAGATTTTGGTGGTGCAGGAAAAGTGGCAGTCACGGATTGCTCACCACTTTTCCTGCCACTTTTCCTACACCATAAAACCTTTAATGGGGGCCACTGTGTGATTCGGTCACCTGCTTCTAGTCATTGTTGACCAAGGCATGCTAAATAGGTGATGCAAAGAAAAGTTGATGTTCCACAAAAAAGCAAATCCTCTTTAAGAAAGGTTTGGTTGAACTAACATGTAGGAGATTCATTGAGCTTTGTATGGGAAAAATGCACCTATCGCATTTCTTTTCACCCAGATGTTAAAACTTATTAGGATCTAGCCTGGAGTTGCAGATATCGTGATACTTTGTGACATTAAACTAAGTATCAACACAAAAACAAGACATGACTTCAAGCCTCAGGTGAGCCACCAGCCCCTTGGGGTCAATTCCAAACATACCAGGAAGCAGTAGGTGGGACAGCGTTCACACCTGAGAGGAAATCCCTACTATTAAGGAATGCTCTGGGTAGGGAAGGCCAAAGATTGCTCGCATTAGCCGGGGTATCAAGGAGACCTGATGGGTCAGCCCACGGCGATGCACGTGAAGGGGCAATGGCCAGGCTGGAGTCCCGCTTTAGGGACAGTGGCACCCCGTCCCTGCCCCGGCCCGGGGAGTGCAGAGATGTATGAATTCCTATCATTTCAATTCATTTTAAAAGGTTCTGTGAGCAGCGTCATTAAATAAATAAATAAGTATGACGTCACGTGACTGCCTCTTTCTTCATCACCATCCCTCTGATGGACCTGCCTGGCATTTAGTTGTCACCTAGCAGTTGCCTTCGGTCTGGTAGAAATGTTCACATTTCTTAGAAACCTTTGAGAATCATTAGGTTTGAGTCTTGTAGTTTTTTTGTTTGCTGTTTCAGTTGCAGCTGCTGTTTTTTTGTTTTCTGTTTCAGTTGCAACTGCTGTTTTTTTGTTTGCTGTTTCGGTTGCAGCTGCTGTTTTTTTGTTTGCTGTTTCGGTTGCAGCTGGGATACTCTTTGATGTCCTCTCTAGTATTAGTGGGGGATCCCAGCGGGTCTCGGTCTTGGAGGCGTAGCCCTGAGTCTTCTTCATCTTCCGGCTCGCTGAGTTCCAAAAGTGATCCATCCTCCAGCGCCTCGGCTGGTGGATCAGCGCTATGAGTTTGACGCCATTTATTTGAACTTGAATTGTGTCAGTTTTGGGGGCGTATCGCTCACGATTCTGTCGGTCTTCGGCACTGGACTCCGCACTGGCCAGCTGACTTGGTGTACACCCAAAATGCTTTGATCGCTTGATTCCCCGCTGACTATCGATTGTCTTCTTGGATTTAGCTCCTTGATTAGGGGATCAAGGACCCTGCAGAATATATGTGCTGTTTGTTCCGGTTCTTATCCAGGTTTCCCTGGACTGCTGTCACAAATCCTTCCACCAATAACACCTTGGAGTGTATCATCGCAATAATCAATTGATCACTTATGCTCTCGTACAGTTTTGTGAGAGGTGCCATGGTGACAGTTAAGCCGCCAAGGTGCTGATGTTAATACCCGTGTGTTGGGAGACTCTGTTGTCATCCATCCGCTCGATGATGGAGTAAAGGAGTATCAGAGTCAGTCCTTCTCGACTTTCTTCTCCCTTGAACATTTTGTTTTTTTTAAACTCCAATATTTTCAAAGTTGTTGCCTGTCTATTGTGCTGTTTATTGGGATTCAAGCAGACGAGGCAGCTGCTTCTCACCCTCCGCTAGGTCTTGAGATTATTCGAGGTCAAGGGGTTGACGTTCTGATTTCTTATCTGGGAAGTATCTAATAACAGGCGGCCATCTTGAGCAAGGGTCTGCTTCACTGAATTCAAACTCTCCAAGAGCGCCACTTCTGCAGCTTCGCCTGCACGCGGTGGAGTGGCTTCAGAGCCAGTGTTGTCAATTGTGATTGAATTTCGATAATAAAAGCTGCGCTTTAGAAGGCCCTCATTGATGCCCGAGCCAGGTGGTTGCCATCTCCAAGGTCCTTTAGAAGATTTCGAATTTTCTTAATTGATCGTTTCGTTTTGAGGGCGACCACTAAACAGGTGAGCAGTTAATTGTGCTGTTGCATGTGTACGACTTCGACCTCTCAAGTCGTCCTTTAATGGATGACCTTAAAAAGTCGATTCAAAGGTCTTAGTTGTAGTGTTTGCGGCCACATTACTCTGTGAGGTTGCCGGTGCTGCGAGGGAGGTGCTCGGGCCTCTTCCTCCCTTTGGCGTGTTTGCGGTTGGTTTGACAGCACTCTTTTGTGGAAGTATTAATGACGAACTTTCCACCATGCCTCATGAGGGTCCAACTCTCCTTCATGCCTAGCGGTGGCACCGCAAAGGATGTCTCAACAAGTTCGTCAACCTTATCATGATGAGAGTTTTTACTAATGTTTTCCTGCTCCTCTAGGTAAGACACGTACTAGCGGTTACTAGTACGTCGATCTTACACGAGGCGGGGGAAGGACTGTTTGTCGCAGTGTCATCGGCGTGAGCACAATTATCAGTATGGTCCGTTTGATTGATATGTGTGGTGTCGTCACCAGCATATCGAAGAGAGGAACAGTCCTCTCTCTTTGTCTTGTTGTTGAGTGGGCTGCGCCCCACGTGACAGGAAGAGGAGGGGTTACCGCGCAGAGCGGCACTTAGGATTGCTGTACAATAAAGATAAGACGTGTTGCACCCCAGCTCTCGTGTCCGCCTCTTCCTTGAATGAAGGAACGCATGGGAGCGTGAGGAGGTCCACATACAGGATATTACATCTGGCGACGAGGCGGACACGCGCCCCGCCGTGCCCGCCGCCTCAGGTCACAGCGCTCGGACGCCCGTGAGTTTTCGCCCTGCGATGCCCCGAGGATTGAGGGTCGGAGCGTGAGAGCTCCGCAGGAAGAGGCCCTGAAGCGCTCACTCCACGGGTGGAGCAGGAGCCGCAGCTCCCCGTGTTAAAGAAAGGCGCCGAAGCGCTCACTCCACGGGTGGAGCAGGAGCCGCAGCTCCCCGTGTTAAAGAAAGGCGCCGAAGCGCTCACTCCACGGGTGGAGCAGGAGCCACAGCTCCCCGTGAAACATCCTTCCGAGCGGGAGAAAGGGAAGACCTCTCTCCCGCCAACGGCATCAACGCCGGCAGGCGTGCATCTCAATGCCGCGGGTGGAGCAGTGACGCCCCGCATCGCACCACCGGGCGGTCGAGGAGCGCTGGCCTCCCGCCGACGGCAACGGACACAGTGTGCCCACTTCTAACACCTGCATAAAAGGGTAAGCAAGAACCCCGACGCAAACCGCGAGTCAAGAGGCACATCTACAAAGCCTCATAGAGCCCCACGCAGCCATCCACACCCGATTTTGGCACAAGGAGAGCAATTCCCCCAACGCAGTGCCCCCTAGTGGCAGTCAGACGCCATCACACTCGCGAACGACAGGCAAGCCCAGGTCAAGCTCATGAGCGGCTCAGGAGAGGAGTCACCCACCGCCACAGCGACTCCAGCCCGTAGGGTGTCACTCACAGTCCCAGTGACACCAGCACAAGAGGAGGGATCCTCCGCCCCAGCGTCCCCGCACAGAAAAATGACGGACAGCCTGCTGGCCCAATTACCAGCAAATTTTGACCTCACAGAGACAAGCACCCTGGGGTCAAGGTGGAGAAGATGGTTGAGAGACTTTGAAGTATGCCTGAAGGCAGCTGGACCACTGGAGGACGAACAAAAACTAAACCTTCTACTCATGCAGTTGGTTCCAATGTACGAGATATCCTTGAGGAAATGCCGGAAGACACCATAGATACATACATCAAGCTAAAGACATCGCTCACAGAGTATTTCACGCCTCACACAAACGTAGACTACGAACGGCATGTGTTCCACACTACCAAACAAAACAAAGGAGAATCCATAGACACGTTCGTCATGAGGCTGAGATCGAAAATGAAGCACTGTGATTTCAACAACTACTCGAACGAGGAGGCCCTCAGGTCGCAAATCATAGTGGGGTGCGAAAGCGCGGACTTCCGGAAGCGACTACTACAACAGCCGAGAAGTCTAGAAGAAATCCTGCGCCTAGCGAGATCCGACGCCGCCCTAGCAGCGCAGGTGGAAGGCCTGGACGACATAAAGATCACACACGGCAAGCAAGAAAGCATCAACAAGCTGGAGGGCACGACAAGAACCACTCAAGATCCTTTCTGCTACAGGTGCGGCCATGAATACCCACACAAAGGGACGTGTCCAGCCATGGGACAGACATGCTCCGCATGTGGTGGCGACAACCACTACAAGTCTGTATGCCTGATATTTCGCAGCAAAATAAAAGGGGCCGGCAGAAATGGAAAGCCCTCGATGGAACCAGAACAGTACCAACCCTCTCACCACAACAGGGCAGCACACCACTTCCAGGAACAAGGACGGCGCCGTCCTCACGACGACCAACCGGAAAGAAGACAAGAGAGGAGAGAATAGAGGGAGAGCAAAACCACCCAGCCAAAAGCAAGGAGGCGACCCAGAAGATATGTGAGATGCCTCATAGAACAATCACAGTCAGAGAGTGTGTCAAGCGCATCCTCAGAAGAGAGATCCCGCAGACCGGAAATACAACAAGAAGCACCGCAGAAAAAGGGATATCTATACGCCCTTGGGAACGACATGGCCAAAGAGCACAGCCCGATGTTAAGAATACAAATAAACCAAACAGCTGCAGAATTCCTTATAGATACTGGAGCAACTGTGAATGTAATAAGCGAAGAAGTATACCGAAGCATACCGAACGCTCCTCGCCTACAGCCAGCACGGGCCCTCATCTATCCCTACGGCTCAAAAACACCCCTAGCCTGCAAAGGGTTTTTCATGGCATCATGCCAATACAAGGAACATAAGAAAAGCATCCCCATGCACGTGCTAGAAGCCGCCACCGAGAGCGGATGCATCTTGAGCTATCGGTAAGCCATAGAGATGGGACTCATTCACATATTATACCGCCTCATGGTGCACAAGTACCTAGATCCAACGGCAAGTATAGATCAAATATTCCCGGCACTGTTCAAAGGCCTAGGAAAACTAAAAGGAAAACAGATTGAACTTCACATCGACCCCGACATCACCCCAGTAGCCCAGCATTACAGGGGCATCCCCATCAACATTCAACAGCAAGTTGAAAACGAGCTAACTAAGCTACTAGAAGGTGACATCATTGAGCCCGCGGAAGGCCCCACACCATGGGTCTCTCCTATAGTACCAGTACCCAAAAGAGATTCTCAGGACATTAGGATATGCGTGGACATGAGAAGGCCGAATGAGGCCATCCTAAGAGAACGACATCAAGCCCCCCGGATAACGGACATGGTGCATCTCTTGAATGGGGCGACAATATTCTCGAAGTTAGACTTAAACAAAGGCTATCATCAGCTGGAGCTCAGCAAGAACTCGCGATACATAACCACTTTTGCCACCCATCTAGGCTTGTTCCGCTACAAGCGACTCAGTTTTGGAGTGTCCTCAGCGGCTGAAATTTTTCAAGCAGAAATCCACAATGTCATCAAGCATGTGCCCAACTGCTTGAACTACAGCGATGACATTCTAGTGTTCGGCCAAACTCAGGAACAACACGACGACACTCTGATGAGAGTCTGCATGGCTCTAGAGGAAGCCCAGCTAACACTCAACAAAGAAAAATGTGAATTCCGTAAGAAGACACTCAGATTCTTCGGACACATATTCTCAGAGAAGGGCATGACACCAGACCCTGAAAAGGTTAGTGCGCTCCGTGAAGCTGAACCACCAACAACAACATCGGACCTCAGATCATTCTTGGGGCTCGCAAGCTACTGCACGAGGTACATATGTGATTTCGCGTCCATCAGTGAACCCCTGAGAGCCCTAACCAAACTGAACACTGAGTTTGCGTGGTCAACCAAATGCCAAGAAGCATTCCAGATCATCAAGGACCGCATCTCGGACGCCCGATACCTGGCGTACTTTGATCCCAAGAAGACAACAGAACTCGTCGTGGACGCCAGTCCCGTTGGGCTAGGCGCCATTCTCACGCAACTAGATGACAGAGATGGAGGCGGGAAGCACATAGTATCGTACGCCAGTCGAAGCCTATCAAAAACCGAACAAGCCTATTCTCAAGCAGAAAAGGAAGGACTGGCGGTCGTCTGGGCTTGCGAGCATTTTCACCTCTTCCTATATGGGAAGCCGTTCACGGTTGTGACAGACCACCAAGCACTCACTTTCATCTACGGCAACCCACAAGCAAAAATGCCACCAAGGATAGCCAGATGGGCACTCAGGTTACAGGACTATCGATTCACCATCATACACCGACCAGGGAAAGAACAAAATCCTGCGGACTTCCTCTCCCGGCACCCCAAGGATAAGAGCGGACCCGAACAATCCATTGCTGATCAATACATCAGATATGTTATTCACAGCAGCACACCACAAGGACTTGACATGGAACAGATAACGAGAGAGTCCAACGCGGATCAGGGAATACAAACCATTTTGAGGTGCCTAGAAACAGGACGATGGAAACATGCAAAACAGATTCGAGAAACAATGAGTGAGGACATCAAACTAGACATCACGTGCCTCTTGGCCGTAAAGGAAGAACTTGCGAAATCAGAGGAAGTACTACTACTAAAAGGGACAAAATTAGTAATACCACGAAACCTACGCCAGAAAGTGCTAGAGCTAGCTCATGAAGGACACAGGGGAATTGTATCCACCAAAAGGATGCTGAGGCAAAAGCTATGGTTTCCCCAACTTGACACCCCTGTGGAAGAATTGTTACAAAACTGTCCCACCTGTGCCATTGTAAAGCCACACACAGTCCCATAACCCCTAAGAATGACCGAACTACCAGAAGGAACATGGGAAGAGATAGCCATCGACCACTTTGGGCCCATGGAAGGGGGTGAGTACATCCTGGTAGCCGTAGACGAGTACTCTAGATACCCAGACCTACAGATCATCCCATCCACCGCTGCACATCACACCATCCCGGCACTGGATCGGATGTTCGCAATCTATGGCATACCGAAGGTCGTAAAGTCCGACAATGGACCACCCTTCACGGGACAAGACTTTCGAAGATTCGCAGAATACATGGGATTCCGTCATCGCAAAGTAACACCTTTGTGGCCTCAAGCAAATGGCACCGTGGAAAGATTCATGAGCAACATCAAGCGCACAACTCAGATCGCATGCCTCACAGGTGAACCTGTTGAAAAAATGCTGTACCAACTTATGCGTGACTACAGGAGCACCCCACACAGCACCACGGGGAAGTCACCTTCGGAGGTGATGTTCGGACGAATGATCAGAACACGACTACCGCACGCACCCGATCATGAAGGACAGTACGAAGAGGACGCGGAAATGAGAACAAGAGACTCCCTCATGAAAGAACACATGAAGGAAGCAGCTGACCGCAAGAACAGAGCCAGAGAGAGCGACCTGGCGCCAGGGGACATGGTCGTGGTCCGACAGCAGCAACAGCGCAAGAATGCAACTCCATTCAATGAGGAGCCCCTCATCATCACCAGAAAAAAAGGATCGCTCATCACGGCTGAAGGGGACCACCGGTCCATAACGCGAAACTCTTCGCACTTCCGAAGGATGCCTGGTTTTCATCAGTCAAGAAAGTCAAGTATGTGTGATACTGTCTCCCACTGGGACGCCCCTTATGAGGGAGACAGAGAAGACTCTGGAGATGACGGGACACCTCCAGAATGGATGGCACTCTCTACAAGCGTGGATCACCGTCCACAGAGAACCAGGAGAAAGCCCACTCGCCTCATCGAAGAAATGGGTTGAGAACGCAACTGACTGTTTAGTGACGGGAGGGTGTGGTGTCGTCACCAGCATATCGAAGAGAGGAACAGTCCTCTCTCTTTGTCTTGTTGTTGAGTGGGCTGCGCCCCACGTGACAGGAAGAGGAGGGGTTACCGCGCAGAGCGGCACTTAGGATTGCTGTACAATAAAGATAAGACGTGTTGCACCCCAGCTCTCGTGTCCGCCTCTTCCTTGAATGAAGGAACGCATGTGAGCGTGAGGAGGTCCACATACAGGATATTACAATATGGTCATTGTATTCACTGCGTGCGGCCTCAATGGGCTTTTCAGATGTTCTGGCCCAGTCTGGTTCCATAGGGTACGCTCGGGCTCGGGCGTAGTCGGCATGCTCGTCATCTCCACCAGCTTTTCCTTCTTCCCCAGGCGGGGCACAAGCCCGATGCCCCTCAAGGAACACTCATGATTACGCCTTCCTCTCGCTGGACTGCAGCCAGGCTGCACTCCTGCCAGCACTTGCGCCGGCGCTTCACGCCAAGACGCGCCTAGCAGCAGAAATGTGAATTAAAGGCACAGCAGTCTATTTCCTGTTCCACAATAAAGAGAAGAAAAAGCACAAACAGTGTAGAGCTCCGACTGATGAGTTGGTTTTGATGAGGAATTTAGAACTCACATTAAAGTCCATAGGGTATGGAATTTTAGGAAAGAGAAATTATAAGAGCCGCGCGGAGCGATGCAATGTGGTGTTGAGAAGGAATGGCTCTCATGATCGCAAAGTGCAAGAGTCCATTAAGTGCATTCTTAATGATTATCCAAGTAATTTGTTTATAACTGAGGATATATTAAAAGGGTGTAAAATTAGCATTGAAAACGGCCTAGGAATTATCGTAATGAGCGAGCAAATGAGAAATGGGAAGAGTTGGCTTCCGGTGCCAGGCAGAATGATGCAAGGGGCATTTGGGAGATAATGAATGGCTGGTTACTAGTGTGGCCGAGGATGAGTGGAAGCAGTGAGGGCACTGACTCTGGCGACAGCACGATTACTCTTGGTCAGGTGGAGAACTGGAGCTATAAGACTGCTCGAGGGGATTTCGTGAAATAGGGAATTTGAAATCATCTCGGCGGTCGGCCCAGATGCGACCTGTAACGCCCTAATTAAACCGAATCCGTGGCTTTGCACATATTGTTTAATTGTGTTGGTAAAACTAGGGTCGTAGCTGCATTTTGGAAAGATAGTCATAGGGTTGCGGGAAGAACCCGGCGAGCTATCGCCATCTTGCGATGTCAGAGATTCCAGCCAAATGGTTTGCACGAGTCTTATTATATAAAGAGGACAATGGATGGAGGCCAGTAACATCTGGAATGTGTTTGGTTTAAGTGAAATTGACGGTTTATTGCCCTTTCATTGACTTCGGTGCCGCGTGGTGGAAATTGGCATCGTGGAACATTCCTGCCGGCCTGTTGTCCATAATCTTACAGCTATATTACCACCCCAGGGTGAGAATATGTGTGGGTGGGCGGGGCCGAGTTACAGCACGGAGAGCCTCTAAGAGAGGGCTGAAGCAGGGTTGCATGTTGGTTCCGACCCTACTTTATCGTTATTCGGAGATATTCCTTCCGCATGCCCAGTTAAATATGGTGGGCTGAAATTGGGGTGGCTGAGGTACGCTGATGACCTTCTGCAGACTCCATTAAATGCTTTGGGTCGGTATGTCCCCGAAAATGGTTAAGTATAAATATCGATACGACCAAAATAATGGTTTTTGCACCAACTTGGAAACCACTACTGACGTTTATTTGGAAATTAATTAAATCAAAAACCGCTAGAGGCGATGATTTTCTATAACTATCTGGGAGTGCTGATTGGTTATAAGCTTAACTGGGTTACACATTGGGAAAAAGTACAATACAAGACTGTGCAACAAACTCAAGCCATCAGCAAATGTAGTGGAAAACAAGGGGGTCCTTCTCTGAAGGCCCTTTGTGGCGATGGTGCTGCTCGGCAATGAAGAGGAAGATCACGTAGGTTTCATAAGTCTTCTGCATCGAGCCACAAGTAAGAGAGAAGAGCACGACTCAAACCCCACCCAGCAGGCATGTCCTCCAACTGTCCCCAACCGTCACCTTCCCTTCACGCGCACTCCTCCCACGTTCCAGACACGCACGCGAGCCCAGCAGCAAGGCATCCCCTTCCACTCACGTGCCCAATTAGCCTTCCTCATCTGCATGCGACTCTAACCCACAAGATACAACAATCTTGTCGAGTATGCTATATGGTGGAGAAGTGTGGGCCAACAGATTTTATAAGTTGATGGAGGCCCTGGAAGGGAACGTCTTGAAGTTATTGGTAAGACACCAAGGTCATTATCACTAGGGTTTAAATGTTCAGAATTTGACTTAATGGGATTACCAACTGTGGTAGTTTACAAGAGGGTCAGGTCATGTGTTGTGCAACTTCCATGGAGTTGGACAGTAACACAATTACAGTGCAATTATTTCCATCCTTTTAAGAGAGGCAAGAGAGAAAGCAGTGATGTTCTCAGCGTATAGAAACTGGCAGTCACGAGTGGAACCTCGTTCCTTAGAGACTACCTGTAAAGTTTTTAAGAGATCAGGAAAAAGTCTGCTGAGAGTCTATGATAGTGAAACTGGCAACAAATGTCAATAGCAGTAGTTTGTATCCAATATATGTTGAGTCGAGATAAAATTCAGAAATACGCTATTAGCTACATACTGGCACAATACCTCAAAATTAAGGGGGTAATTAAGGTGGTGGTTCATGGATTTTTGTTGCAGTCCGAATGGTGTCTTTGCACACCATTCAGGGCGCAAAACCCCCTTCGTCGATTCATGGAATAGACTTTGCAGTCCTGTTTGGGAAACACTGCTGGGACGTCGCGCAGGTCTGGCACGTTTCTGCGTGCAGTTGAGCAGGTTGCTCGAGACCCCATGCAGAGTGTGGGTTGGGTCTGAGCAGAGCTTCACATAGGGGATAGAACTTGTAAATTCTGCATACTCTGTGCAGAATGGGGAAGAACAAGAAAAATGTGGGCGTTTCGAGGGACGGCCTGCGCGAGGAAATCACGCGCCCAGGACCTCGTAAAACCAAATGTTATCATGAATCTGACCGTGCAAATGCAATCAGAGGAAATCTGCATGCAAAGCTTGCGATCTCACCGCCAATGAAGGCATGCATAAAGTCTCTTTTGCAAAGGGATCAATGCACAAAGGTGACCTCCGATTGGGAACTTAGGGGTGCGTGCATGCAGTTGGGGTGCCCATTGCAGTAGGGTTGTGTGTATGCAGAGTAGAGGGGTGCAAACACGGTTTACGGGGGATACCATGCATATTTATAGAGGACTGACTGCAGTTACGAAACATGGAACACATATTGATGGGGTGCTGTAGATAGTTACCAGGGACCTCGCGCAGTGTTGCTGGGGTGTCGTCTTGGTTGTGGGTGTTCACATGCAGTATTGCCAGGGTGCATTACTTTGCAGATGATGTGGGCGTAAAAGTTGGTATACGTGGCTGGATTTGATATGCGTAGGGGCTTGTTGTGGGTATACTCCACCGTCCCGTCCCCTTTCCTCCATACTTATGGGACATCTCTCCGTCCTGTGGGACGGGACCGGAGCACTTTGTAAAAAGCACCCAAAAATGTTTTTTCAAAAATGTGTCCTTCCTCTCTTTCTGTGCGGGGCCCGGCACGCAGACGTAACCCCGCCCACCTTGGCTCCACCCCACGCATCGCCCATCAGTCCTTTTCTCCGCTCATTCGGGACTGGACGCACTTGCATCCTCGGAAGATTTTCTTCCCTATATTCCTCTCTGGCTCTCGCTAGCGATCGTGTACTAGTCTGTCTATGTCATTCAAACTACACTTTCCAGATTGTTCATCGTGTCACCGTCGTTTCGCGAGGGCGGATCCCATCCTCTTTGTTAAGAGTGCTTGGGTCCAGATCACTGTTGGGACTCCTGTTTTTACTGCGACTCCCTTTCGGTCTGGGCACTTCAACGTCAGTTGGAGCGGTTGGAGGAGGTGTTCCGACAAACTCCTCCTTCACATTTTCAGACGTTCTTCGTCGAGAAGAAAAAATGCCTGGTAAGTTCTTTACTTTTCAGAGCACCCCGGCCGGGGGATACCTTTCCAGGTTCCTCTCGGGCCGGGGTTCGCCCTGAGGTGCCCGTTGGTCCTAATAATTGTACCAGAGTTTTCTCCGAGGGTCTCCGTAAGGGGCCTGTGGATGCTCCGAGGCCCCTCCTGTGGGGGCTGTTTGTAGACCCAGTTCTACTGAATTGTGGGATACCGGAGAACACTCTGAGGCCTCTCTGTCGACTTCCCTCAAAAATAAGACCGGGGTACGCCCCGAGGCCTTGGTGGGGCTTGCTGTTACCGAACGGATGTTCGAGGCCCGCGCGGAAAAGGCTGTCACCGGACGTGGGTCCGAGGTCCCTCTTTCAGAGGCTAAAGTTACCAACATTTCTGAGAGGCCTGACAAGGCCTTACCGGTGAAGCCTGTTTCTCACCGTTCCCGCTCTTGCAGTGACACCAGATCTGTTGAGGGGGCAAAGAAGGAAAGTTCTTCTTTTACCGGCAGTGCCGAAGTCCTTCCTGGGAAGGCTGATTTGGCGGTTGGTAACTTCTCAGAAACATTCCAGGCCTCATAGTACCGGCTCTGCCGAGGTTCCTTATGTTAAGGCTAAAGTTAAGACCCCTGATCCATCCACGGGGACCCCTGCTTCACTTCCTCACGTGCCGCAGTTCCCCTTAGGCGATGACAAAATGGTGCCCGTTCCTGCCACGACCGCAGCGGCCATTTTGGGTGCTACTCCTACAGCTACGTCATTGGCCTCAGGTGTAGGGCTTGGTTCCTTGGGTGAACATAGAGTCCCTTGTGCGCATCCTTATCGGCCAGGTTAAGATTGGAACGCCCGGATGCCTCTTCCACACAATGTTTCATTGCCTGCGGGGTCGGCATCTTTGATTTATGTGGATACGTCGGTGGAGGGGCCTGTGTGGCACCCTTGCCCGTTATGTGCCTGGATTTGTCCACCTCGTGAGAGGCCTCCTCAGGTTCCGAAACAGTCCCTGGCGGAGGCTTTTTCGGTACATTTCAAACATTAATGCGTACCGACCCCATGAGGGAGTATTTCAAAGGGCTTTTTAGGGAGATATGTCAGCCCGGGCCTCCGGCTCCACCCGTTCCTCCGGTGGTTCCGCCGGTGCCTCCCTTGCCTGCGGTGCCTCTCCCGACTCTTCCTCCTTTGCCTCCATTTTCCCCTGTGGAAAAGGCAGTGCCTGACACGCTTCAGCAGGATCCTGACCAGTCGGATGACACGCAGGGCGATCAGGACAACGAGGACCTGCCCCGCTCTGTTAGAGCTTTTCATGACCGGGTACTGGACATGATATGCTTCTTAGATGCTCGAGGCACCTGCTCCGCCGGAGGGTGTGTTTTCTGGGGTGTTCCCCCTGTCTCCTTCGGAGCGCACCGGCCTGTTCTTGCAGAAGGACGTTCAGGATCTGGGAAAAGCCACACTCTGGACTTTTTGTCAATAAGAAAATTGACGCGAGATACAGGCTGCATTCTTTGGAAGAGGTGGCCCTGTCGTCTTGTCTGCCCCCCTCCTCCATAGTGGTGGCCGCGGCCACTTTGCAATCCAGGCCTGCAGAATCCTCTACCACGACGGCTACACAGGTTCTGGGAAAGGAGGACAAGCTCCTTGACTCCCTTGGAAGAAAAATCTTTGCCAACTCGACCTTGCAGCTCAGGCAGGCCAACGCCGAATTGGTGTTAGCGGGAGCTAATATGCGGATGTGGAAAGGCCTGTCGGAGTTTGAGGAGTATATCCCGGTCGAGAAGCTGGAAGACTGTAAAGGGGGTTTATCCGACACCAGGGTCTTGGCCCAGTATCTCCTGGAGGCTGCGGCTCATCACGTAGACACCTCGGCTCAGGGCCTTGTGCTGGGGGTGTCATGCCTGTGCCATGGGCGCATACATTGGCGATCAATATGGACAAGTTGTTATTCATTTATCTGCAGAAAACTCTTGGATCAACCGCAATTCACTTCTTAGACCTTATTTCCCATTTGCGAGACTTTGGTGCTTTTCTATTTTTTCCAACAAACTACACTTACCACAATGCACTTGGCTATAACTATCTATTCCTGGCTATTCCTATTTTTCATCATCGGAACTACAATCCCCAGAAGCCCTAGGGTTCAGCTCTGCTTCCACCAGCTCAGGAACAGAAAGGGAGGAGGCAGATTGTATGCAGGTGTGCTTATCCAGGTGCGACTAATTAGCCTGCCTCTGTGCTGGGCAGGGCTGTATAAAAGCTGCTGCCTGCAGGGGCTTAGTCTCTTGCATTAAGAGTTCTTCCTGCACCTTTTTGCTTCGAGCTACGTATTTTTGTATGCTGTTCCTGCTTACACCTGCTTTTGTTCCAGTGCCCTGCCGGGCTTTCTGCATTGCAGCCGATCACGCTCTGCTGCCTTCTACCTTCCACCCTAAGCCTTTTGGACTCCCTGCCTCAGTCCTGCCCCTCTGGGCGTCCTGACTTGCAGCCTGCTACACCCTGCTGCCTACCGCCCTAGCATTTTGGGCTCCCTGTCTCACAGCCCTACTCCTGTGGGCGTCCTGCCTTGCAGCCTGCTACACCCTGCTGCCTACAGCCCTAGCCTATTGGGCTCCCTGTCTTGCGGTCTGCATCTCTCCGCTGCTTACAGCCCTTGTCCTCTGGAACCCCTGTCTGGCAGCTTGCTACACCCCTCTGTCTTCAGCCCTTGTCTTTTGGGCTCCTAGCCTACATCCCTTGTCCTTTGGGCTCTTTGCCTTGCAGCCTGCTTCACTCCGCTGCCTACAGCCCTTTTCCTTTGGGCTCCCTTCCTTACAGCCTTGCTCCTTTGGGATTGCTTCTTGCTGTCCTGCTCCTCTGAGCTCTCTACCTTGCACCCTACAGTCCTCTGCAATCCACAACTGTTTATCTGCATTTATTACTTTCAGTTATAGCAGCCCCCCTGTTTCCTGACTGCTGCTCCCTTGCTTTCTTTCTCGTTTTCAACCCTCAGTTCTTCATCCCTATCATTTCCTTCTGCTAGTTTGCTCATCAACTTCCCTATTCCTGGATTTGTCTGTTATTGTCTTCTCTTGTATCGTTTGTAGACCCCTTTGTACCGGGCTTGTCTGGTGTTTTCCGGCAAGCAACCTCTGCCCCTTCCCTTGTCTAGTTTCTGTGTTACAGACACCCACAGCTGTTGTTCCAAGCCATTAGCAAACAGCATGGGCTTCTGTTATAGCAAACTGTGCAGAAGGCTAGAGTTTTTCCGCAGGTCCGGGGAACACTCTTCCCCCATATCTGCATACACCCCAAGAGGGAATCCACTCTGTTGTACCTTGTTTCATTGCTACACTTGCCTACCCTTTGTTCTCTTTTATTTTCAGCTGTGTGTGTACTTATCTGTCCACCTTACTTCGGCACAACCACCCAAACCCTACCTGGGTGCCCTGTGCCACCCTTAACAGAGTGCCATCCGTGACAGGGGGTTGATACCTTACGGCAGGTGTGGTTGCATGCAACTCAATTCTCAAAAGAAGTGCAGGACAAGGTGTTGGACCTTTCGTTCGATGGGAAGGAGCTTGTTCATTCTACAACAGATGTTGAGCTCACCAAGACAAATGATAGCACTCAGACAGCTAAGTCCTTGCCGGTCCTTGTTAAGACTCCTTTCAAAACCCAGAGACCGTTGTCGCAAAGTCAACCTTAGGGGCTTCCTCGACCGAAAATCTCACAGAGTGGATCCCCCTGCGGGGAACAACCGCCATAGGCAACAACAGACGCGGCTTTTCTCCCCCTCCTCAGCCTCCTCCTCAGGTCCAGGTGGCAACTCCACCGATAAACCTACTAAATGAGCGTTCTCCTTGCTCGCATGAGATCCCGGTGGGAGGACGCATTGCGTCTCATTGGGAGGCATGGCAGACCATCGCAGAAGACAGATGGGTCTTGTCAGTCTCTCGGGCGGGCTTCGCTTACCACTAACCCCTATCCCACCGTCAATCCTCCTTTTCAGCTATCGGGCTCGCCCTCCCTCAAAGCCGAGGTTCAGAAACTTCTGGACCTCAGAGCTGTGGAACCCGTTCCTCTCAGGGAACGAGGGTAGGGCTTCTACTCCCGGCTGTCTACGGTGCCCAAACCCAACCAGGCTGGCCTGCGCACCATCCTAGACCTTTCCCAGTTCAATCTTTTCCTACCCCAAGAGAAATTCAAGATGATCACGCCCAGCCAGATACGGTCCTCCTTGCAGATGGCCGATTGGCTCAGCGTGGTGGCTCTTCAGGATGCGTACATGCATATTCTGATTTGGAATCCAGACAGGAGACATCTCCGTTTCTCTTTAGTTAGTAAGTGCTTCCATGTTAGGTGAGCAATTGCTGAACTTCTTTTGCATCTTGTACTCATGGTGGCCCTGAATCATGCTGTTCCCATCTTCATCTTGTATCCTGGCTTGCAACATTATGTGTTACTACTGACTTCTGCAATTGTATTCGCTATCCGTTCTTGCTTCTCCACTCTTTTGACTGCTAATTCTCTGTTCTCTCCTCCTTTCCCTTCTCCCGTTTCCCATCTCCTCCCCTTACTTTCTTCTATGCACTTACTCTATCAGAATTGTCCCTGGACCTAGTATGATAGCAACCTCGTCTGTCTCCTCCTCCCTCCCCTTGCTGGTTTTTTCCTCCCCAACCCCCCTCCAGCACTATCTGAAATGTCGTCAGGCCTAATATGACAGTCGCTTGTTTTGTTCCTCCTCTACCTTTCTGCACCCCTCTCTCTCACCTCTTGTTTTTTTTCCGGCTCTACCAGAAATATCGTCAGGCCTAGTACGGTAGTGGCCTGTCTGTTTCCATTTCCTTCCCACTCTCCCCCTCCGTTCCTTATCTATGTTTTAGCTCTTGCACTATCTGAAATGTCGTCAGGCCGAGTACGATAGTTAATTTAACATCCTTACTGTTCATGGCCTGTAAGAATGTCATTGTTTTTTCCCTTGTTCCCTCCCTTGCCTTGAAGCGCTTTGAAACACATTGTGTATAGGCGCTATATAAATAATAAACTATAAACTATCATATCATATCTCTGGGAGAGGAACACTTCCAGTTTCGAGTGCTTCCTTTTGGCCTCAGCTCGGCGCCGCGTGTCTTCACGAAGATGATGTCGGTGATTGTGGCCTATCTTCATCTCCAGGGTATCCATGTGTATCCATATTTGGACGACTGGCTCTTACGCAGCCCTTGTCCGCTGACAGCAGCGGGCAATCTCCAGTCTCTCCTTCAGCTCCTGTTCCATCTTGGGCTGTCGGTGAACTGGCGGAAATCCTCCATGACGGTCTCTCGGGACTTGATTTTCCTGGGTTTTCGCTGGAACACGATCAACTGCAGAGTGTACCTCACCGGGGACAGAATGGCGGATCTATTAGCCACGTGTCAGATGTTTGCGCGGTCGGAGAGCATGTCAGCCTGGTGGTTCCAGAGGCTTCTGGGCCTCATGGCCTTGTGTGTACTGGCTCTTCCTCTTGCTCGTCTCAAAATGAGACGGACCCAGATGGCTCTTCGGAGTTCCTGGCGTCAGGCTGTGGACCCGGATTCCAAGCGGATAATGATTCCGGATTCCATGAGAGTGGACCTGGACTGGTGGTCATCTCTCAGCAACCTGTCAGTGGGCGCGGGGTTCCAGGACCCAGCCCCCATGGTGACGATCACGACAGACTCCTCCCTTTTGGGGTGGGGTGCGACGTTAGATCTTCTTCAGGTCTCGGACCTCTGGTCGCCTCAGGACAAGCTCCTGCACATAAATCATCTGGAGCTTCTGGCGATCTTCCTAGCGTTCAGGGCGTTCAGACCGATCATTGCCAACTAGGTGGTCCCCATACGCATGGACAATATGGTGTCAATGTATTACATCAACAAGCAAGGGGGAATGAAGTCTCCCCCCCTCGTGGACCTGTCCATCCAGATGTGGGAGTGGGCCGCGCTTCATGGTGTCTGGCTGCTTGCAGTGCACATCCCGGGCCAGCTGAATGTTACAGCGGATGCCCTCAGCCGGCGGACAGTGGTCAGCTATGAGTGGGCATTGAAGGCGGAGGTCGTCTCAGAGATCTTCTTACGTTGGGGCACACCGGGGGTGGATCTCTTCCCTACGGCGGTGAACAAGAAGCTTCCTCGGTATGCCTCCAGAGGGGGGCTGGGAGCCTGATCTCTGGGGAATGCTCTCGAGATTCCATGGCACAACATGAGAGCTTATGCCTTCCCGCCTCTGCCTCTAGTCCATCGAGCAATTTGGAAGCTGAAGAACTCGGTGAACTGGTCCCTTCTACTCATAGCCTCCTGGTGTCTGGCCAGGTTTTGGTTCTCAGAACTTCAACACCTGTCGGTGTATCTGCCGATCAGGTTACCAGTGACCCCCGGTCTTCTTCATCAAGGGGAACAGCAGATGTGGCATCCCCACCCCACATTTGCTCAGCTTGCCGGCATGGTGCCTGAGTTCAGGTCTTTAGAGCATCTTAATTTGTCTACGGATAACATGCATATTATCCAGGCAGCCAGGAAACCCTCGACCAGATCCCAATACAGGAGTAAATGGCTCAGGTTCTGTCATTGGTGTTTGGGAAAGCAGTTGGACCCAAGGGGGGCTACGATTGACACTGTGCTGCCCTTTGTGTCCTCCCTAGCAGAGTCGGGTGTTCACGTTCTGTCATGCAGAACTTACCTTTCAGCGGTCTCCACTTATCTTTCTACGGACCAATGTTCCTACTCTCTGAGTAACCCAGTGGTTAAGAGGCATTTTGCAGGCTTGACACGCCTCTACCCTCCAGTTCGTAGTCCGCACCCGCCGTGCGACCTAAATGTAGTCCTGACGGCGCTGTGCCATAATCCTTTTGAACCCATGGCCACGGTGGACCTCAAGTGCCTATCCTGGAAAGTGTCCTATCTGGTCGCCGTTACCTCAGCAAGGCGGGTGAGTGAGCTCCAGGCCTTTTCAGTAGAGCATCCCTTATTGGTCTTTCTCAAGGACAAGGTAGTCCTATGGACAAACCCTGCCTTTCTTCCGAAGGTGGTAACTGAATTCCATCTGAATCAGTCGATCTCCCTGCCAGTCTTTTTTCCGAACCCTACCTCAGAGGCAGAAAGGGTTCTGCACTGTCTCGATGTCAGAAGGGCTCTTAAGTTCTACCTTGACAGAACTTCCGAACTTAGGAGTTCTTCTCAACTTTTTGTAACCTTCGGTAACCCTCAGGGTAAGCAGGCGTCTAAGGCGACTATTTCTCGGTGGATCGCCGCCTGCATTACAGAGTCTTTCACTGTCCAAGGGCTGAAACCTCCTAAGGGTATTCATGCACACCTGGTGCGGTGCAAGGCAGCTGCGGTTGCTTTTCAGAAATATGTCCCCTGGGAGTCCATTGCTAGGGCAGCTACTTGGGCCTCCCCGTCTGCTTTTTGTAAGCATTATTGTCTTGACATGAGCTCGAGAGCTGATGCTCAGTTTGGTCAGGCTGTGCTGAAGAACCTGTTTCAGTAAGGGCTATTTCCATCCACCCGTAGTTCCTGTTAGGAGTGCTTGGGAATCTCCCATAAGTATGGAGGAAAGGGGATGGGACGTAGGAGTATAACCAGGTTACTCACCGTAGTGACCACCTTACTCCTAATCCATAGTCCCCTCCCTTTCCTCCATACGCTCGCCCGCCGTCCCCTCTAATAAGGTTCCTCTGTTATTGCTAATAGGTCTCTGACCTGGCGATAGAAAAGGACTGATGGGCGATGCGTGGGGCGGAGCCAAGGTGGGCGGGGATACGGCTGCGTGCCGGGCCCCGTGCAGAAAGAGAGGATGGACACATTTTTGAAAAAAAATGTTTGGATGCTTTTTACAAAGTGCTCCGATCCCATCCCACAGGACGGAGACATGTCCCATAAGTATGGAGGAAAGGGGACTATGGACTAGGAGTAAGGTGGTCACTACGGTGAGTAACCTGGTTATTCTGGAAGCTACTTCTCGCTACTGGCGTCTGGAAGCACTTCGTGCTGTGTAGGCACCATACAAATGTTCAATAAATAAATAATATACTTGCATATTTGCAACCAACCAAAAGTTTGCATGCGAAATTTCAACCTTATGCGCGCAGCGACGCTCAAAGTCCTTTTCGGCGCGCAGACTTTGCGCGATCAGTGCGCACTTTTCAATGAATCTGGCCCTAAATGTAGCATTGCCAATTGGTTGGAAATCGGGGGCGCTGAGTTGTGAATACCTGGGGATGAGCGGACTGTGGGGGTGTGGGGGTGGCGTGGAATTCATTGAGCGCACTCAAGTTTGGACTATCCAAAGCTCACTGCAATAGGAGTACCTTTCACGAGCCAGAGGTCTGATGGCATCGATTTATGGAGGGTAAAGTGTCATGATTTATCGGATGGAATTATTTATTGGTTCATCCTTTTAAGAGGGCTTGATGTTGCATACAAAGTCATTATTTGGCTGCAAGCATATTGAGAATAAATGAGGGGTGGTAGGAAAGGATGGGAAGAGCTTGCTCGCCTCCCACTCTCCTGCCACTCACTTTGCTACTGTCAGTGTTTCTCCCGCTGTCTCTCTCAGATGGACAGTGCACGGAGTGCATACACAGTGCACCGCAGTGCTCGGGGCGGGGGGGAGGGCGCAGCCTGGACATTATCCACTCATTATCATAAGCAGAGTGCCCAGAGAAAGGGCTGACTGTGATATGCCACGCCCACATGCCCACTTCGACCTCCTTAGTATGTGTTGTGTTGTGGAGCTGGCCAGGGGACATCGTACCAGCTCCACCGTTGGATGCTATGGGACACCAGCATCAGGAGGCTCATGGCCCCGGAGGTTGCAAGGGTGCGGGCTGGCCATGGACATCGCACCAGCCCCACCTTACAGTGCTATGGGACACCATCACTGGGGAGGCTTCATAGCCTCCCTGATCGGCACAGCTGGCCGTGGTCATTCCTAGGACCCTGCCCGGCAAGCCAAACAGGGAACTTCATGGCACCGTGGCCTGCAGGCCCTGTGTCTTCAGGGCGGGCCTGCAGGCCACAATAAAAGACACACACACCAGTTAGTTGGTCATGGTGCCTGCGGCCGTTCTGCCTGCACGTGCCTGCAGGCTCCCTTTTATTATCTTGACGTAGTCATGGCACCTCTTAAAAGAGTAAGACCGTACCAAGGTACACACCCCCTTAAAGGGGAAATACATATCAGAGGTCCACTCCGTAACATCCCTCCTTTTTCATAGGGAACAAACATGTGCGATTCCAACATAACGATTAACCATTGTAACCACAAACATCACTGACTTCATAACTGTCACCATCTGTTAACTCATCCCCTCCCCACAAGTGCCAGTCACCGTGGGTCCCTCTCTGGTGGATGGTTGGCGTTGTACCGCAAATTACAGAACCCTTTATTAACCTCGGGTACGGAACTGCCACCATTTTCGGACGCTCCACCTGACTGCCGGAGCACAGCTTCACATTGCTGTCCTCTCCTAAAACCCATTTAACCATGTACATACTATGCTGGTTCACAGAATCACCATGCTGTCTACTGAATCCTCTTAACGCCGAGTCGGGAACTGCAAGAGACCCATTCATTCTTAATGAGCGTTAGTTCCAGAGTCACTTCCCGGGTCCGGGTCTGTTGACAGTACAGTTCACAGCCGGCAAAGCCGCGCCTGGTAGGTACCAGGGGCCACATCCGCATAGTCCCTTGATGTGGGCAGGGGAGCGATCTGCGTCCCTCTGGGCATCTCTGGGCTCCAGGCTGCTCCTCATGCTAACGACAGGGTGTGGGGTGGTTGGCCATCACTCACCCCTTTTCCGGCTATGTTACCCCCCAGCTGGGAGTTCCTATTTCCTTCGATGGCACAGGAGGGCGCACAAGCACTCGTCATGAGCTGCAACCCAGTTCCTGTCGGCCGCGCTGCTTCTTGGTGATAGTTCCGTCTTGTGACGGCGTTGCATGTGGCTGGCACCAGTGGCCGGTAGTTCAGGAGCCTTGGTGGTTCAACGGCAACACCACCTGTTGGTCAGCCAGGGTGACTGCAGTGGCCTGCATGGTGTTGGAGACATTGTTGAGCAGTCACTCAGGGTGGCTTCCGTGGTAGGGGGTCTGACTTCTTTGTTCTGGTGACCGGGGCTCCGTTGCTGCCTTTCTCCATTCACGGCCAGTCCCCACCACTGGGCCAAGGAACTGCAGTGTCGTCATTGTCGCTTTTTAGTCACAGCTCTGGACCGGAGGAGGGTTCATGTGTCGACTTGGTGTTGGCCATATTCGTGTGTGCCACTTACACACCAGTAGAGGGTGCCTGATTGGACAGCCACGAAGGGGTGTTGCATTTCTAAACCCCCGGTGATGCACGATGGAGGACAGCACTTCACCGTCCCCAGGGGCCCGGGCCCACCATAGGCCGATGCCCATCGCATTGCTCTAACAAAGATCGGGTCTCTGCAACCTGTTACTGCTCCGGCCGGAGCAGAGTAGCACTTCCCGCCGGTGGCTTCGTTATTCGCTCCGCTCTGGAGCATACTGCGGCTCGTGCCACTGTCCTTCCGGCTTGTGGTGCTGGCAGTAATGAAGGGGAGGGACAGCTCACCTCTCCCTGCGGCGGGAGCCGCCTGTGTAGGCGCTTCGTGTTGCGCGGCTTGCGGGAAGGGGAGGGGCAGCGCCTCTTCATTGCTCTTCCCCTCTGCGAAGGGGCGGACGGGCAGCTCACCTCTCTCCCACGAGCGATGCCTCCTCTGGGGCTCTTCCTTGTTGCGGCGTACGCCGCTTCTCCTTCACGGCGGGTGTGGGAAGGGCAGCTGTGGCTTTTCCCCACTGCGGCTCGTGTCGCTTTCCCTCCGTCCCGACCCCTGGTGCAGGCATGCGGGGGAGGGGCAGCTCAGGTGTCATGCGACAGGGCCCGCAGGACAGGCCTCCTCATCTGGGTTTTCCTTGTTGTGGGGGACGCTGCCTCCACTTCACGGCGGGCGGGGGAGGGGCATCTTACCTCTTCCGTGCAGCAGTTGCCGCACAGCCTCCCCTTTTGCGGCGGAGGCCGCTAACTCTTTCATCTTCGTGGTGATCACGCCACTTGGGGAATCTCGGTGCGGCACTGGTCACCAGGCATCTTCCTTTTCGGGGGTAGCGTGTCACTCCCACACTCCGCAGGTGATGACCCGCGTCGTCACAGTTGCGGCGGAGGCCGCAGGAACTTCTTTACAGTTCTTAGAGGGGGGGGCTCATGTGGCTGACCCCGTACTTCACAATGTGTGGGCACAGGGCCCTTCCTCCCTGGCTTGCGGCGGGTGCCGCGGGCAAAGGGGGATATCCCTTTCTTCCCCAGGAACCGCCACTTTCTTTGCGGCTGTGGCCACTCCACTTTTCCCTCCTTCTAGACAGGTACCGCAGGATGCAGCTCACTGCAGGGTGGCCCGGGCTCTTACCGTAGTACGTGCAGTGGAGCGCGGGTCCTTCCTGGCTGCAGTGAGGGTCGGGTGCTGTCCTGAAAGGAATGTAGAGACTGCTTGCACTTTGTGTTCTCGTGGTCCTCTCTCTCTCCTTTTCCCTCTTGAGAAAGAGACGACTTCCTCCTCATCGCCAATGTTGTGTTGTGGAGCTGGCCAGGGGACATCGTACCAGCTCCACCGTTGGATGCTATGGAACACCAGCATCAGGAGGTTCATGGCCCCGGAGGTTGCAAGGGTGGGGGCTGGCCATGGACATCGCACCAGCCCCACCTTACAGTGCTATGGGACACCATCACTGGGGAGGCTTCATAGCCTCCGTGATCGGCACAGCTGGCCGTGGTCATTCCTAGGACCCTGCCCGGCAAGCCAAACAGGGAACTTCATGGCACCGTGGCCTGCAGGCCCTGTGTCTTCAGGGCGGGCCTGCAGGCTACAATAAAAGACACACACACCAGTTAGTTGGTCATGGTGCCTGCGGCCGTTCTGCCCGCAAGTGCCTGCAGGCTCCCTTTTATTATCTTGGGCCATGACGTAGTCATGGCACCTCTTAAAAGGGTAACACCGTACCAAGGTACACACCCCCTTAAAGGGAAAATACATATCAGAGGTCCACTCCGTAACAGTATGTTGGTGGAAAGGCTGAGTACCGCCTCACACCTTACTCAGGGGCTGTGCTCTGTGGGCCCTGCAGGGACTTTTCACCATCAGCAAATCATTCATCATTGGGCGGGGGCCAGGACTCAAACCCCCTCCCGCCCCACTCAGAGCCACAGGCCAAGCATGTAGCCTGGCACCCCCTGCCCCCAGCTCCATAACTCCAGCTTCACCTTCTGTTCCTCTTCACATCCTTGCATGCTCTCCTTTCTTGATTTCACTTCCTGTTCACTCCTCCTCTCCCCTTTGCCATTTCTCCCACGTTCCTCCTCTTTCATACTTTCCACTAGTGTTGCAATGGCGGCTCCCAGCTTTTCCTCCCACCCTGTGACCGGGTTGGCAGGTTTCCCGCTGGGTCTCACCTCATCCTTCCATCACCTGCGTCTATATGCTGTCTGCAAAGGCAGGCATAGTACACCGTGCTGCCTGCAGAAGCAAGCATCGTAGACCTTGATGCCTGCAGAAGCAGGCATGGTGCACTGTGCTGCATGCAGAAGCAAGCATCGTAGACCTTGCTGCCTGCAGAAGAAGGCATGGTAGACCTTGCTGCCTGCAGGAGCACGCATGGTAGACTGTGCTGCCTGCAGAAGCAAGCAACGTAGACCTTGCTGCCTGCAGAAGCAGGCATGGTACACCGTGCTGCCTGCAGAAGCAAGCATCGTAGACCTTGCTGCCTGCAGAAGCAGGCATGGTACTCCGTGCTGCCTGCAGAAGCATGCATCGTAGACCTTGATCTTAGACCTTGCTGCCTGCAGAAGCAGGCATGGTACACCGTGCTGCCTGCAGAAGCAAGCATTGTAGACCTTGCTGCCTGCAGAAGCAGGCATGGTACACTGTGCTGCCAGCAGAAGCAAGCATCGTAGACCTTGCTGCCTGCAGAAGCATGCATGGTACACCGTGCTGCCTGCAGAAGCAAGCATCATAGAACTTGCTGCCTCAGAAGCAGTGATGCAGAAGCAAGCATCGTAGACCGTGTTGCCTGCTGAAGCAGTGCCGTATGTAAAGAACTCTGGTGGGGGGTGTTCTGTACTTCCACTCTCTATATGGTAGAGGGGAGGCACAGAGGACCCCAGCCTAGATTCTCTATTCGGTAGCTATGGTCGAGCAATCAAGGCCTAGCTTCTCAGGAGGTGATGCAGGCTGGTTCTTAAGTACAGTGTAGTCCCCAAGCCCCCACAAAGGAATGTCCACACATGGTATTGGTTAGAACACAGTCTTTATATAATCAATATTCAAGGTTATGTACACTTATCATGATAACTCACTTTGTACTTAGGAAAATCAACAATGGCAAATATATACAATTCTACAGTGGTACCACCCTTTGTATTAGATCTCATTAAAGTGCATCAACAATACTGTAACAATGTCACACAGATCAATAGAGTGAAACCAGCAATAGAGAGAGGAGAGAAAATAAGATGGTTGAGCAATAGGCAGAATACTGGCCCCTACCACTAGACATAGTTCTGTGTGGAGATCCCCCCACCTGGGCAACCTGTAAAATAAAGATATAGCACAAGCCCAGTCCATATATTGTTCTGCAAGTCTTATTCCCTCCTATAATGTTTTTACCCCCCCAATGTACCTGGTGGAGTCGAGTTCTTCGAAGAGGCGTCGACAGATCCTTCTTGAGCGACCCCCTTTCAAGCGGGAGTCACGGATCGTCGAGAGGCATCGAGAAGCGTCGAGGAACTCGGCGTTCGGCGGCGGGGAATCGACGGCCCTTCTTGAATGCCTTCCCTTTCAAGCGGGAGACACGGGGCGTCGAACGTCCGTCGAGGAACTCGGCGTTCGGCGTCAGGGAATCAACGGCCCTTCTTGAATGCCTTCCCTTTCAAGCGGGAGACACGGGGCGTCGAACGTCCAACAACAAACAGGGTAGAACGGCGTCGATGAGGCGGCAGCTTCGATCCAAGAGGTGCTCGTCGACGACGGAGCGTTGGCGTCCTGCAAGGCAGAGGCGTGCGGGGCACCTCGATGACAATTGTTCTGGACCGCAAAGATTGTGAAGACGGGGGCCCAGCAAGGGCGTCGAGTCGTTCAAGTCTTTGTGGTCTTCGGGTGGCGGGAAACCCACCGGCAGGTTTCTCCTCGGCGCGTTGGTCGTCCTCGACTTTCTCCGGCAGGATAAAGCGGTCGACGGTGCGGACGAGGGAGTCCTTCGATTCAAATGTTCTTAGGCAAGGAGCGGACGGCTCCGGTCGGCGGCGGCACGGCGTCAAGTGGCTTCCATATCTGGGCAACACAACTTCGACGGGCCTCCAGCGGTTACACAGACCTGTGGACCCTGGTCGACGGCAATGGACTTCGACGGCGGCGATGTCCAGGTGCTTCACTTCGATCTGCTCGGCGGTCCCGTCTCGGGTCGGCAGCCTTTCGAGGGTCTGACTTCCAGGGCGCTTCGGCGAAGATGTAGCGGTGCTCGATGATCCCTCGGAGCACGGGAAGAGGGCGCCTTACCAGGTCCTCTCTCGGGTCAGTCCTCGACGAATTCGGCAGCTTTCAGATCGGTCGAAGCAAGTGCAACAGCAAGTCTTCTTCTTCCAGCTGGGCGTCGAGGATCAGCAGTTCCAGTTACTCTTGAGTGGATACTCAGCTTCTGAACGCTTCTGAACAATTACCAGTGGTGAGAGGTCCCCAGATATACTATTCTGTCTCTCATCCACACTGCTGGCACACACTCAGCAGCCAATCATACAGAAGGGCATTCATGCAGTCAATCAGCCAATCAGGCACACAGTGTATTCAGGCCACACTCCTCCCTTTCAGACACTCACAACAAGGAATGTGGATTGGGACAAGTACCCAGCCATTCAACACTACACACTGCATTCAGGCCAGTTTCGGGCAGGGCTGTCTCAGTCTTTGTCTCTCATGCCAGAAACCAGACAACCACAACAAGGAGTGTATATTGGTCACACACTCCATTCACCCAGGTCCCACCCACAGGAGGTACCCACAACATACAGTCACTGGGAAGGCTCCAGTCAGTCTAGCTGGGCCTTCACAACAACACCATATATGGAACTTCCACCCAACAGCCAGTCAGGGGAAGGGACAGAGTCAGGGCTTCCCAGGACTTTGGGAAAACAAGGTAACAGGCAATAGAAAGCAAGAGGCCACAGGGGCCATCTTGTTTCCTATCAGGAATCAACTGATCCCAATGGCAGGGCCTGGGTATCCCAAAATGGAGGACACCCAGAGCACCTGTCAAATTCAGCATGGAGCTGCCACCAGCCCATACCCTGCTCTGTGGGCCACCCACAGGTGCCCAAAAACATACACTAGGGGCACAGGGTTGTACCCCTACCCATGGGTGCCATAAGGGTATCCCATGGGTCTGTTCACCAAAGCAAAAGAGAGAGCTGCACTGCCAGGAGTCCCACATGGACTCCTGGGCAGAAAACACGACAGAACACACGATAAAAAGCAGTAAAGGACAAGGATTCAGAGGCCCTGTCCCTCTGATGCATTTCCAGCATCACACGGTAGAAGCAGGCATGGTAGACTGCGCTGCCTGCAGAAGCAAACATCCTAGACCTTGCTGCCTCAGAAGCAGTGATGCAGAAGCAACCATCGTAGACCGTGTTGCCTGCTGAAGCAGTGCCATAGAAGCAGGCATGGTAGACCGTGCTGCCTGCAGAAGCAAACATCCTAGACCTTGCTGCCTCAGAAGCAGTGATGTAGAAGCAACCATCGTAGACCGTGTTGCCTACTGAAGCAGTGCCGTAGAAGCAGGCATGGTAGCCCATGCTGCCTGCAGAAACAGGCATGGTAGATCATGCTGCTTGCAGAAGCAGGCATGGTGGACCGTGCTGTCTGCAAAAGCAGGCATGGTACACCGTGCTGCCTGCAGAAGCAAGCATCGTAGACCTTGCTGCCTCAGAAGCAGTGATGCAGAAGCAAGCATTGTAGACCGTGTCGCCTGCTGAAGCGGTGCCACAGAAGCAGGCATGGTAGCCCATGCTGCCTGCAGAAACAGGCATGGTTGACCATGCTGCTTGCAGAAGCAGGCATGGTGGACCGTGATGTCTGCAGAAGCAGGCATGGTACACCGTGCTGCCTGCAGAAGCAAGCATCGTAGACCTTGCTGCCTCAGAAGCAGTGATGTAGAAGCAGGCATGATAGACTGTGCTGCGCAGGGTAGACCATGCTACCTGCAAATGCAAGCATTGTGGACTGTGCTGCCTGCAGAAGCATGCATAGTAGCCCATTCTGCCTGCAGAAACAGGTATGGTAGATCATGCTGCTTGCAGAAGCAGGCATGGTGGACCGTGCTGTCTGCAAAAGCAGGCATGGTACACCATGCTGCCTGCAGAAGCAAGCATCGTAGACCTTGCTGCCTCAGAAGCAGTGATGCAGAAGCAATCATTGTAGACCGTGTTGCCTGCTGAAGCAGTGCCGCAGAAGCAGGCATGGTAGCCCATGCTGCCTGCAGAAACAGGCATGGTTGACCATGCTGCTTGCAGAAGCAGACATGGTGGACCATGATGTCTGCAAAAGCAGGCATGGTACACCGTGCTGCCTGCAGAAGCAAGCATCGTAGACCTTGCTGCCTCAGAAGCAGTGATGTAGAAGCAGGCATGATAGACTGTGCTGCGCAGGGTAGACCATGCTACCTGCAAATGCAAGCATCGTGGACTGTGCTGCCTGCAGAAGCATGCATAGTAGCCCATGCTGCCTGCAGAAATAGGCATGGTAGACCATGCTGTCTGCAAAAGCAGGCATGGTACACCATACTGCCTGCAGAAGCATGAATCGTAGACCTTGCTGCCTCAGAAACAGTGATGCAGAAGCAGGCATGGTAGACCGTGCTGCTTCCAGGAGCACGCATGGTAGACTGTGCTGCGCAGGGTAAACCATGCTACCTGCAGATGCAAGCATCGTGGTCTGTGCCGTCTGCAGAAGCAGGCATGGTATACCATGCTGCCTGCAGAAGCAGTGCTGCAGAAGCAGGCAGGATTATGTGTGGGGAGACAGGTATGTGTTGAGACTCTTTCTGGAAGTGGAAGAGTAAGAAGAAGAGAGAGCATCTACAGATCAAGGAAGAGAGTCCCGGGGTTTAGGAGAGAGAAGCTCAAACAAGTGCAAACAAGAGTGTGCACTAGGCGTCAGAAGGGCAGCCAAGAGAAAGAAAGAGGTGGATGGAAGAGCATGATTAGAAGCATGCAAGGATACCTGAGAAGAAGGATAAGGAGGAGCAAGGCCATGGGTGCGTTTACTGTACTTTACTTTAATCAATTTATAATGTGCATCAATGGGCCGGGCAAGTACAACAGCAAGTCTCTAGAGGGTCGCTCGGTCGGAAGGAGGAGGAAAGAAGGGCTCGATTAATCAAACTTAGTTGAATTTAAATAATGAATCAGTAGACAGGCTGAAAAGGAGAGCCTCGAGAGTGTAGTGAGAGGCAGAGGGACGCCGACAAAGAAACCAAAGCAGGCCTTGCAAATTCTTCAAAATCCCACTGGACCTGCAGGGCAAGGTCCTCTTTTTACATGCTCGACCTAAGAAAAATGCACCTGCCCCAAGGAGAATGGTGACAAAATATTTACCTGTGCTTTTTGTAAAACGGAGCCTGTCGCCATAAGCACACTTCATACAAGGTGTGTTTGGATTAAATGACAAATCCGTTTCTAACATCCCCCTACTCGCCCGCAAGGTCGAGTGTCATGCAAATGGTATTCGCCCTGCAGAAAAGCTACTCGCCAGGGCTAGTGGGCTGGTACATTCTGCGAGCCCTGCAAATGGCAGAATTAAAGAGAGGGAGACTTGCAAGGTAGCACTAACAATAGACCAAACTATGAATACAAAAGTCTTGCAGAAAAGAGTACAAATATTACTAACGATATGAACGAGCAAGAGGAGAACCGTGATCAGAGGAAGAGTGACGAGTCAAAAAGTCCAGCAAGAAAGAGGGAGAGTCAGGAAAGAAGGAGATACATGGAGGAAGGGAGCAAAGGTCAGAGGACAGCGCTTGGAATAGGAGAATCTCAGCTCGGTAGGAATGAGATTCAGGGAGTGAATTAGCATCCAGAGCTTAAGGCTGTGTTAAGGTGGCTTCAACCACTGATAATCGATAATAGGTGATCAATAACACAATGAATTGAGTAACACTAAGTGCCAGAGAGAACCCAGCTTTATTTAAATATAAATGGCTGGGAGCGCGTGCAACACAGCAGTATCCAGTGTTTATATCGAACATTTTATATTGAAAGACCATATCTTGAATATTTTATATACTGAAACAATGCATAGTAAATGAATTTAGGGGAGGGGTAAATGGTTAAATATTTTTGGTGAAATGGTTGGCATGGGTTTTTAAGGGTTGGAAAAGGGGTTTTGGGGAGGATGCCGCCCCCCAAAAAAATGCATCCACTGTAACATTTTTCAATATAAACGTTTCAGTATATAAACATTCACTATATAATATCTTGATATAAAGACATGTAACCCAACACAGGATTCATTCAGCGATTTAACAGAGAACACAAAGTTTTAAATCAAATACACATCACAAATGACATTGTGGTTAGTGATAAGAAAATCTCTTTTATTCACTTGCCCGATGGGTTAATAAGATATAACACCTATACATTCTATATGATATGATAAGTTATTTATAACGCGCTAAATACCCAGAGGTTTCTAAGCACGGATGTTGCTCCGTGTCGTCTTGTTTGGAAGTCGAGCACGCTGCCACTGAGCTATCCTCCTGGGATATGCAAGGGCTAGTACTATTGGACATTCTTTTTTTTTAATAACATATTTTATTGAATTTTTTAAATACAAACACAAACAAACAAAACACTACAGTACATGCACACTGCTGATAAAGGCCTTGGAAAAGGAAGAAAATAAAAATCATAGATCTTCTCCCCCATTATACACAGAAGTTTGAAAGATGCAGGTATCACTGCCTATTTCCCTTGTTCTGTGAGCGCCATGGGGCACCCAGATTATCCCACCCTGTCTTGGTGACCAATTGTCTGTTGGTAGCTTCAGTGGGCGTCCTCCCATTTTTGCCATATTCTCTGCGCCTTGGCTGGGCATCCTCTGGCCGAGTATACCCTGTGCTCCATCGCAACACATATATCGACGTCTGTTACCCATTGCTCATAGCTCGGTGTCAGGTCCGACCCCCATTTTTGGGCAATGTTTCGTTTGATCAGGGCGGTTGTGGTAGAGAACAGCAATTTTTCATATCTTGACAGTTCGATTTCATCGTCAATTCCCAGTAGTAGAAGCTTAGGGTCCATAGGGATTGTCTTGCCCATGACTCTTGACAGTTCGTTGCAGCATGCCCCCAAGAATTGTCGAATGCGTGCACATTCCCACAAGATATGGAAAAAGGAACCCTCTTCTGTTTTACATCGCAAACAAGTTGGATCATTTATCTTTCCCCATTTGTAGAGGGCAACCCTGGGATAATATATTCTGTGCAGTATCTTTAACTGGATCAATCTAAGTCTTGATGATATGGCTACTTCCCTTGGGAACATCAGCGCCATGACCCATTCTTGCGGTAATATTGCACCCACGTCAGCCTCCCATTTGGTTTGTAGTGCCTGCAGTTCTGTCGTGCCAAAGGAAGTTATGGCACTGTACAGGGTCGATGTCACTTTATGCGTAATTGGTTCAGGGAAGAGGTTTCTCTCTATCGGGGAGTATTCCGGTAGGTCAGTCACCTCGGGGAGATTACCCTGTAGTGCATGCTGCAATTGGATGTAGTGATATTGTTCAGTTTGGGGGAGTGCAAGGCGGGGCGCTAGTTCCATGAACGGGATTATGGTGCCTTCTCTCACAATGTCACCCAACGTGCATGTTCCATGTTGGCCCCAATTCGGCCATTTCGGGAGCGTGTATACGCCTGGGAGGTTTCTGTTGTTCCACACTGGCTGGGCCTGTGATAGTTTATCTCCCCACCCCACATACCGGTGTGCCTCTGTCCAGATTTGAGTTATGTGTGCGCGCATGGTGGAAGTGATTGTTCGGGCTCTCTTCCCATAGAGATATTGCATGACCGGCCTCTTGGGAGTGCCATCTTTTAGTGACTTGTTGTGTCCCCATGCAATTGGTCATTTACTATTGTCAGCTGGCTGGCCCAATAGTAAGTCTGCATTCGGGGAAGTCCTATTCCGCCTTCCCAAACGGATCTTTGAAGCGTGGCCAGTGCTATGCGTGGGTGGCCATTATTCCACAGCAACTTTCGGAGTGATTGGTCTATTTTCCTAAATATGTTTGGAAGAATATATAGTGGGGCATTCTGTAGTACATATAATAGTCGGGGCAGGGACATCATTTTGAAGAGCGCTGCTCTACCTAGTAGTGTCAACGGAAGGGACGACCAGTGTCGGGTGTCCTCTATAGGCTTTGGCAATACCGGTTGCAAGTTTCTGGGGGTATAATCATTCAGGTTATTTGTTATTAGTATACCTAGATACTTAAACTGTTCCCTCACCACCTGGTAGGGGCATCGGGGTGGTATTGCTCCCTCTACCTGCGTTAGCTGGAATAGGGTAGATTTCGCCCAATTAACCGGCAGTCCACTGAAAGCACCGTATTTCTGTAATAAGGTAGTCACTATGGGGCAGGATTTTACTGGATCGTGCAGGTATATCAGTAAATCATCCGCGTACAGGGACACTTTGTCTTCCCAGGTTTCTGACCAGCGGAAGCCCTGCCATGTCTCATCGTTTCTCAATATTATCGCAAGTGGTTCGATTGCTATTGCAAATATCATAGCAGACAGTGGGCATCCTTGTCTGGTCCCTTTTCCTATTTCAAAGGGTTTTGATACGTGACCGTTTACTTTGGTGACTGCTAATGGTGATTTATAGAGTAGCTTGACCCAGCTCATAAATTGGGGCCCGAATCCCATTCCATACATTATTTCCCAGATCGCCTCCCAGTTAATTGAATCAAACGCTTTTTCGAAGACCACCGCCAACAGGGCTAGTGGGCCCGAATAATGCCTGCATTTTCTATTGCTGTATGCAGCCGGTGTATGTTCATACGGGTGGATCTCTGCGGCATAAATCCTCACTGATCCAGATGAATCAAAGAGGGTATGATTTGTTGAAGCCGGTTGGCTAGTGTTTTGGCTAGGATTTTGGTTTCAGTGTTGATGAGGGATATAGGTCTGTAAGAACAGCATCTATCCGGGGGCCTATCCGCCTTGGGTATTACTACTATGGTGGCCAGTCTCAGGTCTAACGGGAGGGATCCTTCACTCCGGCAGGTTTCATACATTTTCAATAAGTGTGAGGTAAGTACGTTAGGCCCTATTTTTTTCCACATCTCTACAGGGAAGCCATTGGGTCCCGGGGCTTTCCCGGATTGGAGATCCGCCATGGCTGCGGACAACTCTTCCTCCGAGATGTCAGTTTCTAGCAGGGCTCTTTGGTCGAGTGTCAGTGCCGGGAGGGTGCTTCCCGATAGGACTGTGGCATCAATTGGGGTAGTTGGTGCTTTATAAAGCTCCTTATAGTAGGATGCGAACCCTTCGGTTATGTCTCTGTCTGCCGTTATCAGTGTGTCCTCTTGTGTTTTAATCGCTCTGACATGCCTGAGCGCCTCGTCTCGTTTCTCCAGCCATGCCAGTAATTTACCCGCTTTGTCCCCGGTTTCATACACTCTGGCACGCATCGCTGCGTGCGCCTGTGTAGCGTTATCCAGAGCAACATTGTGTAGCTGTTTCTGTGCTAGTTGTAATGCGCGGTGCGTTACTGGTTTGTTTTGGGATAGGTGGGCTGCCTCTGCTGTTTGCACTCGTGTTTCAGCTTCTCTGAGTGATTCCATCTGCTTTTTTATGGGTGTAGGTCCAGGAGATGAGTTCCCCTCTTAGAACCGGTTTATATGCCTCCCATACGGTTATCGGGCTTCCCACAGACGTTGCATTTAATTCAAAATACGATTCTGTAGCATTTTGGGCCGTTCTACTAGTTCAGGGAAGCCCAGATAATAACTATTTAATCTCCAAGTGGGCGGGGGGACCGGTCTGTTAGTGCAGAGTTCTAATATGAGCGGGGAGTGATCTGATATGCCTCTGGGTAGGAGCTGTGTATCATTAGCTAGGTGTAGTTCGGCTGCTGGGAGAAAGAAATAGTCCAGCCGTGACATGGAGGCATGTGCCCCCGAGAGAAACGAGTATTCTCTCGTATTGGGGTGGTAGTGTCTCCACACATCTTTTAGCCCCATTGCATCAGCAAACGTGGATGAGTTTAGTACGAATTGAGGGATTTCTTGCTCGAATATGCGTGCGGTCGAGTTCCACATTCATGACTTTGTTGAAGTCTCCCCGCACTATCACTAGGTTCGAGGGCTCTGCAGTGATTATGGGAGGTATGTCTTCAATCAGGGAGGTAAGTAACGTTGGTGGTGCTTAGATGGCTAGCATGGATACTGTGCGTTCCCAGAGGGTCCCGGTCATGTGCACATATCTACCCCCTGGATCTTGTGTGACAGTGAATAGAACAAGTGGTAGGCGCTTGTGTATTAGGATTAATACCCCACGGGCCCCCATAGAGAAGTCCGCGTGTAATGCTGTTCGGTAATTGGATCGCCTGAAGAGATTGCAGTTAGTTCCTGCTAAATGTGTTTCGGTTAAGAATGCTACATCTGGTACGTGTCGATTCAATTGCTGTAATACAAGGCGTCTCTTAATGCTATTACCCAGCCCGTTCACATTCCATGTCATCAGCTTGATGGATTTCGTTTTATATTTATTAATGGACTCCATCATACCGGTTGGGAAATGATTGTAACAGGTTCTGGTGTGTATGTCCTGCAGCAGTGAAATTAGTGCCCCTGTAGGGGGCAAGACCCTGACCCACAATGTGCTTAAACCTTTGAACCCGACTGAAACCGCGGGCCAACCTTAAACATTGCATTGTGCAAACAATTTCTAGTACAAGTTCAAAATCCCTCGTTCCCTCCCCATACTCCGCCCCAACATGAAGTACCTGTTGCCCGAACATCAACCCGAGCTCGACTAGTGTCCGCTCAGATTGCCCTTAACAACTCTTACTGTTTCTTACAGCTTCTACAACTGTTTCCACGAAACTGGGGGGCGTGTGTTCGTCTAAAACAGCTGCTGTATGTCTTTTCAACTATGTCAATTACCTTGGTGCCTGGTTCCCATCTGAAGCTAGTTTCGCACCCAATCGGTGCCGCTGTCTAGATGGCTGCTGTTGCTTCGATCATTATCTTAGCCCTCTCCTTCGGCAAGCGGGAGGTTATCATCCTGAATCAGAGGTTGGTCAGGGGGGGCTCCCTGGCCCGCAGATTGCCAAGGTGCCCGTTTCTGTTTCTTCGGTTCAGTCTCCAATCGCCCTCTATGTGTGATTCCGCCCATCTCCAGGCCTCTTTAGGATCGGTGAAATGGACCGTTGTTCCTTTATGGAAGATTTTCAGTTGGGCTGGGAAGATTAGACCATATTTAATGTTCAAAGAGCGCAGCTGTTTTTTAATTTGCTCAAACGATTGTCTTGCCTTCTGAACTTCTCTTGTATAGTCTGGGAAGAAGGCGATCCTGGAGCTGTTATGTGATATAGTGCCTTTAGTACGTGCCATGTGTAGCAATGCGTCCCGGTCTCTGTAATTTAAAAACTTTGCTACCACTGTGCGTGGCGGGGACCCAGGCGGTGGTTGACCGGTGGGCACCCGATGGGCCCTTTCTATCGAGAAAAACTTGGAGAATCTCTTCTTGTCAAACAAGTCTATGAGCCATTGCTCGAGAAAAAATTCCATGCAGTCACCTTCGGCCTTTTCGGGCAGGCCTAGGATCCGCACATTATTTCGTCGTGATCTGCCTTCTCCTTCGTCCACCCTTGCTTCTAGTACCTTTAGGCGGGCTGTGGTTCTATTCAGTTGCAGCTCCAGGTTCCTCAGCCCATCCTCTGTCTCGGATATGCATTGTTCGGCTTCCCCAGTACGGGACGTCAGCTTTTGGAGATCATTGCGTAGTAAGGAAACATCCACACTTATGCCGTCTATCTTTTGTTCCATGGAGGCGCGTGAGTCAGCGATTGCCGCCATGTGTTTGAGAGATATCGCTTCTCTTTCTTCTTCCATTGCATCCCTGTGATCGTGTTCGACCGTTGTATTCGTCGCAGTTGTTGTAAATTGATCGATTTTACTCTGCATTCCCGTTTTCCTGGGTTTCTCTTTTCCCATGGCAGAGACCCGTGAGCACGTTCAATAAGCCTGTTTCCGCTCGTACCGTGATGTGGATCTTGCACTGCATTGCCGTCTGTGTCCGATGAGTTGTAGTTCGTAGTGTGCCCACCGTCTCTGTGCACTCAGGCGGTAGTTGGACCGAAGCGCCGAGCCCAGCTCCTGTCGTTGGGACTCACTCGCCTATGTATGCCTCCACTGGCCCAAAGGTGATGTGGGTGGGGGGGAGACAGGAAAAAGGTCCAAGTCTGTTAATTGCACCGGTGCTGATCTACTCTATCACCCGTTCAAGCCGCGGCGTCCGTGGGGCAGCACATTGGTCTGGAGCCTCGGGGTGCTTGCGACGTTGTGTCCGGTGAGCTGTATGTTTGTTGGGGCCCGGGCACTCCTGGCTACCTCCCCACGGTTTCGCCGGGACACTCGGCGAGCCACTGATTCGCAGGCCAGCCTCTGCGTTTTCAGAAGGGTAAAGGGACCCTCGTTGTGTGTACCCGCTGCAATAGCAATTGTTTAACCACAAGTTATAGAGTGTTGCGGGTGTTGCAGTCTCACTAGTCGCCTCAGACGAGGGTTAGCAACTTGGCGCTTGTCTGCCGGCACAGGCTCGCGTCGTAGGGTGCCACAGGCGAAACAGTCTACGGTGCACCAGGCAGGTCCATGTATCCTCAGGAGGGGCCCGGGGGCCGCGTAAGATCGCCCAGGCAGGATCATACTGTAGTAGCCACCACAACAGGGTGTCGCCGTTCCTCGGTTGTCTCCGCCTCCCAGCCCTGCCTCGATTCGTACCGCTCGCGGACTGGGTGGTCGCCCGCTTCCCGCCCAGTCCCAACTCCGCTGGGGAGTGTCAGAGCCGTCCGCCGAGGATTGTCCGAGTTTCAGCAGGAGGTGGAGGGAGCCCCGTCAGTGATGACCACAAGTGCCGGCAGAGACACCCCCCTCGCAGAACCTCCACCAAGTTTCTTACGCTCCGGACGGAGCCGGCATACAGACCCGGAGGTCGGGGGAGGGTCTTCACCGCAGGCGGCAGCCGCCCGGCGTCCGCTGCAGCACCAGCGATACCTCCCGGTCGATCCCTCCAACGGGGTTGCAGCCAGCAGCCGAGGTATTTCCCGGGCACAGGATGGCGTTCTCCCGCGGATGACCAGCGGGGCCCTATGAGGTCGAGACAGCGCTGCCTCGCACCGCCGGCGCCAAAATCAGGGACGGCGTACCCAGGCGGCCATCTTGGGAACACCTCGATCAGCCTGGGTCCTGACTTCTCTTCGGCACCCCTCTGCACCGGGTCGCCGATTCCCTCTGTCCTTCGATCCAGGTGGACCCGGTGAAGTCCGCTATTGATAGGGGTTACTTTTTCACCCCGCAGTTGGCGGCATCAGGCAATTTTAACAGGATTTCTGCGGCGGTTGTGGGAGCGACGAAGACCTACGTCCTCCTCATCGCGCCGTTGGCCACGCCCCTCCTATTGGACATTCTTTAACTGATGGCTCCTCCTATGTTGGTCCTACTAAAAATGTTACACTTCATCCTACTATTTCATTGGTTGGTACTATGCTACATTAGCCAACATAGCGGACAGAATTCTAATTGGTTAATAGTTTGCTCATCCGGACACAGGTACTTTAATGTGATGCCACGGTGCGCTGTGGGGAAGGGAAGATGAACCGACAGCTATGATTCAGTTTGAAGAAGTTACTCCCTTCTCATTCCCCGGCCTGAGGCCTTATCTGCCAATGCGTTCGTGGCCTTGGCATATCGTTGATGTATGGATGTGCTAAAGGAGTAGCAGAATCACTATCTAGTTAGGCCTGGAATAAATGATCACTGTTCCAATCATGTGGTAGAGGACCACTGTTCAGAACTCATTTTCGTCTATTTATTGAGTGTTGCTGCTATCCTGACCTGTGTGCGCTGTGCTGTGCGTTTATTCAGCAGGACGCCGCTTGGTACGGTAGCCATTTGCCCCTGGAAATCAAGGATATCTTTACTTTTTCACTGCCACCGACAGAAACTATTTAACTGTAAAGTTGCATGATGTGTGCTTCTGAAAAATGTTATCCAGGGAGATTTCGATTCCCTGTCAGGGCCCCCTTCCTTACTGACCTTGACGCCTGAGCGTCTGTCTGAACATTGTGAGGCTTGGGATTGTGTGCAAAGCAGTTTTGATGTCGGGGTTCAGTATTTCAGAATAGAGGCCTTTCAAAGTTCTGACTGCAAAAGGCTGATACTCTGGTTCAATCTCTGCCACGTTAATGAGCTTTGTGTCTTGTGTGTTGCATGCTGCCATATGTTATTCCCTGCCCATGCATTCTGCACCCTATCCCTACCTACGCCCATCTCTATGCTACTTGTGTAACCCTATCTGTGTATTCGGCAACCTTTCATTGCTCTTGTGAGTACACTCTGTTTCTCACCCTACTTGTGTAGCACAATCTAATCTGATCTTTGTGGCGGGTGCATCACCCCTTGTGTTTAAACTGGTTGTTTACAGATCACTTCTCGTCTTGTACTTCGTTCGCTTCTGGGAACGGGTGGAAGCGGGGCAGGACCTTGTGCTGATCTTATCTGCATCCTCGCAGCTGCGGGACACAGGGAGAGTTGATCACAGAAAGAGTGACAAGTCAAAAAGTCCATAGAAAAAAGGGAGAGTCAGGAATGGAGAAGGTGAACAGAGATAGGGAGCAAAGGTCAGAGGACAGCACTTGGAATAAGAGAATCCCAGTTTCGGTAGGAATAAGATTTAGGGAGTGAATTAGCATCCAGAACTTGATGGCTCTGAGACAGAGAGAGAGAGTTGATCCGAGAAAGTGAGATCAGAGAAAAGAAATGTGAATCATTGGCATAGACATGGCAAGGCAATACTTTTTCTGACTTTCCCTTTAAGCGGTGGTTCGGAGGCATGCATGAAGGCTGCAGGTGAGATTCGTGCACTTGTGGGTTGTGGGAGGATGCTGTGCTTTGTCTTGTGGGTTCTTACCTGCTAACCATTCCTGCAATCATGTTTATGTATCCCTGGTGTGGCAAAATCAGGCAAAAGCTGATTGGATGAATGCTTAACAGACTATAAGTATGACATCAAAGCACTCCTCTCAGTAATGCGCAGATTCACAGCATACCTGTTAACCCATTCCTGACGGCACCCCTCTTGGTCCCTGCAACACCTCACAATAACATGAAAAAAAGATTTTAAATCCAGTCATGGGGCCATTTCTCCCCCACTGCTAATCCTAGCATGGCAATCTGGAGGGTTGCCCATGACATGCTGTCCTCGAGCGCACACATAGTAAAGCATACTTTTGATGCCGTCGGAGGGGACCACGGGCGCAAACCCAGGGTCTTCCAGAAGGGTCCCAGCCACTGCAGGAAATGGGCCGTAACAAGACGCTGCGGTGCTCCGTCAAGACATGTCTCGTCAGAGTGCTGCTCTGTCCCCAGACCCAGGGGCTTGCCCATGACACTCACAGATCTGCTCTGAAGCGGTGCTATTTCACAGACGTACAAGCCACGCTTCAACCAACAGGTGGCTTTCAGAAGACTCTGCAGCCCTTATGACATGCACGACCAACCCACCTTTCAACAGACCCTTCCAGTAGACTGGGCAAGGGAAACTGAATACAGAAATAGCCAAAGCCTCACATACTTGCTGCAGCTGTCCAAGCCGGTATATATGTCCTGCAAAGTAGAGGCATCTTTTTCTTAGGGTGAGTAGTGTGACCAATCAAAACTGCAGAGCCCAACTTCCATTACTTGCTCAAAATAGCAGCCTTGGGCGTAACTGACTTAGACAAATAAGCAGACCTAGTACAGAAATGGATTGTGGAAACAAATGATAGCATCTCCCTGGAAAAAACCCTCATCCCTATCCTGAAAGAATGCTGTGGGGAGATGGGTCACGGCCCACTTCAACACAATGAAAACAACGAACCAGAAACGAAAACAAGAATGGAGAAAAAACTATGACCAAGCCAAAAACAAATCTAAACATACAAAAGGAAACTCGTAAAGCCAAAATGAAATACTACAACCAACGGATCACAAAAGCCACCAACCTCAGAAAGAACGATTTAACATTGTGAACGAGATGAGAAATCCCCCGGATGCAAGAACACAGCGGTGCCCTCACAAAAACTATGCGATGATCCCGCAGATCACTTTAAGAATAAAATCACTGAGATACTCCGGATCACACAAAGTAGACCAATCAACTAGACCATGCACCATTTGCAACCAACCTCAGGACGACAGAACAGCCCGAGCAGATTTGCTCAAATGTCAAGAGAAAAACTCCTCACCTTGGTGAAAAAAAGCAACAAGTAAGACTCCCTGATGGACGCCTGCCCCCCAGACATCTATAAATCAATCCTTAAACAGGGAGCACCATCGGAATGCAACCTAAACCTCTTCAATGTGTCACTCTCAATGGGGAGAGAACCAAGAGCCTTCCCATCTGCCTACATCAAACCACTCCTCAAGGAGACGACGGGCGATGTGGAAAACCTCTCAAACTCCAGACCGATCTCAAATATTCACTAAACAGCAAAATGATTAGAAATCTATGTCTACGAACAAACACTAGAACATGTAGAAAACAACCAACTATTGGACCAGACACAAGTCGGCTTCAGACTCATGAGAAGGACGAAGACAGCGCTACTTTCTCTATGGGATGACCTAAAGACCAACAGAGACTCCAACATGGACTCTGCACTGAAAGTACTCGACCTCTCAGCAGCATTCGACACAGTCAACCATAACATCCTCGTTGAGAGACTAGAAGAAATAGGAATCCCTGACACAGCGCTTCTTTGGAGCAAATGTTTCATGTCTGAAAGAACAGAAACAGTATGGATAAAACCATTCAAATCCTCACCGTGGGACACCACTTGTGGAGTTCCACAAGAATCCTTGTTATCCCCATTACTGTTCAACATCTACATGACACCACTAATCAACCTCATCAAAAGACACGGCTTCACCTGCTACAATCCGGCGATGTCACCCAAATCATGTACAGAATCCTCGATAAACAAGAGGAGAACACAACGCTAATGGTCAGTCTCAAAGAACTCTACCAATGGATGACCACTAACAATCTCAAAATCAACCCGGACAAGACAGAAATCATGATTACATCCCACTACCAAGGAAGCAACCAGTCCATTCCATGGCACACAGAACTGGGAACAGCACCCACACCATCCACAATAGTCATAAATCTTGGACTCCTAATGAACACGAGCGTACTCTAGAACTGCACGTAAACGTGACAATTAAGCAATGGTTCTTCCACCTGCCCACGATCAAAAAGATTCTACCATTCCTCTCCTTCACACACAAAACACTGGCCCTCATCGCCCTCATCATGTCCAGGATAGACTATGCCAACAGTTTATACCTCGGAATTCCCAGAGTATTTACTGAAGAAACTGCAACAAATACAGAATGCAGCTGCCAGACTCCTCCTAAAACTCTCCCGAAGAGACCACATCACTCCTGCCCTAAAGATGCTACACTGGCTGCCAGTCAAAAAACGAATCACATTCAAAACAATGTGCATAACACACTGAGCTATCCACGGCCAAGGAACGGAATTCATACAAAAGAAAATCACCATCCACCAGCCGAGCAGAACACTCAGATCCAGTGACGACATCCGCCTGGAACTTAAACTGTACACAAGGGAAAAAAATGGTGGATTAGCAGTCTCTTGCTTAGTCGCAAAACTTTGGAATTCCCTCCCCAGAGAAATATGAACTTAGAAGGACCATCTAAAATTCAGAAAACTTCTAAAAACCTGGCTCATCAGCTCCCAACGGGATAGAAACGATTGAACAACCTTCACGCACCATGATTTCAGCAAACAACTGAGAAAGAGTGGGGAGTAGGCAGGGCCAGAGTCGAGGGCGGGGAGAAGAGAGGCTTCTGAATGGCAGGGGTGGTTTTGAGACCTAGGGTGTGCCCATCCTGATGGAGGGCCGAAGGGGAAACAGGGGAGGGAGATGGGTCAGACTTTATTGGACCACAGGGCACAGGGAACACCCCCCCCCTGGGGGTACCCATGGGGGTGGTAACTGCTGCACATCGGAATGTACTAACGGGTAAGGGATATGGGTGGTACTTGGTCAGAACAGCAGGGGTAGAAAGGGTATTGCCACTAACTAACCCTACTAAAAACTCACCTTTCTGCATACAGCTCTCAAACTCTGAAATAAACGCAACCTTACCTCTACAGCACAAGAAACCACACACACTACACAACACTACAATGATACAAACCATACATAGTCTTGCTTCACACCACATGGCGACTACCAACCAAAAAACACACCTTCGCTCAGTGAACGGTGTCACTGAACTGAAGCTGCCAAAAGCACATTGCAGTCCTCTTGCTCTTCTTTCCCCGTTCATTCCCACTAACTTACCCCTTTCCCCCCTTGCCGTGCAGATCCACCAGAACTCCAAGAAACTATGCAGGTGTCAGTAACGCGCAGTATAGGAACCTTTACCATAACATAAGACATTTCAAATTGTAGACAATCTAATGTTCCCATAATGCTCTGTGCTTTCATGCAAATCGCCAAGATTGGGTTTGATGAAGAGATACTGGGCCTGATGTGCAGAAATGCCTGCGTGCTGAATAGTGAGAATTACTGGTATTCAAATCTCGAATGCACCGCCCAACTAGAGTGTTACTGGCAATCAAATATTCAGACTTCAAACATGTTATTAATCGATCAAGGCAAAACTGCATGAGCCTTGACACCAATTAAACTAAATGAGCTGACACGTGTTTCGAGAATTGGTTCCCTTCCTCAGGACTCTCAATGTTATTCATCAAAAAATCATGGTTCTCTACATCCTCATAACTTAAATGATAACATATATTAACTGATGTGATGTTAGTGATGTGATCTTGGCTACTCTCGCATGAAAGGGTAGATGTGAGATTGTTCCTTCTACGATCAGTATCCGCTTTTGTGTTCCTGCTAATGGTATTGTAACCTGTTCATGGATTGGAATCAAGCAGTGTGCATCCTCTTTCCGTTAATAAAATAAAATGTTAAAGTGTTGCCACTCGCCCGCCTGATAATGTGGAGCCCGTGAAGGGACAGTTTGGGTGCTCTCTGTCCTGCCGGTGAAGGGACAGGTTGGGTGCTCTCTGTCGTGCCGGTGAAGGGACAGGTTGGGTGCTCTCTGTCGTGCCGGTGAAGGGACAGGTTGGGTGCTCTCTGTCCTGCCGGTGAAGGGACAGTTTGGGTGCTCTCTGTCCTGCCGTCGGTCGACCTGAATAATGACTTTGTGCACTAATCAGCATGCAAAACTTCTTTCGTCGATTCCTGGAACCGACTTTGTGTACTTTTCCTGTGCTATGCGGGGACTTCACGCATGTCCGTCACATCTTTGCATGCAGTCGATCACTTTCTGAGAGTGCTGAGTGCAGAGTGCTTTGCCTCACCCCTTGGCCCCGCCCAATGCTCCCCACAGCCCTTCCCCTCCAAGAATCAGAGGGAGCCTCAGTACATGTTTTCCATTTCCAGGACTGGTCCTAGCAATATTCCTTTACCGTCTTGAAAAGTGCAATCTTGGGGTGCACTAGGAATGTGTGAGAGGAGGTCAAGGATGGCGCGCATGCAGGGAGTCTGATTGTGCGCATGCCACCAGTAGTTTATAATCTATGGGTGTGACCATGCCCCCCTCCCATGCGCAGTGTTTCCCACAATAAAGTGGATACTATTTGTGGAGCAGATGATCAAATATGAACGACACGAGCGGACCACCTTACCACAATTGTCACATGACCAGTTTTTGCGCACAGCAGCAGCAACGACCCGGGCAGTTTATGAAAAATGTGCCGCTCTGGCACCTGAGCAGGGAGTTAATCACTGGAATAGGGTGTATAACTGCCTCGCTCCTGCGTCGAAGCACAGAGGTAGTCACCTCAGTCGCCCGGCTCGCCTTGCCCTAAGGACGGACCTGGTTGCCCGCTCCCCTTAGTGTCCGGAGTGCGTTCCCAGCAGCGACCACTGAGGGGTGGAAATGGAAGAGGGACAGAAGTGCTGCTCCATCCCTGCTTGAAGGGTGGAAATGGAAGTGGGACAGAAGTGCTGCTCCACCCCTGCTTGGGGGGTGGAAATGGAAGAGGGACAGAAGTGCTGCTCCATCCCTGCTTGGGGGTGGAAATGGAAGAGGGACAGAAGTGCGGAGGTAGTCACCTCAGTCGCCCGGCTCGCCTTGCCCTAAGGACGGACCTGGTTGCCCGCTCCCCTTAGTGTCCGGAGAGCGCTCCCAGCAGCGACCACTGAAATGGAAGAGAGACAGAAGTGCTGCTCCATCCCTGCTTGAGGGGCGGAAATGGAAGAGAGACAGAAGTGCTGCTGCTTCACTGTCGTGCAATGGGCATCCGCCTACGCCGGATTAAATAGGCGCATGTGGATACAGGAGGCGCTTTAAAATGCACAGAAACACGATGTTACGTCTTTAGGTGATTGCACGCATGCACGAGCCTCGTTCTGGCCGCGCATGCGCATTGGCAATGAAGACGGTCCAAGTGGCAGTGTCCGCCGGGACCCTGGAACGTATGGACATGTGGTCACTGGTGTCAGTGTATGCATGCGTGTGTGTATTAGTACGGGGCGACCCGAGGCACGGGTACCCCCATCACATTGGCGACAAGGCGGGACACGGGGAGAGAAACGCTCGTCACGTGTAGACGTGTAGTTATGAGTATTTCCACCTCGCGTGTGCTACGAACTTCACACGAGTGATGGCGGCCATTTTGTTTTCAGTATGTACGGCAGTAGCGGCCCGTGAGGGTGCTCGTGCGCTGCCCAAATACTGAAGGAAACAATTCCTTAATTTTTGGACACCTTGCAGCCACCAGTCAAGGGGACTGCACTTCTGACCTGGGCATACAAGTTTTAGGAGAGAAGTAGCCAAAGGACATCACCACAGTACCTCAGCCCAAGAGTCCAGGTACGTCAAAGCCGATTTTAGACAGGTTTGCGGCCTCTGCTACGGATTGAGGTGCCTGTGCGACCTGTGAAGATGACGGGCAGCGACAGAGAAGCTCCTGTCGCGGCTAGAGTGGTGAGAAGGCAGCATGGTTCCTTACAACCCATGCAAGATTTCGACACATCAGGCCCACCTTCAAAATTGGGCCCAAGATGGCTGCTATGGATCAAAAAACTTGATATGTTCTTCGCTGCTACAGGAGAAACCGACGATTATGCGAAAGTAGCAACCCTACTATATTCAGCAGGTACAGAAGTACTACGTATTTACGAATCCTTCGCCCTGCCAGCTGCAACCTACGCTGTTGTCAAAACTGCTCTCCATGATCACTTTATCCCTCTATCTAATGTTGACTTTGACAGGTTTGTCATGTGCGGGGAGAAGCAGCATGATGACGAGTCGTTAGATCAGTTTTGCGCATGCCTAAGACAGTTGGCAAGCACGTGCAGATGGGGAGATACAGATGTGATGGGTTGCCATCAACTGATACAGGGCTGCAGCTCCGGCAAACTACAGAGACAAATTCTGACGGAGCTGGGCATGACTCTAGCTCACATTTTGGACAATGGAAGGGTGTACGAGCTTGCCGAAAGTAGAGGGGCAAAAATGGACGCAGCAGTACACCCAGGCAAACACGAGGAGGCCTTTGCTGTGGGGAAACAAACTCAATTGAAACCCTGTTGGAGCTAGAAGAGACACATTTGCCAGTACTGTGGGTATGACTTGCCGCATTCAGAAGACTGTCCAGCGAAATTGAGAGTCTGCGGGAGATGCAACGTGCCGGGACACTGCCAGGATGTGTCGGGCCACTGCCCCGGTTGCCACGCAGAGAGGGCCAACCAGGTCAGGTGGTGGTTTCAGGAGGCAGCGTAGTGTTGCCGCGCTGGAGCAAGAGGCCCAGAGGCTGAACATACCCAAGGAGGAAGAGGAAGATGAAGAGGTCTTCTTCATTTCGAATCTGGCTACAGGGACGAAGAAATGCAGACATTATGAGGCCATCCCAGGCCCGCCCTCCCTGGACAAGTCAAGAGCCAGAATTTTCACATTTGGAGATGACACTCCCCTACCCATCAAGGGGGTATTTGTGGCCCAAGTTTCCCATGGAGGAAAAGTGATAAAAGCGAAGATTTTTTTTCGTCAACAACGTCAGCCCACGTTCCCTGTTAAGTTGTGCTGCCTCAGAAGCGTTGGACCTTGTGCACTTTGCACTGGAGGTCTACCAAGGGGACATTGACACGCTTCTGGAAAAGTTTGCTAGCACCTTTCAGGGGATCGGCAAGCTGAGGGCAGAACCAGTGCGGCTGCACATTGATGAAACCATACGACCGACAGCGCTGAAGCACCGTAGGATTCCATTCCACCTACGGTCCCAAGTGGAGGATGAACTCAAAACACTAATCAGTATGGACATCATTGAAAGGGTGGAGGGGCCGACTCCATGGGTCTCGCCCATCGTTGTGGCGCCCAAGCCCAAACAACCTGGCGCGGTACGCATCTGCGTAGACATGTGGCTTCCAAATGCGGCTATTAAGCGTGAATGCCATTTGACTCCCACGCTTGACGACATTGTCAGCGAACTGCAGGGAGCCAAGATATTTTCTAAGCTGGATCTGAGAGCAGGTTACCATCAGCTTGAACTGCACCCAGACTCGAGGTACCTTACCACCTTTACCACACACGAGGGTCTGTACCAGTTCAAGTGCCTCAGTTTTGGCATATCCTCAGCCGCAGAAGTCTTCCAAAATACCATCAGAGGTGCTCTGGCAGGACTCAAGGGGGTTATCAATATGAGTGATGACATTCTCGTCTTTGTTACATCCCACGCTGAGCACATGAAGTGGCTGGAGGCGACCCTGCAAAGGCTGAGTGACGTAGGCCTCACCCTGCATCGGGAGGAATGCAAGTTCTTCAGGGATCGTATTGGGTTCTTAGGATTTGTCTTCCACGCAAGCGGGGTGTCTCCAGACCCGGAAAAGATGAAGGACATCCGAGAGGCAGCGGCGCCCCAGTCGCCCACAGAGGTGCGAAGCTTTCTGGGGATGGTGAATTATTGTGGCAGATTCATCAAAGGTCTTGCCTCGCTCTCTGAGCCCCTGCGGGCCCTGACCAAGAATGACGCTGTTTGGGTCTGGGACAAGTGTGAACAAGAGGCGTTCTTGGCGATCAAGAGAGCACTGTCTGCCCAGGACACAATGGCGTACTTTGACCACACTGCAGAGTCCGAGATCGTCATGGATGCTAGTCCCGTGGGTCTAGGGGCAGTTCTCATGCAGGCGGATGCCAGGGGTGAAATGCTACCCATCGCATATGCTAGTAAGTCCCTTACAGAGACAGAAAGACGCTACTCGCAGATTGAGAGGGAGGCGCTTGCGATACTGTGGGGCTGCAGGCATTTTCGGTTGCACATCCTCGGAAAGCCGGTTACTGTCATAACAGATCACAAGCCTCTCCTGCCTATCCTAGCGGGCGTGTCCTCGAAGCCCTCTCCACGGATAGAGCGGTGGATGCTCGCTCTCATCGAATATGGCGTCAAATTAGTGTACAGGCCAGGGACAAACAACCCAGTGGATTACCTGTCCCGCCACACCAACAAGGACCGCACGACAGGCCAAGGGGAGGTGGTGGAGTGCCAAGAATTCATCCACAGCATCGTTGAAGGGGCGATGCCGGTAGCGTTGGCCAGGGAGGTTGTGGCAAGTGAGTCATCCAAGGATGAGGTATTCAAGATCATCCAGGCCGCCATTCGTAGCGGGGAATGGAGAGATGTCCTGCAGAACAACAATAGGTGGGAAGACAGGGCCCAGAAGGACCTGCAGTCGCTATGGAAAGTCCGTGACGACCTGTCAATTTCAGATGACGGACTTCTGCTGCGGGGACGGCAGATAGTGATACCTCAAGCGCTAAGGGCTAGGGTCCTGGAGCTGGCCCACACAGGGCACCAAGGGGTAGTGAAAACAAAAGCAAGACTGTGACCAAAAGTATGGTTCCTGGACCTAGAAGGCCGGGTGGAGTCACACATGAAAAGGTGCCTCCCGTTTCAAGCAGCGAGGCCCTTTGAAAAAGCACCACCGATGAACTCCATGGAGAGGAGTGAAAGGCCGTGGGGCACGGTCCATGCCAACTTCGGGTCAACTGGAGGGGCATGTACTTTTTGGCAGTGGTGGACCAATACTCAAGGTATCCAGAGGTGGAGCTAGTCGACTCATACGCAGGTGACCACACCATCCTGGCCCTGGAAAAAATGTTTGCCACGCACGGTTTTCCTGAAATCCTGTGTTCAGATAATGGACCGCCCTTCACAGGAAGCCAGTTTGCGCAATTCATGAGGGAAAAAGGGATCCAGCACTGCAAAGTTTCACCGCTCTGGCCCCGAGTGAATGGCGAAGCGGAGAGGCTCATGAGGTCGCTCAACAAGGTTTTTCGCATAGCGGCCAACGGTGGAGGCGAACTGAAGAGAAACCTTTTCGAATTTGTCAGGGAGTATAGAACAACACCCCACCAGTCAACAGGGGTTGTACCAGCCGAAGCGTTGTTTGGGCACTGCCCGAGAGGACTCTTCCCGGAAGTGGAAGGCCGCGAGCCAGGGGTCATAGACAATGACCGAGTGAGGCAAGAGCGAGAGGCCCACAACGTGAAGGAAAGTGGCAGGAGAGGATTGCAAGACAAGGAAGTAGTTGTGGGAGACTCCATGCTAGTCCGAAACCGCAGACCCGAAGGGAAGATGTCACTGCCATACGAACCACAACCCTGGACCGTCACCCATGTGAAGTAGTCGATGGTCACTGCGGCTAACGAGCGGGGGACTGTCACCCGAAATAGGTCATTCTTTAAAAAGGTCGACATCAGACCCCAAGAAATGGGATCAACGGAATCGGCATCGCAGGAGGACAACGTCGAGAACCCTGAAGGAGACATGGAGGTGGACCCGTCGCCAGTGGTAGTGACCCCGCCACCTACCCCGAGGAGCGTGAGGCGGTATCCAACGCGACAGAGTCGCAACCCACCTGTTCGGCTCAAGGACTACGTCCTGGACTCAGGAGACTGAACATGAGACTGGCAAAGATCAGCAACCCACTGGTGGGCACGTTCAGATTGCTGTTTGATACATTGTTTTGTTTAAAGAAAAAAATGGATGTTACGTCTTTAGGTAATTGCACGCATGCGCAAGTCTTGTTCTGGCCACGCATGCGCGTTGGCAATAAAGAAGGTCCGTGCGGCAGTTGCCACTGGGAACCTGGAACGTACGGACGTGTGGTCATTTGTGTCAGTATATGCATGCGTGTGTGTATTGGTACGGGGCGGCCCGAGGCACGGATGCCCCTATCACACACCCCTTGCTGTGTCCGACCTTGCAATAGGGTCAGAATAAGGCCTTTGCAGATAACGGACATATTCTTTTGCAGAAATGATGACTTGCGTTAGAACATTGAATTATATCTACATGTTTCTGAAGCGCTACCCTCTCCCTTCTTTCCCTCACGCCACACTGCACGTCTCAGAGGTCAGGCAGTGACGCCTGCTCAGCACCTCCCTTGGGGAACTTCCGCAGTAAGCGCCTGGCTCTGCTGCAGGGCGGTGGTTAGTGAGGCACTTCCAGGAAATATCAAGAGCTGGTCTTGGACCAGCAAGTCATGGCAGGCTATGTGTGTGGACTCATTGGTGTGTAATCGCCACCTGGTGGTGAACTTTATAAATGGCACCAGCCTTCTAGACGGTTTTAAATGTGCAACTGCTTTAAAAACATGAAACTCCATTCAATGTAGTGAGAAGCACGTGGGGTCGGTCCGCTGGGCACCGGGGAAGGCGGGGCCAGCGACCCATCACACCTCCAAAATGAATTCTATAACAGCTGAGCTTATTCCTCTGCGGTCAGCATCACGTGCCAGATCAAATGCAAAGCTTTGCAATTCACTAGTTAAAAAAAACATGTTGCTTCCAAGAGATTAACGTCGCATTAGTTATGTATGTCTTTCGCGTTACTGCCATTGCGGCATTAACACAGGTGACATTTATAGAAATACAAACATCCACTAATTACATGAAAAACGTTACATCAATCTTCTGACAGCCATTCAAGAAAGTTCATAATTCTTATGCATTTAAACAACCGCAAAATATGACGTCTCCAAAGCATGCAAGTGTCGTTGCACTCGCTGCCATGTACCACCTTGCCAAGAGGCATATAGTTCGGTCACTCTAAGGACGGGGCCTTCTACCAGTAAGTGTTTCAACGTCCCATTCCTTGCTTTGTGCTTATGGAACCCACACGTGCCATCACAGACCTCAGCCGTTTCTCTGGCCTTTAGAATTTCTTTTGTGTCTATAAAATGAAACTTTATCCTCGTAAATTGGTTTCTAAGTTTATAATGAGGACGGTTTTCCTCCAGCTTTTGCAAGTTGCATGAGTGCAGCGTTTGGCAGGTTGCTGCCCCGCCTGCATCCCACACCCGCCCTTCATCCGTCTCCACACTCTCCAGCTGGAGTCTGGGCGCACACTGCAAGTCACTGAATAGCTTACGGCCATTACAGGCCCAAGCACAACCACATTCACACGCAATCCTAACCAGCAATGTCTGCACGTCACACAATCAGGTCCCCTGAGGCGCTGCCGTGATGTATGGCTTGGCGGGCGAAGAACGGGGGTCTGGAGGGTTGCCCAGAGCTGTGCCAGTGGTTAAGATTCATTCTAAACCTTCCAGCCATCACCTCTTTGTTTATGATGTTTCTCAATAGCAAAAACGCCTCCACTTGACTTGACGTTTCCCTGACATTTAATTATTTATGTTGGCATTTGTCACGCGCACTTAGCCCGGCGGCATCGAGGCGCTGGTTACATGAGCATGTAGGTTAGACGATTACTTGTATTGCTTGTGGTTACAGTTTTTGCATAGTATTCACAGTACAGATCTTCGGGTACATTGGTTGTGCTGGTTACAGGAGCATGTAGGTTATATAATGACTTGTTTATAATGACTTGACATTGAGCCACCTTAAGCAGCCTATCGCCAGCCGGTAGGCGAAGCCGGCCCACTCCCAGCAAGGCCCAGGATAATAAGGCCAATACCTGTCTTCACCTGTCCCAGCCGTGGAGCAGACCCCCTCCTTCACCAGAGGAGCAGGAGCTCCCCCGGACCCTGCAGGAGCAGTGGTCTCCCTTTCCTGGAGCCATCCTGAATTGCCCTTGAGTTCGGGTAAGCATTATTACTCCATGCGGGATTCGTTTTTTCTCGCTGCTAATTGCACCACTGATCCGCCGACCTGCAAGAATATCTACACAGCCTGCATGTGTTAAAATTGAGGCCAACAGCTGCCGTGTTTGCCCTTGCCACCATCAGCCACCACGAGGTTTTTACACCTCCAAGATGGCCGCCCGCCATGTCTCAAGGAACCACAGTGCCTAACTGAGCACAGCGACTGTCCTCGCATCCGATTGGCCATTGAGCCACCTTAAGCAGCCTATCGCCAGCCGGTAGGCGAAGCCGGCCCACTCCGAGCAAGGCCCAGGATAATAAGGCCAATACCTGTCTTCACCTGTCCTCAGCCTTCCTCGCCGTTAGCCCGGACCCCCTGCCGGATTCCCGACCATCCACAACGGTAAACGACTTCGCCTACGCAGCCCGTGGGTAAATTGAACTGCTTTGACACTTGATAAGGCTTTGTTACCATATGCTTCTTACTGGCATTGTCATGCACTCATGCCTTATTGCATGCTGTTTCTGTGCCCAAAGATACTTTGCACTTCATATGCTTGCTCCCCTTCCTCCTAATCCATACACAACATCAAGCGCACATGCTCTGCACGTTCGTGCCCTCCTACCTTACACGCACCTGGATACTACTTAACGCCTTCACACATACCTCTGTCCTACCCCCCTTCGCAGCCATCCCGTCGATAGCGCTGTCGGTAGGTTGAGATTTGCCATGCTGCATCCCTCTTTACTGTAAACTTTACCATCATTTTTTATTCTCTGCATGCTTGGCCGCACCTACCTGTCTGCCCAACCTGATCTACATGCTCTCCATTGAACTTCTGTACTGCCTTTACCACTAGCCTTACACTTTGACACTCGCTAACTCTTGAACTTAGGTGGCTGCACCTATTGTTACCTCATCTTGCTATGGTCCCCCATGATCAATGTCTTGTGTGCTGCCCGTGATTATAGTCTATAGACCTAAGCCATCTGCAGCCATTTATAGGATCCTGCTACGGTGCTGCTGGCCTGCTATGCATTCTCTCCAAGCCGCACTAGGTCAGCCTTCTCTGGGGTTATCACTTAATTGACCCTGCCGCAGCAACCCTATTTGTGTTGTGCCCTAAGGTCGCCTACAGACCATTCCAATTGTGTTGTGCCTTAGGTCGCTTACAGACCATTCCAATTGTGTTGTGCCTTAGGTCGCTTACAGACCATTCAATTGTAGGTTAAAATTGCATTTAGTGATATGTTTCTAGTCGCTAAAATGGAACTTAGAACTTAACTATGTTTTTAGCCGCATTTTACAATGGCATACCTTTAGTTTAAAGCTGAATCTAGCTGTGCCTTGATTCGCATTCCGCAACTCCCTATCTTCAGGTTAATAGCGAAAGCTAAATCTAACTGTGCGGCTAACTAGCTGACTTAGTCAGCTAGCATGTACTCTCCAAAACCAAACAAACCAAGTATCATTGCACTAGATAGGACAGCTAAGTTACCCCTCTACGCTGCCTCCCTCATCATATTAGTGGTATTATCACTCTCCTACCGTACCATGCCTACTTCTAAACATACCATTGGACCTTTAGCAAACCAGTATCAAGATGATACTACCACATACAGGCCCTGTAGTACCACAGACAGAAACCTCAAACTTCGTGCTCGCCTACCAAAATTGTACGAACTACCAGCAAAGCAAATTGAACAAATCAACTTCCTAAAAATGAACATACGGCCGAAAACCACTGCAGAACACACTAGGAAAGCTCATATCCCTAAAAGACCCACACAAAAATGCTCCAAACCTACCATTATAGCTAGCACCATGCTCACTAAACATCACATCAAAGGTGCACTCATAAATGCTAGGTCCCTAGTCGCTCATGCTACAGAAATCTCAGATATTATTCTCGGACACCACCTAGACTTCCTGTCCATATCAGAATCATGGCTTCACGATGCAGCGGGTCCCGCCCTCTCCTTAGCAGTTCCCGACAATTATACCATCATACGAGCTGACAGACACACCTCCCGAGGCGGGGGTCTAGCCATTATAGCCAAGATCAGTCTTGACATAAGAGTCTCCTCATCCCCCATCACGAAATCTTGTGAATGCATCTCGGTCAAAATAGCCACCGCCAGTTCCCAAACATTAAACATCATCCTGCTCTATAGACCTCCTGGTCCTATTGGAACCCTTGTTGAGGACCTCTCCACCACCCTGTCCAACAATTTGAAAAACACCTCCCAAAGTATAGTGCTAGGAGACTTCAACCTAGGCTACCACGATATTAAAGACACCCAGTCCACAGCTATTGCTCTGATCCTAAAAGAGCTGGGCTTTGCCCAAAGAGTCACCTGTCCCACTCATAATAAAGGTCTCATCCTTGACTGGATAGCTGATCACAACTGTGGAGTAACCATTACAGACACTGTTCCCCAGATCTGGACGGACCACTTTCTACTACTATTTACAGTAGATACAAACTTAGCCACAGCCAAGTCCACACCTGCCCCTCCTATATCCACGAGGAACAAAAAGCTAATAACCACGGAAAAATTGTTGCCAATCATACTACCCCAACTAAACTCGCTCCCAGCTAACACGGAGCCTGATATGCTAGTTGATCAATTCAATGAAACTATGAACTCAGCCCTTGATCACATTGCACCGCTCAAACTACGGAATAGTAAACCGAAAAAACATCTCAACTCATGGTTCACCCCCCACCTAAAAAATCTCAGGTTAACCAAAAGAAAACTAGAACCCAAATGGAGACTTACTCCTACAGTAGAAAACAAACTAAACCAGCAAAGATATCATCCCAATACAAAAAAGATATCCTACTAGCCAAACAGGAAACATACAATACCAGAATATCCCAATCTAAATCAAGTGTCAGAGAACTGTTCAGTATCTTGAAAGAGCTGGAAACACCCATCATTCCCCAAGAAAACTGCACCAAGGACAAAAATGGTGCTCAGACATTCAGTTTGCCCTTACCAACAAAGTAGTCAACCTACAAACTAAAATCGCCTCCAAAAAAGCATCTCTCACACCTCAGGATGCTCTAACCCCAGCACCCCTACTTAAATCTAAACAAATAACACGTTTCTGCTTCTCCAAGGTATCTACCATTGAAGTCGAAAAAGTGATCCTGGGACTTAAACCATCCAACTGTAAAGGCGACCAATGCCCTGCCCAATTAATTAAGGATGCTGCGAGAGAACTATCGCCATTCATAACTAAACTCATCAACTCATCCTTCACTACCGGCATTGTACCGAAAAATCTTAAAGAGTCATGGGTCCTGCCACTCCTAAAGAAGCAAACCCTCGATCCTGCCATTCCCACCAATTTTAGGCCTATTACGACTGTGCCCTTTCTTTTAAAAAATTTAGACAAAGTGGCATACATGCAAATACAAAATTTCCTTGAATCCAACCACCTGCTCGGAACCCGCCAATCTGGATTCCGTCCCCAGCATGGAACGGAGACCGCCCTTATCGATCTCAAGGCCCAAATAGATCAATGTAGGGACAATGGCCAAGCAGCCTTACTCCTTTTGCTAGACCTCTCAGCAGCGTTCGATTTAGTCGACCATACAGTCTTATGCAGCCACCTAGACTCTGCTGCTCACTTCTCCAAAGAGGCCATATTATGGATCAAATCCTTCCTGAATAACCGCACCATGAGAGTCTTCTCTCCATCAGCCTCAGCTGACCCGATCCCTATAACGTGCGGTGTACCCCAGGGATCTTGTGTATCACCAACCCTCTATAATATCTTCACAAAGCCGCTCTTTGACGAAATGGATCATCTGGGTATCGCCTACACCAACTATGCAGACGATACCCAGAGCCTCCTTCCGCTTTCAGGAGATTACGTCGAGGACCTAGCTTTAGTGAATAAAATCTACAGCATCGTTCAGGCATGGATGGCCACACATGGCTTATGCCTGAACGACGACAAAACTGAGCTCATAATCCTAGGCTCTCCGACATACATAACTAAACTTAACCCCGACTATGCCAGCTTCATTATCGATGGGAATAATATCAAAGTAGCAAAGGAAATCAAGACCCTAGGCTTCTACCTTGACGCCACCTTAAACTTCGGCAAATAAGTCAACTCCCTAGCCTCTTCTACAGCTTATACTTGCAAACTCATTAGAGCCAGCAAGCCATTCCTCTCTACAGACAGCTGCATCACGCTTGCCAGAGCCCTTATACTGTCCAAACTGGACTACTGTAATGGTCTCTACATTGGGGCTAACAAACAGACTATCCAAAAAATCCAGGTCCTACAGAATAATGCCCTGAGAGGCACGCTCAAGATCAACAGGAAAGAGCATATCTCCTCTATAAAGAGAGAATATAAATGGCTATCCACTCAGGACAAAATCCAACTCAAAATTGCCTCCCTTACTCACAAGTGCCTCAACAACATGGCACCACCCTACCTCATGGACAGGCTACACTTAAGAACCTCACCTAGACCAACAAGAACGGTCAATGCGAATTGCCTCTATGTCCCTCGCTTTAAACGTGCCACTATTGGAGGACATAGCTTCGCAGTCAAAGCAGCACAGCTTTGGAACTCCCTACCACATGACATAAGAGAACCCCAGCCCTTCGCGAAATTCAGGCAGAATTTGACCAAGTGGCTGAGAGCCAAGGACATCTAACTAATCCGACCTGCTTGACCTGACTGTCCCTACTGGCGGTCCACCTGCATGCCCCAGCTCTGATACCTCAGTCTGTATTTTACACCATTGTATATTAATGTACGTATTCAACTATTGTATACCATTGTTTATTACTGTATATCACCTCCAGATTGTTAAGTATTCCTGTACCCTTATCACTTCTTGTCTGGACCTAGCTCCAGCCCTGCTCATTCTTGCTTACTGTATACTGTATTATGACCATGCACATGTACCTGTACATATTTCATTTATTGTAGAATGTACTATGATTATGTACTATGAATGTAACAAAGTTGAGCATATTCTTGTCTTGTGCGCCCTGATGCTCCAGGGCTTGGCGCGCCTTACAAATAATAAACTAAACTAAACTAAACTAAACTTGTATTGCTTGTGGTTACAGTTTTTGCATAGTATTCACAGTACAGATCTTCGGGTACATTGGTTGTGCTGGTTACAGGAGCATGTAGGTTATATAATGACTTGTATTGCTTGTGGTTACAGTTTTTGCATAGTATTCACAGTACAGATCTTCAGGTACATTGGTTGTGCTGGTTACAGGAGCATGTAGGTTAGAGGAATACTTGTATTGCTTGTGGGTACAGTTTTTGCATAGTATTCACAGTACAGATCTTCGGGTACATTGGTTGCGCTGGTTACAGGAGCATGTAGGTTATATAATTACTTGTATTGCTTGTTGTTCAGTTTTTGCATAGTATTTGCGTTACAGATCTTTTTGTACATTGGTTGTGCTGGTTACAGGAGCATGTAGGTTATATAATTACTTGTATTGCTTATGGTTACTGTTTTTGAATAGTATTTGCATTACAGATCTTCGGGTACATTGGTTGTGCTGGTTACATGAGCATGTAGGTTATATAATTACTTGTATTGCTTGTGGTTACAGTTTGTGCATAGTATTCACAGTACAGATCTTCGGGTACATTGGTTGTGCTGGTTACAGGAGCATGTAGGTTATATAATTACTTGTATTGCTTGTGGTTATAGTTTTTGCATAGTATTTACATTACAGATCTTCGGGTACATTGGTTGTGCTGGTTACAGAAGCATGTAGGTTAGAGGAACACTTGTATTGCTTGTGGTTACAGTTTTTGCATAGTCTTCACAGTACAGATCTTTGGATACATTGTTTGTGCTGGTTACATGAGCATGTATGTTATATAATTACTTGTATTGCTTGTGGTTATAGTTTTTGCATAGAATTTACATTACAGATCTTCGGGTACATTGGTTGTGCTGGTTACAGGAGCATGTAGGTTAGAGGAATACTTGTATTGCTTGTGGTTACAGTTTTTGCATAGTATTCACAGTACAGATCTTCAGGTACATTGTTTGTGCTGGTTACATGAGCATGTAGGTTATATGATTACTTGTATGGCTTGTAGTTACAGTTTTTGCATAGTATTCACAGTACAGAACTTCGGGCACATTGGTTGCGCTGGTTACATGAGCATGTAGGTTATATAATTACTTGTATTGCTTGTGGTTATAGTTTTTGCATAGTATTTACATTACAGATCTTCGGGTACATTGGTTGCGCTGGTTACAGGAGCTTGTAGGTTATATAATTACTTGTATTGCTTGTTGTTACAGTTTTTGCATAATATTTGCATTACAGATCTTTTTGTACATTGGTTGTGCTGGTTACAGGAGCATGTAGGTTATATAATTACTTGTATTGCTTATGGTTACTGTTTTTGAATAGTATTTGCATTACAGATCTTCGGGCACATTGGTTGAGCTGGTTACATGAGCATGTAGGTTCTATCATTACTTGTATTGGTTGTGGTTACAGTTTTTGCATAGTATTCACAGTACAGATCTTCGGGTACATTGGTTGCGCTGGTTACAGGAGCATGTAGGTTAGAGGATTACTTGTATTGCTTGTGGTTACAGTTTTTGCATAGTATTTGCATTACAGATCTTCGGGTACATTGGTTGTGCTGGTTACATGAGCATGTAGGTTAGAGGATTACTTGTATTCCTTGTGGTTACAGTTTTTGCATAGTATTCACAGTACAGATCTTCGGGTACATTGGTTGTGCTGGTTACATGAGCATGTAGGTTATATAATTCCTTGTATTGCTTTTGGTTACAGTTTTTGCATATTATTTACATTACAGATCTTAGGGTACATTGGTTGTGCTGGTTACATGAGCATGTAGGTTAGAGGAATACTTGTATTGCTTGTGGTTACAGTTTTTGCATAGTATTCACAGTACAGATCTTCGGGTACATTGGTTGCGCTGGTTACAGGAGCCTGTAGGTTATATAATTACTTGTATTGCTTGTTGTTCAGTTTTTGCATAGTATTTGCATTACAGATCTTTTTGTACATTGGTTGTGCTGGTTACAGGAGCATGTAGGTTATATAATTACTTGTATTGCTTATGGTTACTGTTTTTGAATAGTATTTGCATTACAGATCTTCGGGTACATTGGTTGTGCTGGTTACATGAGCATGTAGGTTATATAATTACTTGTATTGCTTGTGGTTACAGTTTGTGCATAGTATTCACAGTACAGATCTTCGGGTACATTGGTTGTGCTGGTTACAGGAGCATGTAGGTTATATAATTACTTGTATTGCTTGTGGCTATAGTTTTTGCATAATATTTGCATTACAGATCTTCGGGTACATTGGTTGTGCTGGTTACAGGAGCATGTAGGTTATATAATTACTTGTATTGCTTATGGTTACTGTTTTTGAATAGTATTTGCATTACAGATCTTCGGGCACATTGGTTGAGCTGGTTACATGAGCATGTAGGTTATATCATTAGTTGTATTGCTTGTGGTTACAGTTTTTGCATAGTATTCACAGTACAGATCTTCGGGTACATTGGTTGCGCTGGTTACAGGAGCATGTAGGTTAGAGGATTACTTGTATTGCTTGTGGTTACAGTTTTTGCATAGTATTCACAGTACAGATCTTCGGGTACATTGTTTGTGCTGGTTACATGAGCATGTAGGTTATATAATTATTTGTATTGCTTATGGTTACTGTTTTTGAATAGTATTTACATTACAGATCTTCGGGTACATTGGTTGTGCTGGTTACAGGAGCATGTAGGTTATCTGATTACTTGTATTGCTTGTGGTTACAGTTTGTGCATAGTATTCACAGTACAGATCTTCAGGTACATTGGTTGTGCTGGTTACATGAGCATGTAGGTTATATAATTCCTTGTATTGCTTTTGGTTACAGTTTTTGCATATTATTTACATTACAGATCTTAGGGTACATTGGTTGTGCTGGTTACATGAGCATGTATGTTATATAATTACTTGTATTGCTTGTGGTTATAGTTTTTGCATAGTATTTACATTACAGATCTTCGGGTACATTGGTTGTGCTGGTTACAGGAGCATGTAGGTTAGAGGAATACTTGTATTGCTTGTGGTTACAGTTTTTGCATAGTATTCACAGTACAGATCTTCGGGTACATTGTGCTGGTTACATGAGCATGTAGGTTATATAATTACTTGTATTGCTTGTGGTTATAGTTTTTGCATAGCATTTACATTACAGATCTTCGGGTACATTGGTTGTGCTGGTTACAGGAGCGTGTAGGTTATATGATTACTTGTATGGCTTGTAGTTACAGTTTTTGCATATTATTTACATTACAGATCTTTTTGTACATTGGTTGTGCTGGTTACAGTAGCATGTAGGTTATATAATTACTTATATTGCTTATGGTTACTGTTTTTGAATAGTATTTGCATTACAGATCTTCGGGCACATTGGTTGAGCTGGTTACATGAGCATGTAGGTTATATCATTACTTGTATTGCTTGTGGTTACAGTTTTTGCATAGTATTCACAGTACAGAACTTCGGGTAGATTGGTTGCGCTGGTTACAGGAGCATGTAGGTTATATCATTACTTGTATTGCTTGTTGTTACAGTTTTTGCATAGTATTTGCATTACAGATCTTTTTGTACATTGGTTGTGCTGGTTACAGGAGAATGTAGATTATATAATTACTTGTATTGCTTATGGTTACTGTTTTTGAATAGTATTTGCATTACAGATCTTCGGGCACATTGGTTGAGCTGGTTACATGAGCATGTTGGTTATATCATTACTTGTAATGCTTGTGGATACAGTTTTTGCATAGTATTCACAGTACAGATCTTCGGGTACATTGGTTGTGCTGGTTACATGAGCATGTAGGTTAGAGGAATACTTGTATTGCTTGTGGTTACAGTTTTTGCATAGTATTCACAGTACAGATCTTCGGGTACATTGGTTGCGCTGGTTACAGTAGCATGTAGGTTACATAATTACTTGTATTGCTTGTTGTTACAGTTTTTGCATAGTATTTGCATTACAGATCTTTTTGTACATTGCTTGGCTGGTTACAGGAGCATGTAGGTTATATAATTACTTGTATTGCTTGTGGTTACAGTTTTTGCATAGTATTCACAGTACAGATCTTCGGGTACATTGTGCTGGTTACATGAGCATGTAGGTTATATCATTACTTGTATTGGTTGTGGTTACAGTTTTTGCATAGTATTCACAGTACAGATCTTCGGGTACATTGGTTGCGCTGGTTACAGGAGCATGTAGGTTAGAGGATTACTTGTATTGCTTGTGGTTACAGTTTTTACATAGTATTCACAGTACAGATCTTCGGGTAAATTGGTTGCGCTGGTTACAGGAGCATGTAGGTTATATAATTATTTGTATTGCTTATGGTTACTGTTTTTGAATAGTATTTACATTACAGATCTTCGGGTACATTGGTTGTGCTGGTTACAGGAGCATGTAGGTTATCTGATTACTTGTATTGCTTGTGGTTACAGTTTTTGCATAGTATTCACAGTACAGATCTTCGGGTACATTGGTTGCGCTGGTTACAGGAGCATGTAGGTTATATAATTCCTTGTATTGCTTGTGGTTATAGTTTTTGCATAGTATTCACAGTACAGATCTTCGGGTACATTGGTTTTGCTGGTTACAGGAGCATGCAGGTTATATAATTACTTGTATTGCTTGTGGTTACAGTTTTTGCATAGTATTCACAGGACAGATTTTCGGGTACATTGGTTGTGCTGGTTACAGGAGCATGTAGGTTATATGATTACTTGTATTGCTTGTGGTTATAGTTTTTGCATAGTATTTACATTACAGATCTTCGGGTACATTGGTTGTGCTGGTTACAGGAGCATGTAGGTTAGAGGATTACTTGTATTGCTTGTGGTTACAGTTTTTGCATAGTATTCACAGTACAGATCTTCGGGTACATTGGTTGTGCTGGTTACAGGAGCATGTAGGTTATATGATTACTTGTATTGCTTGTGGTTATAGTTTTTGCATAGTATTCACATTACAGATCTTCGGGTACATTGGTTGTGCTGGTTACAGGAGCATGTAGGTTATATGATTACTTGTATTGCTTGTAGTTATAGTTTTTGCATAGTATTTACAGTACAGATCTTCGGGTACATTGTTTGTGCTGGTTACAGGAGCATGTAGGTTATATAATTCCTTGTATTGCTTGTGGTTATAGTTTTTGAGTGTTCACAGTACAGATCTTCGGGTACATTGTTTGTGCTGGTTACAGGAGCATGTAGGTTATATAATTCATTGTATTGCTTGTGGTTATAGTTTTTGAGTGTTCACAGTACAGATCTTCGGGTACATTGTTTGTGCTGGTTACAGGAGCATGTAGGTTATATAATTACTTGTATTGCTTGTGGTTACAGTTTTTGCATAGTATTCACAGTACAGATCTTCGGGTACATTGTTTGTGCTGGTTACAGGAGCATGTAGGTTATATAATTCCTTGTATTGCTTGTGGTTATAGTTTTTGAGTGTTCACAGTACAGATCTTCGGGTACATTGTTTGTGCTGGTTACAGGAGCATGTAGGTTATATAATTCCTTGTATTGCTTGTGGTTATAGTTTTTGCATAGTATTCACATTACAGATCTTCGGGTACATTGGTTGTGCTGGTTACAGGAGCATGTAGGTTATATGATTACTTGTATTGCTTGTGGTTATAGTTTTTGCATAGTATTCACATTACAGATCTTCGGGTACATTGTTTGTGCTGGTTACAGGAGCATGTAGGTTATATAATTCCTTGTATTGCTTGTGGTTACAGTTTTTGCATAGTATTTACAGTACAGATCTTCGGGTACATTGTTTGTGCTGGTTACAGGAGCATGTAGGTTATATAATTACTTGTATTGCTTGTGGTTACAGTTTTTGCATAGTATTCACAGTACAGATCTTCGGGTACATTGTTTGTGCTGGTTACAGGAGCATGTAGGTTATATAATTCCTTGTATTGCTTGTGGTTATAGTTTTTGAGTGTTCACAGTACAGATCTTCGGGTACATTGTTTGTGCTGGTTACAGGAGCATGTAGGTTATATAATTCCTTGTATTGCTTGTGGTTACAGTTTTTGCATAGTATTTACAGTACAGATCTTCGGGTACATTGTTTGTGCTGGTTACAGGAGCATGTAGGTTATATAATTACTTGTATTGCTTGTGGTTACAGTTTTTGCATAGTATTCACAGTACAGATCTTCGGGTACATTGATTGCGCTGGTTACAGGAGCATGTAGGTCATATAATTACTTGTATTGCTTGTGGTTACAGTTTTTGCATAGTATTCACAGTACAGATCTTCGGGTACATTGGTTGTGCTGGTTACAGCAGCTTGTAGGTTATATAATGACTTGTCCAGGTGTACAAAGAAACAAGCAGAAGGAAATGAAGAGAATGAAGGGAATAATGTGTCCAAGTATACATGAGGCATATAGGGGCATTGAGGCGCTGTTACAGAATTTCTTTGTTTGTTGTTGTCTTAGTTGCATATTTATAACACACTTAAATACCCAGTGGTTTCCAAGCACAGACCCGGGGATCAAACCTGTGTTGCTTCGTGTCGTCTTGCTTCCAAGGCGAGCATGTAGCCACTGAGCTATCCTCCCGGGACAATGGAAGAATGACCTCTTGAGAATGCCGATCTACAGCAGGAGTGCAGCGAAGAAAAGCAGGTTGGTATGCAAATATGGTCCCCGTGCATAATTCTAAAAGACTTAGAGAAGGGGTAGAGAAGAGCGAAACTCGACCAGTTTCATAACAACAGGCAGGGAAGGAATATCCATTACATACAATCTCTAAATTAAATCTATAGGCTTCAAACAGAATTAACGGCTGGTTGACTCAGCAAGCAATATATATATAACTGCTCTAACGCCCTTCATGAGAGGGTCTCTGTGAAGGGGGAATCGCCAGGAAAATGTAGTCAGTAGATATAGTAGTAATTAACAGATGAGAGCACCAGGAATCGTTTTCCTTCATTTCATTCTGTGGGGATCATGTACACCTGGACACATTATTCCCTGTGTGCCCCTGTACACCTGGACAAATTATTCCATATGTATCCGTTAATTCCCTCTATATTACTCATGTACACCAGGATAAATTAATCGTCGTGTGCTCTATAATCCCTTCTGTATGCATCACATACACTGTGACACATTTCATGTGCACCCCTCACTTCGCTCTGTCTGCCTTATCTATACCTGGACACATTATTCCCTGTCTGGTCTTCATTTCCTTCTGTATGCATCATATAGACATGGACACATTATTCCCTGTGTGCCCACCATTAGCCTCTGTATGCCTCATGTACAGCGGGAGACGTCATTACCTGTGTGCCTCACCTGGACACATTATTCCCTGTGTGTCCTTCTTTTCCTTCTTTGTGCATTATGTACACCTGGACACATTGTTCCCTGTGTGCCCTTGTACCCATGGACAGACACATTATTCCCTGTGTGCCCTTCATTTCCTTCTGTGTCCATCATGTAGACGTGGACACATTATTCCCCATGTGCCCACCATTAGCCTCTGTATGCCTCATGTACACCTGGACACATTATTCCCTGCGTGCCCAACCTTAGCCTCTATATGCGTCAGGTACATGTGGACACATTATTCCCTGTGCGCCCTTGTTCACCTGGACACATTATTCCCTGTGTGTCCTTCATTTCCTTCTGTGGTGATCATGTACACCTGGACACATTATTCCTTGTGTGCCCTTGTACACCTGGACACATAATTCCATGTGTTCCCTCGTACACCTGGACAGACACATTATTCCCTGTGTGCCCTTCATTTCCTTCTGTGTACATCATGTACACCTGGACACATTATTCCCTATGTGTCCATCATTAGCCTCTGTATGCCTCATGTACCCCTGGGCACATTATTCTCTGCATATCTTTTATTTCATTCTGTAGGGATCATGTGCACCTGGACACATTATTCCCTGTGTGCCCTTGTACACCTGGACACATTATTCCCCGTGTGCCCTTACATTTAATTCTGTAGGGATCATGTACACCTGGACACATTATACCCTGTGTGCCCTTCATTTCCTTCTGTGGGGATCATGTACACCTGAACATATTATACCCTGTGTGCCCTTCATTTCCTTCTGTGGGGATCATGTACACCTAGACACATTATTCCCTGTGTGCTCTTCATTTCATTCTGTGTGCATCATGAACACCTGGCCACATTACACCCTGTGTGTCCTTCATTTCCTTCTGTGGGGATCATGTACACCTGGACACGTTATTCCCTGTGTGCACTTCATTTCATTCTGTGGGGATCATGTACACCTGGACATATTATTCCCTGTGTGCACTTCATTTCCTTCTGTGTGCATCATGTACACCTTGACACATTATTCCCTGTGTGCCCTTGGACACCTGGACACATTATTCCCAGGGTGCTCTTCATTTCCTTCTGTGGGGATCATGTACACCTGGACACATTATTCCTGTGTGCCCTTCATTTCCTTCTGTGTGCATCATGTACACCTGGACACATTATTCCATGTGTGCCCTTGTACACCTGGACACATTATTCCCTGGGAGTTCTTAATTTCCTTCTGTGGGCATCATGTACAGCTGGACACATTATTCCCTGTCTGCCCTTCATTTCATTCTGTGGGGATCATGTACACCTAGACACATTCTTCCCTGTGTGCCCTTGTACACCTGGACACATTATTCACAGGGTGCTCTTCATTTCGTTCTGTGGGGATCATGTACACCTGGACACATTATTCCCTGTGTGCCCTTCATTTCGCTCTGTGGGGATCATGTACACCTGGACACATTATTCCCTCTGTGCCCTCCATTTCCTTCTGTGGGGATCATGTACACCTGGACACATTATTCCCTGTGTCCCCTTCATTTCCTTCTGTGGGGATCATGTACACCTGGACACATTATTCCATGGGTGCCCTTCATTTCATTCTGTGGGGATCATGTACACTTGGACACATTATTCCCTGTGTGCCCTTAATTTCCTTCTGTGGGGATCATGTACACCTGGACACATTATTCCCTGTGTGCCCACCATTAGCCTCTGTATACCTCATGTAAACCGGGAGACGTCATTATCTGTGTGACCTTCATTTCCCTCTGTGGGGATCATGTACACCTGGACACACTGTTCCCTGTGTGCCCTTCATTTCCCTCGGTGGGGATCATGTACACCTGGACACATTATTCCCTGTGTGCCCTTCATTTCCTTCTGTGGGGATCATGTACAGCTGGACACATTATTCCCTGCGTGCCCTTCATTTCCTTCTGTGGGGATCATGTACACCTGGACACGTTATTCCCTGTGTGCCCTTCATTTCATTCTGTGAGGATCATGTACACCTGGACACATTATTCCCTGTGTGCCCTTCATTTCATTCTGTGAGGATCATGTACACCTGGACACGTTATTCCCTGTGTGCCCTTCATTTCATTCTGTGAGGATCATGTACACCTGGACACATTATTCCCTGTGTGCCCTTCATTTCATTCTGTGAGGATCATGTACACCTGGACACGTTATTCCCTGTGTGCCCTTCATTTCATTCTGTGGGGATCATTTACACCTGGACACATTATTCCCTGTCTGCTCTTCATTTCATTCTGTGGGGATCATTTACACCTGGACACATTATTCCCTGCGTGCCCTTCATTTCATTCTGTGAGGATCATGTACACCTGGACACATTATTCCCTGTGTGCACTTCATTTCCTTCTGTGGGGATCATGTACACCTGGACACATTATTCCCTGTGTGCTCTTCATTTCATTCTCTGTGCATCATGAACACCTGGCCACATTATACCCTGTGTGTCCTTCATTTCCTTCTGTGGGGATCATGTACACCTGGACACGTTATTCCCTGTGTGCCCTTCATTTCATTCTGTGTGCATCATGTACACCTGGACACATTATTCCCTGTGTGCCCTTGGACACCTGGACACATTATTCCCAGGGTGCTCTTCATTTCCTTCTTTGGGGATCATGTACACCTGGACACATTATTCCCTGTGTGCCCTTCATTTCCTTCTGTGTGCATCATGTACACCTGGACACATTATTCCCTGTGTGCCCTTGTACACTTGGACACATTATTCCCTGGGAGTTCTTCATTTCCTTCTGTGGGCATCATGTACAGCTGGACACATTATTCCCTGTCTGCCCTTCATTTCATTCTGTGGGGATCATGTACACCTGGACACACTATTCCCTGTGTGCCCTTCATTTCCTTCTGTGTGCATCATGTACACCTGGACACATTATTCCCTGTGTGCCCTTCATTTCCATCTGTGAGGATCATGTACACCTGGACACATTATTCCCTGTGTGCCCTTCATTTCCCTCGGTGGGGATCATGTACACCTGGACACAGTATTCCCTGTGTGCCCTTCATTTCCTTCTGTGGGGATCATGTACACCTGGACACATGATTCCCTTTGTGCCCTTCATTTCCTTCTGTGGGGATCATGTACAGCTGGACACATTATTCCCTGCGTGCCCTTCATTTCCTTCTGTGAGGATCATGTACACCTGGACACATTATTCCCTGGGTGCCCTTCATTTCCCTCAGTGGGGATCATGTACACCTGGACACATTATTCCCTGTCTGCCCTTCATTTCCTTCTGTGGGGATCATGTACACCTGGACACATTATTCCCTGTCTGCCCTTCATTTCCTTCTGTGAGGATCATGTACACCTGGACACATTATTCCCTGTGCGCCCTTCATTTCCTTATGTGAGGATCATGTACACCTGGACACATTATTCCCTGTCTGCCCTTCATTTCCTTCTGTGAGGATCATGTACACCTGGACACATTATTCCCTGTGCGCCCTTCATTTCCTTATGTGGGGATCATGTACACCTGGACACATTATTCCCTGTGTGCCCTTCATTTCCCTCGGTGGGGATCATGTCCACCTGGACACATTATTCCCTCTGTGCCCTTCATTTCCTTCTGTGGGGATCATGTACACCTGGACACATTATTCCCTGTGTCCCCTTCATTTCCTTCTGTGGGGATCATGTACACCTGGACATATTATTCCCTGTGTGCCCTTGTACACCTGGACACATTATTCCCTGTGTGCCCTTCATTTCCCTCGGTGGGGATCATGTACACCTGGACACACTATTCCCTGTGTGCCCTTCATTTCCTTCTTTGGGTATCATGTACACCTGGACATATTATTCCCTGTGTGCCCTTGTACACCTGGACACATTATTCCCTGTGTGCCCTTCATTTCCCTCTGTGGGGATCATGTACACCTGGACACATTATTCCCTGTGTGCCCTTGTACACCTGGACACATTATTCCCTGTGTGCCCTTCATTTCCCTCTGTGGGGATCATGTACACCTGGACACATTATTCCCTGTGTGCCCTTGTGCACCTGGACACATTATTCCCTGTGTGCCCTTCATTTCCCTCTGTGGGGATCATGTACACCTGGACACATTATTCCCTGTCTGCTCTTCATGTCATTCTGTGGGGATCATGTACACCTGGACACATTATTCCCTGTCTGCCCTTCATTTCCCTCGGTGTGGATCATGTACACCTAGACACATTATTCCCTGTGTGCCCTTCATTTCCTTCTGTGGGGATCATGTACACCTGGACACATTGTTCCCTTTGTGCCCTTCATTTCCTTCTGTGGGGATCATGTACACGTGGACACATTATTCCCTGTGTGCCCTTCATTTCCTTCTGTGGAGATCATGTACACCTGGACACATTGTTCCCTTTGTGCCCTTCATTTCCTTCTGTGGGGATCATGTACACCTGGACACATTATTCCCTGTGTGCCCACCATTAGCCTCTGTATGCCTCATGTACACAGGGAGACGTCATTACCTGTGTGCCCTTCATGTCCCTCGGTGGGGATCATGTACACCTGGACACATTGTTGCCTGTGTGCCCTTGTCCACCTGGACACATTATTCCCTGTGTGCCCACCATTAGCCTCTGTATGCCTCATGTACACAGGGAGACGTCATTACCTGTGTGCCCTTCATTTCCTTCTGTGGGGATCATGTACACCTGGAAACATTATTCCCTGTGTGCCCTTCATTTCCTTCTGTGGGGATCATGTACACCTGGACACATTATTCCCTGTGTGCCCTTGTACACCTGGACACATTATTCCCTGTGTGCCCTTCATTTCCATCTGTGAGGATCATGTACACCTGGACACATTATTCCCTGTGTGCCCTTCATTTCCCTCGGTGGGGATCATGTACACCTGGACACATTATTCCCTGTCTGCCCTTCATTTCCTTCTGTGAGGATCATGTACACCTGGACACATTATTCCCTGTGTGCCCTTCATTTCCTTCTGTGAGGATCATGTACACCTGGACACATTATTCCCTGTCTGCTCTTCATTTCATTCTGTGGGGATCATGTACACCGGTACACATTATTCCCTGTGTGCCCTTCATTTCCCTCGGTGGGGATCATGTACACCTGGACACATTATTCCCTGTGTGCCCTTAATTTCCTTCTGTGGGGATCATGTACACCTGGACACATTATTCCCTGTCTGCTCTTCATTTCATTCTGTGGGGATCATGTACACCGGTACACATTATTCCCTGTGTGCCCTTCATTTCCCTCGGTGGGGATCATGTACACCTGGACACATTATTCCCTGTGTGCCCTTCATTTCCTTCTGTGAGGATCATGTACACCTGGACACATTATTCCCTGTGTGCCCTTAATTTCCTTCTGTGGGGATCATGTACACCTGGACACATTATTCCCTGTGTGCCCTTCATTTCCTTCTGTGAGGATCATGTACACCTGGACAGATTATTCCCTGTGTGCCCTTCATTTCCTTCTGTGGGGATCATGTACACCTGGACACATTATTCCCTGTGTGCCCTTAATTTCCTTCTGTGGGGATCATGTACACCTGGACACATTATTTCCTGTGTGCCCTTCATTTAATTCCGTGGGGATCATGTACACCTGGACACACTATTCCCTGTGTGCCCTTCATTTCATTCTGTGGGGATCATGTACAGCTGGACACATTATTCCCTGTGTGCCCTTGTACACCTGGACACACTATTCCCTGTGTGCCCTTCTTTTCATTCTGTGGGGATCATGTACACCTGGACACATTATTCCCTGTCTGCCCTTCATTTCCCTCGGTGTGGATCATGTACACCTAGACACATTATTCCCTGTGTGCCCTTCATTTCCTTCTGTGGGGATCATGTACACCTGGACACATTATTCCCTGCGTGCCCTTCATTTCCTTCTGTGGGGATCATGTACACCTGGACACATTATTCCCTGTGTGCCCACCATTAGCCTCTGTATGCCTCATGTACACAGGGAGACGTCATTACCGGTGTGCCCTTCATTTCCTTCTGTGGGGATCATGTACAACTGGACACATTATTCCCTGTGTGCCCTTCATGTCCCTCGGTGGGGATCATGTACACCTGGAAACATTATTCCCTGTGTGCCCTTCATTTCCCTCTGTGGGGATCATGTACAGCTGGACACATTATTCCCTGTGTGGCCTTCATTTCCTTCTGTGGGGATCATGTACACCTGGACACATTATTCCCTGTGTGCCCTTGTACACCTGGACACATTATTCCCTGTGTGCCCTTCATTTCCCTCGGTGGGGATCATGTACACCTGGACACATTATTCCCTGTGTGCCCTTAATTTCCTTCTGTGGGCATCATGTACACCTGGACACATTATTTCCTGTGTGCCCCTCATTTAATTCCGTGGGGATCATGTACACCTGGACACATTATTCCCTGTGTGCCCTTCATTTCCTTCTTTGGGGATCATGTACACCTGGACATATTATTCCCTGTGTGCCCACCATTAACCGCTGTATGCCTCATGTACACCGGGAGACGTCATTACCTGTGTACCCTTCATTTCCTTCTTTGGAGATCATGTACACTTGGACACATAATTCCCTGTGTGCCCTTGTACACCTGGACACATTATTCCCTGCGTGCCCTTCATTTCCCTCGGTGGGGATCATGTACACCTGGACACAATATTCCCAGTGTGCCCTTTATTTCCTTCTGTGGGGTTCATGTACACCTGGACACATTATTCCCTGTGTGCCCTTCTTTTCATTCTGCGGGGATCATGTACACCTGTACACATTATTCCCTGTGTGCCCTTCATTTCCTTCTGTGAGGATCATATACACCTGGACACATTATTCCCTGTCTGCTCTTCATTTCATTATGTGGGGATCATATACACCTGGACACATTATTCCTTGTCTGCCCTTCATTTCCTTCTGTGGGGATCATATACACCTGGACACATTATTCCCTGTCTGCTCTTCATTTCATTATGTGGGGATCATATACACCTGGACACATTATTCCCTGTGTGCCCTTCATTTCCTTCTGTGAGGATCATATACACCTGGACACATTATTCCCTGTGTGCCCTTCATTTCCTTCTGTGGGGATCATGTACACCTGGACACATTATTCCCTGTGTGCCCTTGTACACCTGGACACACTATTCCCTGTGTGCCCTTCATTTCCCTCGGTGGGGATCATGCACAGCTGGACACACTATTCCCTGTGTGCCCTTCATTTCCTTCTGTGGGGATCATGTACACCTGGACACATTATTCCCTGTGTGCCCTTGTACACCTGGACACATTATTCCCTGTGTGCCCTTCATTTCCCTCTGTTGGGATCATGTACACCTGGACACACTATTACCTGTGTGCCCTTCATTTCCCTCGGTGGGGATCATGCACAGCTGGACATATTATTCCCTGTGTGCCCTTCATTTCCTTCTGTGGGGATCATGTACACCTGGACACATTATTCCCTGTGTGCCCTTCATTTCCCTCTGTGGGGATCATGTACACCTGGACACACTATTCCCTGTGTGCCCTTCATTTCCTTCTGTGGGGATCATGTACACCTGGACACATTATTCCCTGGGTGCCCTTGTACACCTGGACACATTATTCCCTGTGTGCCCTTCATTTCCATCTGTGAGGATCATGTACACCTGGACACATTATTCCCTGTGTGCCCTTAATTTCCTTCTGTGGGCATCATGTACACCTGGACACATTATTTCCTGTGTGCCCTTCATTTAATTCCGTGGGGATCATGTACACCTGGACACACTATTCCTTGTGTGCCCTTCATTTCATTCTGTGGGGATCATGTACACCTGGACACATTATTCCCTGTGTGCCCTTCATTTCCTTCTTTGGGGATCATGTACACCTGGACATATTATTCCCTGTGTGCCCACCATTAACCGCTGTATGCCTCATGTACACCGGGAGACGTCATTACCTGTGTACCCTTCATTTCCTTCTTTGGAGATCATGTACACTTGGACACATAATTCCCTGTGTGCCCTTGTACACCTGGACACATTATTCCCTGTGTGCCCTTCATTTCCATCTGTGGGGATCATGTACACCTGGACACACTATTCCCTGTGTGCCCTTCATTTCCCTCGGTGGGGATCATGTACACCTGGACACAATATTCCCAGTGTGCCCTTTATTTCCTTCTGTGAGGATCATGTACACCTGTACACATTATTCCCTGTGTGCCCTTCATTTCCTTCTGTGAGGATCATATACACCTGGACACATTATTCCCTGTCTGCTCTTCATTTCATTCTGTGGGGATCATATACACCTGGACACATTATTCCTTGTCTGCCCTTCATTTCCTTCTGTGGGGATCATGTACACCTGGACACATTATTCCCTTTGTGCCCACCATTAGCCTCTGTATGCCTCATGTACACCGGGAGACGTCATTACCTGTGTGCCCTTCATTTCCTTCTGTGGGGATCATGTACACCTGGCCACATTATTCCCTGTGTGCCCTTGTACACCTGGACACACTATTCCCTGTGTGCCCTTCATTTCCCTCGGTGGGGATCATGTACACCTGGACACATTATTCCCTGTGTGCCCTTCATTTCCCTCGGTGGGGATCATGCACAGCTGGACACACTATTTCCTGGGTGCCCTTCATTTCATTATGTGGGGATCATGTACACCTGGACACACTATTCCCTGTGTGCCCTTCATTTCCCTCGGTGGGGATCATGCACAGCTGGACACATTATTCCCTGTGTGCCCTTCATTTCATTATGTGGGGATCATGTACACCTGGACACACTATTCCCTGTGTGCCCTTCATTTCCCTCGGTGGGGATCATGCACAGCTGGACACATTATTCCCTGTGTGCCCTTCATTTCCCTCGGTGGGGATCATGTACACCTGGACACATTATTCCCTGTCTTCCCTTCATTTCCTTCTGTGAGGATCATGTACACCTGGACACATTATACCCTGTGTGCCCTTCATTTCCTTCTGTGAGGATCATGTACACCTGGGCACATTATTCCCTGTCTGCTCTTCATTTCATTCTGTAGGGATCATGTACACCTGGACACATTATTCCCTGTGTGCCCTTCATTTCCTTCTGTGGGGATCATGTACATGTGGACACATTATTCCCTGTGTGCCCACCATTAGCCTCTGTATGCCTCATGTACACCGGGGGACGTCATTACCTGTGTGCCCTTCATTTCCTTCTGTGGGGATCATGTACACCTGGACACATTGTTCCCTGTGTGCCCTTGTCCACCTGGACACATTATTCCCTGTGTGCCCTTCATTTCCCTCTGTGGGGATCATGTACACCTGGACAAACTATTCCCTGTGTGCCCTTCATTTCCCTCGGTGGGGATCATGTACAGCTGGACACATTATTCCCTGTGTGCCCTTCATTTCCTTCTGTGGGGATCATGTACACCTGGACACATTATTCCCTGTGTGCCCTTGTACACCTGGACACATTATTCCCTGTGTGCCCTTCATTTCCATCTGTGAGGATCATGTACACCTGGACACATTATTCCCTGTGTGCCCTTCATTTCCCTCTGTGGGGATCATGTACACCTGGACACATTATTCCCTGTCAGCCCTTCATTTCCTTCTGTGAGGATCATGTACACCTGGACGCATTATTCCCTGTGTGCCCTTCATTTCCATCTGTGAGGATCATGTACACCTGGACAGATTATTCCCTGTGTGCCCTTCATTTCCTTCTGTGGGGATCATGTACACCTGGACACATTATTCCCTGTGTGCCCTTAATTTCCTTCTGTGGGGATCATGTACACCTGGACACATTATTCCCTGTGTGCCCTTCATTTAATTCCGTGGGGATCATGTACACCTGGACACACTATTCCCTGTGTGCCCTTCATTTCATTCTGTGGGGATCATGTACACCTGGACACATTATTCCCTGTGTGCCCTTCATTTCCCTGGGTGGGGATCATGTACACCTGGACATATTATTCCCTGTGTGCCCTTCATTTCCTTCTTTGGGGATCATGTACACCTGGACATATTATTCCCTGTGTGCTCACCATTAACCGCTGTATGCCTCATGTACACCGGGAGACGTCATTACCTGTGCACCCTTCATTTCCTTCTTTGGGGATCATGTACACTTGGACACATAATCCCCTCTGTGCCCTTGTACACCTGGACACATTATTCCCTGTGTGCCCTTCATTTCCCTCTGTGGGGATCATGTACACCTGGACACACTATTACCTGTGTGCCCTTCATTTCCTTCTGTGAGGATCATGTACACCTGGACACATTATTCCCTGTGTGCCCTTCATTTCCTTCTGTGAGGATCATGTACACCTGGACACATTATTCCCTATCTGCTCTTCATTTCATTCTGTGGGGATCATGTACACCTGGACACATTATTCCTTGTCTGCCCTTCATTTCCTTCTGTGGGGATCATGTACACCTGGACACATTATTCCCTGTGTGCCCACCATTAGCCTCTGTATGCCTCATGTACACCGGGAGACGTCATTACCTGTGTGCCCTTCATTTCCTTCTGTGGGGATCATGTACACCTGGCCACATTATTCCCTGTGTGCCCTTGTCCACCTGGACATATTATTCCCTGTGTGCCCTTCATTTCCCTCTGTGGGAATCATGTAAACCTGGACACACTATTGCCTGTGTGCCCGTCATTTCCCTCGGTGGGGATCATGTACACCTGGACACATTATTCCCTGTGTGCCCTTGTACACCTGGACACATTATTCCCTGTGTGCCCTTCATTTCCCTCGGTAGGGATCATGTACACCTGGAAACATTATTCCCTGTGTGCCCTTCATTTCCTTCTGTGGGGATCATGTACACCTGGAAACATTATTCCCTGTGTGCCCTTGTACACCTGGACACATTATTCCCTGTGTGCCCTTCATTTCCATCTGTGAGGATCATGTACACCTGGACACATTATTCCCTGTGTGCCCTTCATTTCCCTCGGTAGGGATCATGTACACCTGGACACATTATTCCCTGTCTTCCCTTCATTTCCTTCTGTGAGGATCATGTACACCTGGACACATTATTCCCTGTGTTCCCTTCATTTCCTTCTGTGGGGATCATGTACACCTGGACACATTATTCCCTGTGTGCCCTTCATTTCCTTCTGTGGGGATCATGTACACCTGGACACATTATTCCCTGTGTGCCCTTCATTTAATTTCGTGGGGATCATGTACACCTGGACACACTATTCCCTGTGTGCCCTTCATTTCATTCTGTGGGGATCATGTACACCTGGACACATTATTCCCTGTGTGCCCTTCATTTCCCTGGGTGGGGATCATGTACACCTGGACACATTATTCCCTGTGTGCCCTTCATTTCCTTCTTTGGGGATCATGTACACCTGGACATATTATTCCCTGTGTGCCCACCATTAACCTCTGTATGCCTCCTGTACACCGGGAGACGTCATTACCTGTGTACCCTTCATTTCCTTCTTTGGGGATCATGTACACTTGGACACATTATTCCCTGTGTGCCCTTGTACACCTGGACACATTATTCCCTGTGTGCCCTTGTACACCTGGACACATTATTCCCTGTGTGCCCTTCATTTCCATCTGTGAGGATCATGTACACCTGGACACATTATTCGCTGTGTGCCCTTCATTTCCTTCTGTGGGGATCATGTACACCTGGACACATTATTCCCTGTGTGCCCTTCATTTAATTCCGTGGGGATCATGTACACCTGGACACATTATTCCCTGTGTGCCCTTCATTTCCCTCGGTGGGGATCATGTACACCTGGACACATTATTCCCTGTGTGCCCTTCATTTTCTTCTGTCGGGATCATGTACACCTGGACACATTATTCCCTGTGTGCCCTTCATTTCCTTCTGTGGGATCATGTACACCTGGACACATTATTCCCTGTGTGCCCTTCATTTCCTTCTGTGAGGATCATGTACACCTGGACACATTATTCCCTGTGTGCCCTTCATTTCCTTCTGTGAGGATCATGTACACCTGGACACATTATTCCCTGACTGCTCTACATTTCATTCTGTGGGGATCATGTACACCTGGACACATTATTCCTTGTCTGCCCTTCATTTCCTTCTGTGGGGATGATGTACACCTGGACACATTATTCCCTGTGTGCCCACCATTAGCCTCTGTATGCCTCATGTACACCGGGAGACGTCATTACCTGTGTGCCCTTCATTTCCTTCTGTGGGGATCATGTACACCTGGCCACATTATTCCATGTGTGCCCTTGTCCACCTGGACATATTATTCCCTGTGTGCCCTTCATTTCCCTCTGTGGGGATCATGTACACCTGGACACATTATTCCCTGTGTGCCCTTCATTTCCCTCGGTGGGGATCATGTACACCTGGACACATTATTCCCTGTGTGCCCTTCATTTCCCTCTGTTGGGATCATGTACACCTGGACACATTATTCCCTGTGTGCCCTTCATTTCCCTCGGTGGGGATCATGTACAGCTGGACACATTATTCCCTGTGTGCCCTTCATTTCCTTCTGTGGGGATCATGTACACCTGGACACACTATTCCCTGTGTGCCCTTCATTTCCCTCGGTGGGGATCATGTACAGCTGGACACATTATTCCCTGTGTGCCCTTCATTTCCTTCTGTGGGGATCATGTACACCTGGACACATTATTCCCTGTGTGCCCCCTGTACACCTGGACACATTATTCCCTGTGTGCCCTTCATTTCCATCTGTGAGGATCATGTACACCTGGACACATTATTCCCTGTGTGCCCTTCATTTCCCTCGGTAGGGATCATGTACACCTGGACACATTATTCCCTGTCTTCCCTTCATTTCCTTCTGTGAGGATCATGTACACCTGGACACATTATTCCCTGTGTGCCCTTCATTTCCTTCTGTGAGGATCATGTACACCTGGACACATTATTCCCTGTCTGCTCTTCATTTCATTCTGTAGGGATCATGTACACCTGGACACATTATTCCCTGTGTTCCCTTCATTTCCCTCGGTGGGGATCATGTACACCTGGACACATTATTCCCTGTGTTCCCTTCATTTCCTTCTGCGGGGATCATGTACACCTGGACACATTATTCCCTGTGTGCCCTTCATTTCCTTCTGTGGGGATCATGTACACCTGGACACATTATTCCCTGTGTGCCCTTCATTTAATTTCGTGGGGATCATGTACACCTGGACACACTATTCCCTGTGTGCCCTTCATTTCATTCTGTGGGGATCATGTACACCTGGACACATTATTCCCTGTGTGCCCTTCATTTCCCTGGGTGGGGATCATGTACACCTGGACACATTATTCCCTGTGTGCCCTTCATTTCCTTCTTTGGGGATCATGTAAACCTGGACATATTATTCCCTGTGTGCCCACCATTAACCTCTGTATGCCTCCTGTACACCGGGAGACGTCATTACCTGTGTACCCTTCATTTCCTTCTTTGGGGATCATGTACACTTGGACACATTATTCCCTGTGTGCCCTTGTACACCTGGACACATTATTCCCTGTGTGCCCTTCATTTCCATCTGCGAGGATCATGTACACCTGGACACATTATTCGCTGTGTGCCCTTCATTTCCTTCTGTGGGGATCATGTACACCTGGACACATTATTCCCTGTGTGCCCTTCATTTAATTCCGTGGGGATCATGTACACCTGGACACATTATTCCATGTGTGCCCTTGTACACCTGGACACATTATTCCCTGTGTGCCCTTCATTTCCATCTGTGAGGATCATGTACACCTGGACACATTATTCTCTGTGTGCCCTTCATTTCCCTCGGTGGGGATCATGTACACCTGGACACATTATTCCCTGTCTGCCCTTAATTTCCTTCTGTGAGGATCATGTACACCTGGACACATTATTCCCTGTGTGCCCTTCATTTCCTTCTGTGAGGATCATGTACACCTGGACACATTATTCCTGTCTGCTCTTCATTTCATTCTGTGGGGATCATGTACACCTGGACACATTATTCCCTGTGTGCCCTTCATTTCCCTCGGTGGGGATCATGTACACCTGGACACATTATTCCCTGTGTTCCCTTCATTTCCTTCTGTGGGGATCATGTACACCTGGACACATTATTCCCTGTGTGCCCTTCATTTCCTTCTGTGGGGATCATGTACACCTGGACACACTATTCCCTGTGTGCCCTTCATTTCATTCTGTGGGGATCATGTACACCTGGACACATTATTCCCTGTGTGCCCTTCATTTCCCTGGGTGGGGATCATGTACACCTGGACACATTATTCCCTGTGTTCCCTTCATTTCCTTCTTTGGGGATCATGTACACCTGGACATATTATTCCCTGTGTGCCCACCATTAACCTCTGTATGCCTCATGTACACCGGGAGACGTCATTACCTGTGTACCCTTCATTTCCTTCTTTGGGGATCATGTACACCTGGACACATTATTCCCTGTGTGCCCTTGCACACATGGACACATTATTCCCTGTGTGCCCTTCATTTCCCTCTGTGGGGATCATGTACACCTGGACACACTATTCCCTGTGTGCCCTTCATTTCCCTCGGTGGGGATCATGTACACCTGGACACAACATTCCCTGTGTGCCCTTGTACACCTGGACACATTATTCCCTGTGTGCCCTTCATTACCCTCGGTGGGGATCATGTACAACTGGACACATTATTCCCTGTGTGCCCTTCATTGTCTTCTGTGGGGATCATGTACACCTGGACACATTATTCCCTGTGTGCCCTTCATTTCCTTCTGTGGGGATCATGTACACCTGGACACATTATTCCCTGTGTGCCCTTCATTTCCTTCTGTGGGGATCATGTACACCTGGACACATTATTCCCTATGTGCCCTTCATTTCCTTCTGTGAGGATCATGTACACCTGGAAACATTATTCCTTGTGTGCCCTTCATTTCCTTCTGTGAGGATCATGTACACCTGGGCACATTATTCCCTGTCTGCTCTTCTTTTCATTCTGTGGGGATCATGTACACCTGGACACATTATTCCCTGTCTGCCCTTCATTTCCCTCGGTGGGGATCATGTACACCTAGACACATTATTCCCTGTGTGCCCTTCATTTCCTTCTGTGGGGATCATGTACACCTGGACACATTGCTCCCTTTGTGCCCTTCATTTCCTTCTTTGGGGATCATGTACACCTGGACACATTATTCCCTGTGTGCCCTTCATTTCCTTCTGTGGGGATCATGTACACCTGGACACATTATTCCCTGTGTGCCCTTGTCCACCTGGACACACTATCCCCTGTGTGCCCTTCATTTCCCTCGGTGGGGATCATGTACACCTGGACACATTATTCCCTGTGTGCCCTTCATTTCCTTCTGTGGGGATCACATCATTTCCATGGGACACATCATTTCCTTCTGTGGGGATCATGTACACCTGGACACATTATTCCCTGTGTGCCCTTGTACACCTGGACACCTTATTACCTGCGTGCCCTTCATTTCATTCTCTGGGGATCATGTACACCTGGACACATTATTCCCTGTGTGCCCTTCATTTCCCTCGGTGGGGATCATGTACACCTGGACACATTATTCCCTGTCTGCCCTTCATTTCCTTCTGTGAGGATCATGTACACCTGGACACATTATTCCCTGTGTGCCCTTCATTTCCTTCTGTGAGGATCATATACACCTGGACACATTATTCCCTGTCTGCTCTTCATTTCATTCTGTAGGGATCATGTACACCTGGACACATTATTCCCTGTGTGCCCTTCATTTCCCTCGGTGGGGATCATGTACACCTGGACAGATTATTCCCTGTGTGCCCTTCATTTCCTTCTGTGGGGATCATGTACACCTGGACACATTATTCCCTGTGTGCCCTTAATTTCCTTCTGTGGGGATCATGTACACCTGGACACATTATTCCCTGTGTGCCCTTCAATTAATTCCGTGGGGATCATGTACACCTGGACACACTATTCCCTGTGTGCCCTTCATTTCATTCTGTGGGGATCATGTACACATGGACACATTATTCCCTGTGTGCCCTTCATTTCCCTGGGTGGGGATCATGTACACCTGGACACATTATTCCCTGTGTGCCCTTCATTTCCTTCTTTGGGAATCATGTACACCTGGACATATTATTCCCTGTGTGCCCACCATTAACCGCTGTATGCCTCATGTACACCGGGAGACGTCATTACCTGTGTACCCTTCATTTCCTTCTTTGGGGATCATGTACACTTGGACACATAATTCCCTGTGTGCCCTTCATTTCCTTCTTTGGGGATCATGTACACCTGGACACATTATTCCCTGTGTGCCCACCATTAGCCTCTGTATGCCTCATGTACACCGGAAGACGTCATTACCTGTGTGCCCTTCATTTCCTTCTGTGGGGACCATGTACACCTGGACACATTATTCCCTGTGTGTCCTTGTCCACCTGGACACACTATCCCCTGTGTGCCCTTCATTTCCCTCGGTGGGGATCATGTACACCTGGACACATTATTCCCTGTGTGCCCTTCATTTCCTTCTGTGGGAATCACATCATTTCCATGGGACACATCATTTCCTTCTGTAGGGATCATGTACACCTGGACACATTATTCCCTGTGTGCCCTTGTACACCTGGACACATTATTCCCTGTGTGCCCTTCATTTCATTCTGTAGGGATCATGTACACCTGGACACATTATTCCCTGTGTGCCCTTCATTTCCCTCGGTGGGGATCATGTACACCTGGACACATTATTCCCTGTCTGCCCTTCATTTCCTTCTGTGGGGATCATGTACACCTGGACACATTATTCCCTGTTTGCCCTTAATTTCCTTCTGTGGGGATCATGTACACCTGGACACATTATTCCCTGTGTGCCCTTCATTTAATTCCGTGGGGATCATGTACACCTGGACACACTATTCCCTGTGTGCCCTTCATTTCATTTTGTGGGGATCATGTACACCTGGACACATTATTCCCTGTGTGTCCTTCATTTCCCTGGGTGGGGATCATGTACAGCTGGACACATTATTCCCTGTGTGCCCTTCATTTCCTTCTTTGGGGATCATGTACACCTGGACATATTATTCCCTGTGTGCCCACCATTAACCGCTGTATGCCTCATGTACACCGGGAGACGTCATTACCTGTGTACCCTTCATTTCCTTCTTTGGGGATCATGTACACTTGGACACATAATTCCCTGTGTGCCCTTGTACACCTGGACACATAATTCCCTGTGTGCCCTTGTACACCTGGACACACTATTCCCTGTGTGCCCTTCATTTCCCTCGGTGGGGATCATGTACACCTGGACACAATATTCCCTGTGTGCCCTCGTACACCTGGACACATTATTCCCTGTGTGCCCTTCATTACCCTCTGTGGGGATCATGTACACCTGGACACATTATTCCCTGTGTGCCCTTCATTTCCCTCGGTGGGGATCATGTACACCTGGACACATTATTCCCTGTGTGCCCTTCATTACCCTCTGTGGGGATCATGTACACCTGGACACATCATTCCCTGTGTGCCCTTCATTTTCTTCTGTGGGGATCATGTACACCTGGACACATTATTCCCTGTGTGCCCTTCATTTCCTTCTGTGGGATCATGTACACCTGGACACATTATTCCCTGTGTTGTGCCCTTCATTTCCTTCTGTGAGGATCATGTACACCTGGACACATTATTCCCTGTGTGCCCTTCATTTCCTTCTGTGAGGATCATGTACACCTGGACACATTATTCCCTGTCTGCTCTTCATTTCATTCTGTGGGGATCTTGTACACCTGGACACATTATTCCTTGTCTGCCCTTCATTTCCTTCTGTGGGGATCATGTACACGTGGACACATTATTCCCTGTGTGCCCTTGTCCACCAGGACATATTATTCCCTGTGTGCCCTTCATTATCCTCTGTGGGAATCATGTACACCTGGACACACTATTCCCTGTGTGCCCTTGTACACCTGGACATATTATTCCCTGTGTGCCCTTCATTATCCTCTGTGGGAATCATGTACACCTGGACACACTATTCCCTGTGTGCCCTTCATTATCCTCTGTGGGAATCATGTACACCTGGACACATTATTCCCTGTGTGCCCTTGTACACCTGGACATATTATTCCCTGTGTGCCCTTCATTATCCTCTGTGGGAATCATGTACACCTGGACACACTATTCCCTGTGTGCCCTTCATTATCCTCTGTGGGAATCATGTACACCTGGACACATTATTCCCTGTGTGCCCTTGTACACCTGGACATATTATTCCCTGTGTGCCCTTCATTATCCTCTGTGGGAATCATGTACACCTGGACACATTATTCCCTGTGTGCCCTTGTACACCTGGACACATTATTCCCTGTGTGCCCTTCATTTCCATCTGTGAGGATCATGTACACCTGGACACATTATTCCCTGTCTGCCCTTCATTTCCGTCGGTGGGGATCATGTACACCTGGACACATTATTCCCTGTCTTCCCTTCATTTCCTTCTGTGAGGATCATGTACACCTGGACACATTATTCCCTGTGTGCCCTTCATTTCCTTCTGTGAGGATCATGTACACCTGGACACATTATTCCCTGTCTGCTCTTCATTTCATTCTGTAGGGATCATGTACACCTGGACACATTATTTCCTGTGTTCCCTTCATTTCCCTCGGTGGGGATCATGTACACCTGAACATATTATACCCTGTGTGCACTTCATTTCCTTCTGTGGGGATCATGTACACCTGGACACATTATTCCCTGTGTGCCCTTCATTTCCTTCTGTGGGGATCATGTACACCTGGACACATTATTCCCTGTGTGCCCTTCATTTAATTCCGTGGGGATCATGTACACCTGGACACATTATTCCCTGTGTGCCCTTGTACACCTGGACACATTATTCCCTGTGTGCTCTTCATTTCCATCTGTGAGGATCATGTACACCTGGACACATTATTCCCTGTCTGCCCTTCATTTCCTTCTTTGGGGATCATGTACACCTGGACATATTATTCCCTGTGTGCCCACCATTAACCGCTGTATGCCTCATGTACACCGGGAGACGTCATTACCTGTGTACCCTTCATTTCCTTCTTTGGGGATCATGTACACTTGGACACATAATTCCCTGTGTGCCCTTCATTTCCCTCTGTGGGGATCATGTACACCTGGACACAATATTCCCTGTGTGCCCTCGTACACCTGGACACACTATTCCCTGTGTGCCCTTCATTTCCCTCGGTGGGGATCATGTACACCTGGACACAATATTCCCTGTGTGCCCTCGTACACCTGGACACACTATTCCCTGTGTGCCCTTCATTTCCCTCGGTGGGGATCATGTACACCTGGACACATCATTCCCTGTGTGCCCTTCATTTTCTTCTGTGGGGATCATGTACACCTGGACACATTATTCCCTTTGTGCCCTTCATTTCCTTCTGTGGGATCATGTACACCTGGACACATTATTCCCTGTGTTGTGCCCTTCATTTCCTTCTGTGAGGATCATGTACACCTGGACACAATATTCCCTGTGTGCCCTTCATTTCCTTCTGTGAGGATCATGTACACCTGGACACATTATTCCCTGTCTGCTCTTCATTTCATTCTGTGGGGATCTTGTACACCTGGACACATTATTCCTTGTCTGCCCTTCATTTCCTTCTGTGAGGATCATGTACACCTGGACACATTATTCCCTGTCTGCTCTTCATTTCATTCTGTGGGGATCTTGTACACCTGGACACATTATTCCTTGTCTGCCCTTCATTTCCTTCTGTGGGGATCATGTACACCTGGACACATTATTCCCTGTGTGCCCTTGTACACCTGGACATATTATTCCCTGTGTGCCCTTCATTATCCTCTGTGGGAATCATGTAAACCTGGACACACTATTCCCTGTATGCCCTTCATTTTCCTCGGTGGGGATCATGTACACCTGGACACATTATTCCCTGTGTGCCCTTGTACACCTGGACATATTATTCCCTGTGTGCCCTTCATTATCCTCTGTGGGAATCATGTAAACCTGGACACATTATTCCTTGTCTGCCCTTCATTTCCTTCTGTGGGGATCATGTACACGTGGACACATTATTCCCTGTGTGCCCTTGTCCACCTGGACATATTATTCCCTGTGTGCCCTTGTACACCTGGACACACTATTCCCTGTATGCCCTTCATTTTCCTCGGTGGGGATCATGTACACCTGGACACATTATTCCCTGTGTGCCCTTGTACACCTGGACACATTATTCCCTGTGTGCCCTTGTACACCTGGACACATTATTCCCTGTGTGCCCTTCATTTCCATCTGTGAGGATCATGTACACCTGGACACATTATTCCCTGTCTGCCCTTCATTTCCGTCGGTGGGGATCATGTACACCTGGACACATTATTCCCTGTCTTCCCTTCATTTCCTTCATTTCCTTCTGTGAGGATCATGTACACCTGGACACATTATTCCCTGTGTGCCCTTCATTTCCTTCTGTGAGGATCATGTACACCTGGGCACATTATTCCCTGTCTGCTCTTCTTTTCATTCTGGGGATCATGTACACCTGGACACATTATTCCCTGTCTGCCCTTCATTTCCCTCGGTGGGTATCATGTACACCTAGACACATTATTCCCTGTGTGCCCTTCATTTCCTTCTGTGGGGATCATGTACACCTGGACACATTGCTCCCTTTGTGCCCTTCATTTCCTTCTTTGGGGATCATGTACACCTGGACACATTATTCCCTGTGTGCCCTTCATTTCCTACTTTGGGGATCATGTACACCTGGACACATTATTCCCTGTGTGCCCACAATTAGCCTCTGTATGCCTCATGTACACCGGGAGACGTCATTACCTGTGTGCCCTTCATTTCCTTCTGTGGGGATCATGTACACCTGGACACATTATTCCCTGTGTGCCCTTGTCCACCTGGACACACTATCCCCTGTGTGCCCTTCATTTCCCTCGGTGGGGATCATGTACACCTGGACACATTATTCCCTGTGTGCCCTTCATTTCCTTCTGTGGGGATCATGTACACCTGGGCACATTATTCCCTGTGTGCCCTTGTACACCTGGACACATTATTCCCTGTGTGCCCTTCATTTCATTCTGTGGGGATCATGTACACCTGGACACACTATTCCCTGGGTGCCCTTCATTTCATTCTGTGGGGATCATGTACACCTGGACACATTATCCCCTGTGTGCCCTTCATTTCCCTCGGTGGGGATCATGTACACCTGGACACATTATTGCCTGTGTGCCCTTCATTTCCTTCTGTGGGGATCACATCATTTCCATGGGACACATCATTTCCTTCTGTGGGGATCATGTACACCTGGACACATTGTTCCCTGTGTGCCCTTGTACACCTGGACACATTATTCCCTGTGTGCCCTTCATTTCATTCTGTGGGGATCATGTACACCTGGACAAACTATTCCCTGGGTGCCCTTCATTTCATTCTGTGGGGATCATGTACACCTGGACACATTATTCCCTGTGTGCCCTTCATTTCCTTCTGTGGGGATCATGTACATGCCAGTAAAATAGCTCAGCAGATTGAGTGGTCACAGCTGCGATCTGAGCGTGATCTGCTGGTTCGAATCCCAGCAAGGCCAACTCAGCCTTTCATCCTTCCGAGGTCGATAAATGAGTACCAATTTCGGTTGGGTGATATTGTATGTAAATATGTGCTCTGTAAAGTGCTTTGGATAAAGGCGCTATATAAATAACACATCATTATCATTACACCTGGACACATTGTTCCCTGGGTGCCCTTCATTTCCTTCTGTGTGCATCATGTACACCTGGACACGTCACCCCCTGTGTGTCCATCATTAGCCTCTGTCTGCCTAATGTACCCCTGGAGTCATTATTCCCTGTGTGCTCGTGCACACCTGGACACATTATTCTCTGCTTGGCCTTCCTTTCGTTCTGTGGGGATCATGTATACCTGGACACGTCATTTCCTGTGTGCCATTGTACACCTGGACACATTATTCCCTATGTGTCCTTCATTTCCTTCTGTGTGCATCATGTACATCTGGACACACTTTTCCCTGTGTGCCCACCATTATCCTCTGTATGCCTCATGTACACCTGTACACGTCATTCCCTGTGTGCCCTTGTACACCCGGACACATTATTCCCTGTGTGTCCGTCATTTACTTCTGTGTGCATAATGTACACCTGTACACATTATTCCCTGGGTGCCCACCATTAGCCTCTGTATGCCTCATGTACACCTGGACATGTCATTCCCTGCCTGCCCTTATACACCTGGACACATTATTCCCTGTGTGTCCTTCATTTCCTTCTTTGTGCATTATGTACACGAGGATACATTATTCCCCGTGTGCCCTTCATTTCATTCTGTGGGGAACATGTACACCTGGACACATTATTCCCTGTGTGCCCTTGTACACCTGGACACATTATTCCCTGTGTGCCCTTCATTTCCATCTGTGAGGATCATGTACACCTGGACACACTATTCCCTGTGTGCCCTTGTACACCTGGACACATTATTCCCTGTGTGCCCTTCATTTCCCTCTGTTGGGATCATGTACACCTGGACACACTATTCCCTGTGTGCCCTTCATTTCCCTCGGTGGGGATCATGTACACCTGGACACATTATTCCCTGTGTGCCCTTGTACACCTGGACACATTATTCCCTGTGTGCCCTTCATTTCCATCTGTGAGGATCATGTACACCTGGACACATTATTCCCTGTGTGCCCTTCATTTCCCTCGGTGGGGATCATGTACACCTGGACACATTATTCCCTGTCTTCCCTTCATTTCCTTCTGTGAGGATCATGTACACCTGGACACATTATTCCCTGTGTGCCCTTCATTTCCTTCTGTGAGGATCATGTACACCTGGACACATTATTCCCTGTCTGCTCTTCATTTCATTCTGTAGGGATCATGTACACCTGGACACATTATTCCCTGTGTTCCCTTCATTTCCCTCGGTGGGGATCATGTACACCTGGACACATTATTCCCTGTGTTCCCTTCATTTCCTTCTGTGGGGATCATTTACACCTGGACACATTATTCCTTGTGTGACCTTCATTTCCTTCTGTGGGGATCATGTACACCTGGACACATTATTCCCTGTGTGCCCTTCATTTAATTTCGTGGGGATCATGTACACCTGGACACACTATTCCCTGTGTGCCCTTCATTTCATTCTGTGGGGATCATGTACACCTGGACACATTATTCCCTGTGTGCCCTTCATTTCCCTGGGTGGGGATCATTTACACCTGGACACATTATTCTCTGTGTGCCCTTCATTTCCTTCTTTGGGGATCATGTACACCTGGACATATTATTCCCTGTGTGCCTGCCATTAACCTCTGCATGCCTCCTGTACACCGGGAGACGTCATTACCTTTGTACCCTTCATTTCCTTCTTTGGGGATCATGTACACTTGGACACATTATTCCCTGTGTGCCCTTGTACACCTGGACACATTATTCCCTGTGTGCCCTTGTACACCTGGACACATTATTCCCTGTGTTCCCTTCATTTCCTTCTGTGGGGATCATGTACACCTGGACACATTATTCCCTGTGTGCCCTTCATTTCCTTCTGTGGGGATCATGTACACCTGGAGACATTATTCCCTGTGTGCCCTTGTACACCTGGACACATTATTCCCTGTGTGCCCTTCATTTCCATCTGTGAGGATCATGTACACCTGGACACATTATTCGCTGTGTGCCCTTCATTTCCCTCGGTGGGGATCATGTACACCTGGACACATTATTCCCTGTCTGCCCTTAATTTCCTTCTGTGAGGATCATGTACACCTGGACACATTATTCCCTGTGTGCCCTTCATTTCCTTCTGTGAGGATCATGTACACCTGGACACATTATTCCTGTCTGCTCTTCATTTCATTCTGTGGGGATCATGTACACCTGGACACATTATTCCCTGTGTGCCCTTCATTTCCCTCGGTGGGGATCATGTACACCTGGACACATTATTCCCTGTGTTCCCTTCATTTCCTTCTGTGGGGATCATGTACACCTGGACACATTATTCCCTGTGTGCCCTTCATTTCCTTCTGTGGGGATCATGTACACCTGGACACATTATTCCCTGTGTGCCCTTCATTTAATTCCATGGTGATCATGTACACCTGGACACACTATTCCCTGTGTGCCCTTCATTTCATTCTGTGGGGATCATGTACACCTGGACACATTATTCCCTGTGTGCCCTTCATTTCCCTGGCTGGGGATCATGTACACCTGGACACATTATTCCCTGTGTTCCCTTCATTTCCTTCTTTGGGGATCATGTACACCTGGACATATTATTCCCTGTGTGCCCACCATTAACCTCTGTATGCCTCATGTACACCGGGAGACGTCATTACCTGTGTACCCTTCATTTCCTTCTTTGGGGATCATGTACAAATGGACACATTATTCCCTGTGTGCCCTTGTACACATGGACACATTATTCCCTGTGTGCCCTTCATTTCCCTCTGTGGGGATCATGTACACCTGGACACAAAATTCCCTGTGTGCCCTTGTGCACCTGGACACATTATTCCCTGTGTGCCCTTCATTTCCTTCTGTGAGGATCATGTACACCTGGGCACATTATTCCCTGTCTGCTCTTCTTTTCATTCTGTGGGGATCATGTACACCTGGACACATTATTCCCTGTCTGCCCTTCATTTCCCTCGGTGGGGATCATGTACACCTACACACATTATTCCCTGTGTGCCCTTCATTTCCTTCTGTGGGGATCATGTACATCTGGACACATTGCTCCCTTTGTGCCCTTCATTTCCTTCTTTGGGGATCATGTACACCTGGACACATTATTCCCTGTATGCCCTTGTACACCTGGACACATTATTCCCTGTGTGCCCTTCATTTCATTCTGTGGGGATCATGTACACCTGGACACACTATTCCCTGGGTGCCCTTCATTTCATTATGTGGGGATCATGTACACCTGGACACATTATTCCCTGTGTGCCCTTCATTTCCTTCTGTGGGGATCATGTACATGCCAGTAAGATAGCTCAGCAGATTGAGTGGTCACAGCTGCGATCTGAGCGTGATCTGCTGGTTCGAATCCCAGCAAGGCCAACTCAGCCTTTCATCCTTCCGAGGTCGATAAATGAGTACCAATTTCGGTTCGGTGATATTGTATGTAAATATGTGCTCTGTAAAGTGCTTTGGATAAAGGCGCTATATAAATAACAAATCATTATCATTACACCTGGACACATTGTTCCCTGGGTGCCCTTCATTTCCTTCTGTGGGGATCATGTACACCTGGACACATTATTCCCTGTGTGCACTTCATTTAATTCCGTGGGGATCATGTACACCTGGACACATTATTCCCTGTGTTCCCTTCATTTCCTTCTGTGGGGATCATGTACACCTGGACACATTATTCCCTGTGTGCCCTTCACTTCCTTCTGTGGGGATCATGTACACCTGGACACATTATTCCCTGTGTGCCCTTCATTTCCCTGGGTGGGGATCATGTACACCTGGACACATTATTCCCTGTGTTCCCTTCATTTCCTTCTTTGGGGATCATGTACACCTGGACATATTATTCCCTGTGTGCCCACCATTAACCTCTGTATGCCTCATGTACACCGGGAGACGTCATTACCTGTGTACCCTTCATTTCCTTCTTTGGGGATCATGTACACCTGGACACATTATTCCCTGTGTGCCCTTCATTTCCCTCTGTGGGGATCATGTACACCTGGACACAATATTCCCTGTGTGCCCTTGTACACCTGGACACATTATTCCCTGTGTGCCCTTCATTTCCTTCTGTGAGGATCATGTACACCTGGGCACATTATTCCCTGACTGCGCTTCTTTTCATTCTGGGGATCATGTACACCTGGACACATTATTCCCTGTCTGCCCTTCATTTCCCTCGGTGGGGATCATGTACACCTGGACACATTGTTCCCTGTGTGCCCTTCATTTCCTTCTGTGGGGATCATGTACACCTGGACACATTGCTCCCTTTGTGCCCTTCATTTCCTTCTTTGGGGATCATGTACACCTGGACACATTATTCCATGTGTGCCCTTCATTTCCTACTTTGGGGATCATGTACACCTGGACACATTATTCCCTGTGTGCCCACCATTAGCCTCTGTATGCCTCATGTACACCGTCAGACGTCATTACCTGTGTGCCCTTCATTTCCTTCTGTGGGGATCATGTACACCTGGACACATTATTCCCTGTGTGCCCTTGTACACCTGGACACATTATTCCCTGTGTGCCCTTCATTTCCCTCGGTGGGGATCATGTACACCTGGACACATTATTCCCTGTGTGCCCTTCATTTCCTTCTGTGGGGATCATGTACACCTGGGCACATTATTCCCTGTGTGCCCTTGTACACCTGGACACATTATTCCCTGTGTGCCCTTCATTTCCTTCTGTGGGGATCATGTACACCTGGACACATTGTTCCCTGTGTGCCCTTGTACACCTGGACACATTGTTCCCTGTGTGCCCTTCATTTCATTCTGTGGGGATCATGTACACCTGGACACACTATTCCCTGGGTGCCCTTCATTTCATTCTGTGGGGATCATGTACACCTGGACACATTATTCCCTGTGTGCCCTTCATTTCCTTCTGTGGGGATCATGTACATGCCAGTAAAATAGCTCAGCAGATTGAGTGGTCACAGCTGCGATCTGAGCGTGATCTGCTGGTTCGAATCCCAGCAAGGCCAACTCAGCCTTTCATCCTTCCGAGGTCGATAAATGAGTACCAATTTCGGTTGGGTGATATTGTATGTAAATATGTGCTCTGTAAAGTGCTTTGGATAAAGGCGCTATATAAATAACACATCATTATCATTACACCTGGACACATTGTTCCCTGGGGGCCCTTCATTTCCTTCTGTGTGCATCATGTACACCTGGACACGTCACCCCCTGTGTGTCCATCATTAGCCTCTGTCTGCCTAATGTACCCCTGGAGTCAATATTCCCTGTGTGCTCGTGCACACCTGGACACATTATTCTCTGCTTGGCCTTCCTTTCGTTCTGTGGGGATCATGTATACCTGGACACGTCGTTTCCTGTGTGCCATTGTACACCTGGACACATTATTCCCTATGTGTCCTTCATTTCCTTCTGTGTGCATCATGTACATCTGGACACACTTTTCCCTGTGTGCCCACCATTATCCTCTGTATGCCTCATGTACACCTGTACACGTCATTCCCTGTGTGCCCTTGTACACCCGGACACATTATTCCCTGTGTGTCCGTCATTTACTTCTGTGTGCATAATGTACACCTGTACACATTATTCCCTGGGTGCCCACCATTAGCCTCTGTATGCCTCATGTACACCTGGACACATTATTCCCTGTCTGCCCTTAATTTCCTTCTGTGAGGATCATGTACACCTGGACACATTATTCCCTGTGTGCCCTTCATTTCCTTCTGTGAGGATCATGTACACCTGGACACATTATTCCTGTCTGCTCTTCATTTCATTCTGTGGGGATCATGTACACCTGGACACATTATTCCCTGTGTGCCCTTCATTTCCCTCGGTGGGGATCATGTACACCTGGACACATTATTCCCTGTGTTCCCTTCATTTCCTTCTGTGGGGATCATGTACACCTGGACACATTATTCCCTGTGTGCCCTTCACTTCCTTCTGTGGGGATCATTTACACCTGGACACATTATTCCCTGTGTGCCCTTCATTTCCCTGGGTGGGGATCATGTACACCTGGACACATTATTCCCTGTGTTCCCTTCATTTCCTTCTTTGGGGATCATGTACACCTGGACATATTATTCCCTGTGTGCCCACCATTAACCTCTGTATGCCTCATGTACACCGGGAGACGTCATTACCTGTGTACCCTTCATTTCCTTCTTTGGGGATCATGTACACCTGGACACATTATTCCCTGTGTGCCCTTGTCCACCTGGACACATTATTCCCTGTGTGCCCTTCATTTCCCTCTGTGGGGATCATGTACACCTGGACACACTATTCCCTGTGTGCCCTTCATTTCCCTCGGTGGGGATCATGTACACCTGGACACAATATTCCCTGTGTGCCCTTGTACACCTGGACACATTATTCCCTGTGTGCCCTTCATTTCCTTCTGTGAGGATCATGTACACCTGGACACATTATTCCCTGACTGCTCTTCTTTTCATTCTGGGGATCATGTACACCTGGACACATTATTCCCTGTCTGCCCTTCATTTCCCTCGGTGGGGATCATGTACACCTAGACACATTATTCCCTGTGTGCCCTTCATTTCCCTCGGTGGGGATCATGTACACCTGGACACATTATTCCCTGTCTGCTCTTCATTTCATTCTGTGGGGATCATGTACACCTGGACACATTGCTCCCTTTGTGCCCTTCATTTCCTTCTTTGGGGATGATGTACACCTGGACACATTATTCCCTGTGTGCCCTTGTACACCTGGACACATTATTCCCTGTGTGCCCTTCATTTCCCTCTGTTGGGATCATGTACACCTGGACACATTATTCCCTGTGTGCCCTTCATTTCCTTCTGTGGGGATCATGTACACCTGGGCACATTATTCCCTGTGTGCCCTTGTACACCTGGACACATTATTCCCTGTGTGCCCTTCATTTCATTCTGTGGGGATCATGTACACCTGGACACACTATTCCCTGGGTGCCCTTCATTTCATTCTGTGGGGATCATGTACACCTGGACACATTATCCCCTGTGTGCCCTTCATTTCCCTCGGTGGGGATCATGTACACCTGGACACATTATTGCCTGTGTGCCCTTCATTTCCTTCTGTGGGGATCATGTACACCTGGACACATTGTTCCCTGTGTGCCCTTCATTTCATTCTGTGGGGATCATGTACACCTGGACACACTATTCCCTGGGTGCCCTTCATTTCATTCTGTGGGGATCATGTACACCTGGACACATTATTCCCTGTGTGCCCTTCATTTCCTTCTGTGGGGATCATGTACATGCCAGTAAAATAGCTCAGCAGATTGAGTGGTCACAGCTGCGATCTGAGCGTGATCTGCTGGTTCGAATCCCAGCAAGGCCAACTCAGCCTTTCATCCTTCCGAGGTCGATAAATGAGTACCAATTTCGGTTGGGTGATATTGTATGTAAATATGTGCTCTGTAAAGTGCTTTGGATAAAGGCGCTATATGAATAACACATCATTATCATTACACCTGGACACATTGTTCCCTGGGTGCCCTTCATTTCCTTCTGTGTGCATCATGTACACCTGGACACGTCACCCCCTGTGTGTCCATCATTAGCCTCTGTCTGCCTAATGTACCCCTGGAGTCATTATTCCCTGTGTGCTCGTGCACACCTGGACACATTATTCTCTGCTTGGCCTTCCTTTCGTTCTGTGGGGATCATGTATACCTGGACACGTCATTTCCTGTGTGCCATTGTACACCTGGACACATTATTCCCTATGTGTCCTTCATTTCCTTCTGTGTGCATCATGTACATCTGGACACACTTTTCCCTGTGTGCCCACCATTATCCTCTGTATGCCTCATGTACACCTGTACACGTCATTCCCTGTGTGCCCTTGTACACCCGGACACATTATTCCCTGTGTGTCCGTCATTTACTTCTGTGTGCATAATGTACACCTGTACACATTATTCCCTGGGTGCCCACCATTAGCCTCTGTATGCCTCATGTACACCTGGACATGTCATTCCCTGCCTGCCCTTATACACCTGGACACATTATTCCCTGTGGGTCCTTCATTTCCTTCTTTGTGCATTATGTACACGAGGATACATTATTCCCCGTGTGCCCTTCATTTCATTCTGTGGGGAACATGTACACCTGGACACATTATTCCCTGTGTGCCCTTGTACACCTGGACACATTATTCCCTGTGTGCCCTTCATTTCCATCTGTGAGGATCATGTACACCTGGACACACTATTCCCTGTGTGCCCTTGTCCACCTGGACACACTATTCCCTGTGTGCCCTTCATTTCCCTCGGTGGGGATCATGTACAGCTGGACACATTATTCCCTGTGTGCCCTTCATTTCCTTCTGTGGGGATCATGTACACCTGGACACATTATTCCCTGTGTGCCCTTGTACACCTGGACACATTATTCCCTGTGTGCCCTTCATTTCCATCTGTGAGGATCATGTACACCTGGACACATTATTCCCTGTGTGCCCTTCATTTCCCTCGGTGGGGATCATGTACACCTGGACACATTATTCCCTGTCTTCCCTTCATTTCCTTCTGTGAGGATCATGTACACCTGGACACATTATTCCCTGTGTGCCCTTCATTTCCTTCTGTGAGGATCATGTACACCTGGACACATTATTCCCTGTCTGCTCTTCATTTCATTCTGTAGGGATCATGTACACCTGGACACATTATTCCCTGTGTTCCCTTCATTTCCCTCGTTGGGGATCATGTACACCTGGACACATTATTCCCTGTGTTCCCTTCATTTCCTTCTGTGGGGATCATTTACACCTGGACACATTATTCCTTGTGTGACCTTCATTTCCTTCTGTGGGGATCATGTACACCTGGACACATTATTCCCTGTGTGCCCTTCATTTAATTTCGTGGGGATCATGTACACCTGGACACACTATTCCCTGTGTGCCCTTCATTTAATTCTGTGGGGATCATGTACACCTGGACACATTATTCCCTGTGTGCCCTTCATTTCCCTGGGTGGGGATCATTTACACCTGGACACATTATTCTCTGTGTGCCCTTCATTTCCTTCTTTGGGGATCATGTACACCTGGACATATTATTCCCTGTGTGCCCACCATTAACCTCTGCATGCCTCCTGTACACCGGGAGACGTCATTACCTTTGTACCCTTCATTTCCTTCTTTGGGGATCATGTACACTTGGACACATTATTCCCTGTGTGCCCTTGTACACCTGGACACATTATTCCCTGTGTGCCCTTGTACACCTGGACACATTATTCCCTGTGTTCCCTTCATTTCCTTCTGGTGGGATCATGTACACCTGGACACATTATTCCCTGTGTGCCCTTCATTTCCTTCTGTGGGGATCATGTACACCTGGACACATTATTCGCTGTGTGCCCTTCATTTCCCTCGGTGGGGATCATGTACACCTGGACACATTATTCCCTGTCTGCCCTTAATTTCCTTCTGTGAGGATCATGCACACCTGGACACATTATTCCCTGTGTGCCCTTCATTTCCTTCTGTGAGGATCATGTACACCTGGACACATTATTCCTGTCTGCTCTTCATTTCATTCTGTGGGGATCATGTGCACCTGGACACATTATTCCCTGTGTGCCCTTCATTTCCCTCGGTGGGGATCATGTACAGCTGGACACATTATTCCCTGTGTGCCCTTCATTTCCTTCTGTGGGGATCATGTACACCTGGACACATTATTCCCTGTGTGCCCCCTGTACACCTGGACACATTATTCCCTGTGTGCCCTTCATTTCCATCTGTGAGGATCATGTACACCTGGACACATTATTCCCTGTGTGCCCTTCATTTCCCTCGGTAGGGATCATGTACACCTGGACACATTATTCCCTGTCTTCCCTTCATTTCCTTCTGTGAGGATCATGTACACCTGGACACATTATTCCCTGTGTGCCCTTCATTTCCTTCTGTGAGGATCATGTACACCTGGACACATTATTCCCTGTCTGCTCTTCATTTCATTCTGTAGGGATCATGTACACCTGGACACATTATTCCCTGTGTTCCCTTCATTTCCCTCGGTGGGGATCATGTACACCTGGACACATTATTCCCTGTGTTCCCTTCATTTCCTTCTGCGGGGATCATGTACACCTGGACACATTATTCCCTGTGTGCCCTTCATTTCCTTCTGTGGGGATCATGTACACCTGGACACATTATTCCCTGTGTGCCCTTCATTTAATTTCGTGGGGATCATGTACACCTGGACACACTATTCCCTGTGTGCCCTTCATTTCATTCTGTGGGGATCATGTACACCTGGACACATTATTCCCTGTGTGCCCTTCATTTCCCTGGGTGGGGATCATGTACACCTGGACACATTATTCCCTGTGTGCCCTTCATTTCCTTCTTTGGGGATCATGTAAACCTGGACATATTATTCCCTGTGTGCCCACCATTAACCTCTGTATGCCTCCTGTACACCGGGAGACGTCATTACCTGTGTACCCTTCATTTCCTTCTTTGGGGATCATGTACACTTGGACACATTATTCCCTGTGTGCCCTTGTACACCTGGACACATTATTCCCTGTGTGCCCTTCATTTCCATCTGCGAGGATCATGTACACCTGGACACATTATTCGCTGTGTGCCCTTCATTTCCTTCTGTGGGGATCATGTACACCTGGACACATTATTCCCTGTGTGCCCTTCATTTAATTCCGTGGGGATCATGTACACCTGGACACATTATTCCATGTGTGCCCTTGTACACCTGGACACATTATTCCCTGTGTGCCCTTCATTTCCCTCGGTGGGGATCATGTACACCTGGACACATTATTCCCTGTCTGCCCTTAATTTCCTTCTGTGAGGATCATGTACACCTGGACACATTATTCCCTGTGTGCCCTTCATTTCCTTCTGTGAGGATCATGTACACCTGGACACATTATTCCTGTCTGCTCTTCATTTCATTCTGTGGGGATCATGTACACCTGGACACATTATTCCCTGTGTGCCCTTCATTTCCCTCGGTGGGGATCATGTACACCTGGACACATTATTCCCTGTGTTCCCTTCATTTCCTTCTGTGGGGATCATGTACACCTGGACACATTATTCCCTGTGTGCCCTTCATTTCCTTCTGTGGGGATCATGTACACCTGGACACACTATTCCCTGTGTGCCCTTCATTTCATTCTGTGGGGATCATGTACACCTGGACACATTATTCCCTGTGTGCCCTTCATTTCCCTGGGTGGGGATCATGTACACCTGGACACATTATTCCCTGTGTTCCCTTCATTTCCTTCTTTGGGGATCATGTACACCTGGACATATTATTCCCTGTGTGCCCACCATTAACCTCTGTATGCCTCATGTACACCGGGAGACGTCATTACCTGTGTACCCTTCATTTCCTTCTTTGGGGATCATGTACACCTGGACACATTATTCCCTGTGTGCCCTTGCACACATGGACACATTATTCCCTGTGTGCCCTTCATTTCCCTCTGTGGGGATCATGTACACCTGGACACACTATTCCCTGTGTGCCCTTCATTTCCCTCGGTGGGGATCATGTACACCTGGACACAACATTCCCTGTGTGCCCTTGTACACCTGGACACATTATTCCCTGTGTGCCCTTCATTACCCTCGGTGGGGATCATGTACAACTGGACACATTATTCCCTGTGTGCCCTTCATTGTCTTCTGTGGGGATCATGTACACCTGGACACATTATTCCCTGTGTGCCCTTCATTTCCTTCTGTGGGGATCATGTACACCTGGACACATTATTCCCTGTGTGCCCTTCATTTCCTTCTGTGGGGATCATGTACACCTGGACACATTATTCCCTATGTGCCCTTCATTTCCTTCTGTGAGGATCATGTACACCTGGAAACATTATTCCTTGTGTGCCCTTCATTTCCTTCTGTGAGGATCATGTACACCTGGGCACATTATTCCCTGTCTGCTCTTCTTTTCATTCTGTGGGGATCATGTACACCTGGACACATTATTCCCTGTCTGCCCTTCATTTCCCTCGGTGGGGATCATGTACACCTAGACACATTATTCCCTGTGTGCCCTTCATTTCCTTCTGTGGGGATCATGTACACCTGGACACATTGCTCCCTTTGTGCCCTTCATTTCCTTCTTTGGGGATCATGTACACCTGGACACATTATTCCCTGTGTGCCCTTCATTTCCCTCGGTGGGGATCATGTACACCTGGACACACTATCCCCTGTGTGCCCTTCATTTCCCTCGGTGGGGATCATGTACACCTGGACACATTATTCCCTGTGTGCCCTTCATTTCCTTCTGTGGGGATCACATCATTTCCATGGGACACATCATTTCCTTCTGTGGGGATCATGTACACCTGGACACATTATTCCCTGTGTGCCCTTGTACACCTGGACACCTTATTACCTGCGTGCCCTTCATTTCATTCTCTGGGGATCATGTACACCTGGACACATTATTCCCTGTGTGCCCTTCATTTCCCTCGGTGGGGATCATGTACACCTGGACACATTATTCCCTGTCTGCCCTTCATTTCCTTCTGTGAGGATCATGTACACCTGGACACATTATTCCCTGTGTGCCCTTCATTTCCTTCTGTGAGGATCATATACACCTGGACACATTATTCCCTGTCTGCTCTTCATTTCATTCTGTGGGGATCATGTACACCTGGACACATTATTCCCTGTGTGCCCTTCATTTCCCTCGGTGAGGATCATGTACACCTGGACACATTATTCCCTGTGTGCCCTTCATTTCCCTCGGTGGGGATCATGTACACCTGGACAGATTATTCCCTGTGTGCCCTTCATTTCCTTCTGTGGGGATCATGTACACCTGGACACATTATTCCCTGTGTGCCCTTAATTTCCTTCTGTGGGGATCATGTACACCTGGACACATTATTCCCTGTGTGCCCTTCAATTAATTCCGTGGGGATCATGTACACCTGGACACACTATTCCCTGTGTGCCCTTCATTTCATTCTGTGGGGATCATGTACACATGGACACATTATTCCCTGTGTGCCCTTCATTTCCCTGGGTGGGGATCATGTACACCTGGACACATTATTCCCTGTGTGCCCTTCATTTCCTTCTTTGGGAATCATGTACACCTGGACATATTATTCCCTGTGTGCCCACCATTAACCGCTGTATGCCTCATGTACACCGGGAGACGTCATTACCTGTGTACCCTTCATTTCCTTCTTTGGGGATCATGTACACTTGGACACATAATTCCCTGTGTGCCCTTCATTTCCTTCTTTGGGGATCATGTACACCTGGACACATTATTCCCTGTGTGCCCACCATTAGCCTCTGTATGCCTCATGTACACCGGAAGACGTCATTACCTGTGTGCCCTTCATTTCCTTCTGTGGGGACCATGTACACCTGGACACATTATTCCCTGTGTGTCCTTGTCCACCTGGACACACTATCCCCTGTGTGCCCTTCATTTCCCTCGGTGGGGATCATGTACACCTGGACACATTATTCCCTGTGTGCCCTTCATTTCCTTCTGTGGGAATCACATCATTTCCATGGGACACATCATTTCCTTCTGTAGGGATCATGTACACCTGGACACATTATTCCCTGTGTGCCCTTGTACACCTGGACACATTATTCCCTGTGTGCCCTTCATTTCATTCTGTAGGGATCATGTACACCTGGACACATTATTCCCTGTGTGCCCTTCATTTCCCTCGGTGGGGATCATGTACACCTGGACACATTATTCCCTGTCTGCCCTTCATTTCCTTCTGTGGGGATCATGTACACCTGGACACATTATTCCCTGTTTGCCCTTAATTTCCTTCTGTGGGGATCATGTACACCTGGACACATTATTCCCTGTGTGCCCTTCATTTAATTCCGTGGGGATCATGTACACCTGGACACACTATTCCCTGTGTGCCCTTCATTTCATTTTGTGGGGATCATGTACACCTGGACACATTATTCCCTGTGTGTCCTTCATTTCCCTGGGTGGGGATCATGTACAGCTGGACACATTATTCCCTGTGTGCCCTTCATTTCCTTCTTTGGGGATCATGTACACCTGGACATATTATTCCCTGTGTGCCCACCATTAACCGCTGTATGCCTCATGTACACCGGGAGACGTCATTACCTGTGTACCCTTCATTTCCTTCTTTGGGGATCATGTACACTTGGACACATAATTCCCTGTGTGCCCTTCATTTCCTTCTGTGGGGATCATGTACACCTGGACACATTATTCCCTGTGTTCCCTTCATTTCCTTCTGTGGGGATCATGTACACCTGGACACATTATTCCCTGTGTGCCCTTCATTTCCCTCTGTGGGGATCATGTACACCTGGACACACTATTCCCTGTGTGCCCTTCATTTCCCTCGGTGGGGATCATGTACACCTGGACACAATATTCCCTGTGTGCCCTCGTACACCTGGACACATTATTCCCTGTGTGCCCTTCATTACCCTCTGTGGGGATCATGTACACCTGGACACATTATTCCCTGTGTGCCCTTCATTTCCCTCGGTGGGGATCATGTACACCTGGACACATTATTCCCTGTGTGCCCTTCATTACCCTCTGTGGGGATCATGTACACCTGGACACATCATTCCCTGTGTGCCCTTCATTTTCTTCTGTGGGGATCATGTACACCTGGACACATTATTCCCTGTGTGCCCTTCATTTCCTTCTGTGGGATCATGTACACCTGGACACATTATTCCCTGTGTTGTGCCCTTCATTTCCTTCTGTGAGGATCATGTACACCTGGACACATTATTCCCTGTGTGCCCTTCATTTCCTTCTGTGAGGATCATGTACACCTGGACACATTATTCCCTGTCTGCTCTTCATTTCATTCTGTGGGGATCTTGTACACCTGGACACATTATTCCTTGTCTGCCCTTCATTTCCTTCTGTGGGGATCATGTACACGTGGACACATTATTCCCTGTGTGCCCTTGTCCACCAGGACATATTATTCCCTGTGTGCCCTTCATTATCCTCTGTGGGAATCATGTACACCTGGACACACTATTCCCTGTGTGCCCTTGTACACCTGGACATATTATTCCCTGTGTGCCCTTCATTATCCTCTGTGGGAATCATGTACACCTGGACACACTATTCCCTGTGTGCCCTTCATTTTCCTCGGTGGGGATCATGTACACCTGGACACATTATTCCCTGTGTGCCCTTGTACACCTGGACATATTATTCCCTGTGTGCCCTTCATTATCCTCTGTGGGAATCATGTACACCTGGACACACTATTCCCTGGGTGCCCTTCATTTTCCTCGGTGGGGATCATGTACACCTGGACACATTATTCCCTGTGTGCCCTTGTACACCTGGACACATTATTCCCTGTGTGCCCTTCATTTCCATCTGTGAGGATCATGTACACCTGGACACATTATTCCCTGTCTGCCCTTCATTTCCGTCGGTGGGGATCATGTACACCTGGACACATTATTCCCTGTCTTCCCTTCATTTCCTTCTGTGAGGATCATGTACACCTGGACACATTATTCCCTGTGTGCCCTTCATTTCCTTCTGTGAGGATCATGTACACCTGGACACATTATTCCCTGTCTGCTCTTCATTTCATTCTGTAGGGATCATGTACACCTGGACACATTATTTCCTGTGTTCCCTTCATTTCCCTCGGTGGGGATCATGTACACCTGAACATATTATACCCTGTGTGCACTTCATTTCCTTCTGTGGGGATCATGTACACCTGGACACATTATTCCCTGTGTGCCCTTCATTTCCTTCTGTGGGGATCATGTACACCTGGACACATTATTCCCTGTGTGCCCTTCATTTAATTCCGTGGGGATCATGTACACCTGGACACATTATTCCCTGTGTGCCCTTGTACACCTGGACACATTATTCCCTGTGTGTCCTTCATTTCCATCTGTGAGGATCATGTACACCTGGACACATTATTCCCTGTCTGCCCTTCATTTCCTTCTTTGGGGATCATGTACACCTGGACATATTATTCCCTGTGTGCCCACCATTAACCGCTGTATGCCTCATGTACACCGGGAGACGTCATTACCTGTGTACCCTTCATTTCCTTCTTTGGGGATCATGTACACCTGGACACATTATTCCCTGTGTGCCCTTCATTTCCCTCTGTGGGGATCATGTACACCTGGACACACTATTCCCTGTGTGCCCTTCATTTCCCTCGGTGGGGATCATGTACACCTGGACACAATATTCCCTGTGTGCCCTCGTACACCTGGACACATTATTCCCTGTGTGCCCTTCATTTCCCTCTGTGGGGATCATGTACACCTGGACACACTATTCCCTGTGTGCCCTTCATTTCCCTCGGTGGGGATCATGTACACCTGGACACATCATTCCCTGTGTGCCCTTCATTTTCTTCTGTGGGGATCATGTACACCTGGACACATTATTCCCTTTGTGCCCTTCATTTCCTTCTGTGGGATCATGTACACCTGGACACATTATTCCCTGTGTTGTGCCCTTCATTTCCTTCTGTGAGGATCATGTACACCTGGACACAATATTCCCTGTGTGCCCTTCATTTCCTTCTGTGAGGATCATGTACACCTGGACACATTATTCCCTGTCTGCTCTTCATTTCATTCTGTGGGGATCTTGTACACCTGGACACATTATTCCTTGTCTGCCCTTCATTTCCTTCTGTGAGGATCATGTACACCTGGACACATTATTCCCTGTCTGCTCTTCATTTCATTCTGTGGGGATCTTGTACACCTGGACACATTATTCCTTGTCTGCCCTTCATTTCCTTCTGTGGGGATCATGTACACCTGGACACATTATTCCCTGTGTGCCCTTGTACACCTGGACATATTATTCCCTGTGTGCCCTTCATTATCCTCTGTGGGAATCATGTAAACCTGGACACATTATTCCTTGTCTGCCCTTCATTTCCTTCTGTGGGGATCATGTACACGTGGACACATTATTCCCTGTGTGCCCTTGTCCACCTGGACATATTATTCCCTGTGTGCCCTTGTACACCTGGACACACTATTCCCTGTATGCCCTTCATTTTCCTCGGTGGGGATCATGTACACCTGGACACATTATTCCCTGTGTGCCCTTGTACACCTGGACACATTATTCCCTGTGTGCCCTTGTACACCTGGACACATTATTCCCTGTGTGCCCTTCATTTCCATCTGTGAGGATCATGTACACCTGGACACATTATTCCCTGTCTGCCCTTCATTTCCGTCGGTGGGGATCATGTACACCTGGACACATTATTCCCTGTCTTCCCTTCATTTCCTTCATTTCCTTCTGTGAGGATCATGTACACCTGGACACATTATTCCCTGTGTGCCCTTCATTTCCTTCTGTGAGGATCATGTACACCTGGACACATTATTCCCTGTCTGCTCTTCATTTCATTCTGTAGGGATCATGTACACCTGGACACATTATTTCCTGTGTTCCCTTCATTTCCCTCGGTGGGGATCATGTACACCTGGACACATTATTCCCTGTGTTCCCTTCATTTCCTTCTGTGGGGATCATGTACACCTGGACACATTATTCCCTGTGTGCCCTTCATTTCCATCTGTGAGGATCATGTACACCTGGACACATTATTCCCTGTCTGCCCTTCATTTCCGTCGGTGGGGATCATGTACACCTGGACACATTATTCCCTGTCTTCCCTTCATTTCCTTCATTTCCTTCTGTGAGGATCATGTACACCTGGACACATTATTCCCTGTCTGCTCTTCATTTCATTCTGTAGGGATCATGTACACCTGGACACATTATTTCCTGTGTTCCCTTCATTTCCCTCGGTGGGGATCATGTACACCTGGACACATTATTCCCTGTGTTCCCTTCATTTCCTTCTGTGGGGATCATGTACACCTGGACACATTATTCCCTGTGTGCCCTTCATTTCCTTCTGTGGGGATCATGTACACCTGGACACATTATTCCCTGTGTGCCCTTCATTTAATTCCGTGGGGATCATGTACACCTGGACACATTATTCCCTGTGTGCCCTTGTACACCTGGACACATTATTTCCTGTGTGCTCTTCATTTCCATCTGTGAGGATCATGTACACCTGGACACATTATTCGCTGTGTGCCCTTCATTTCCCTCGGTGGGGATCATGTACACCTGGACACATTATTCCCTGTCTGCCCTTAATTTCCTTCTGTGAGGATCATGTACACCTGGACACATTATTCCCTGTGTGCCCTTCATTTCCCTCGGTGGGGATCATGTACACCTGGACACATTATTCCCTGTGTTCCCTTCATTTCCTTCTGTGGGGATCATGTACACCTGGACACATTATTCCCTGTGTGCCCTTCACTTCCTTCTGTGGGGATCATGTACACCTGGACACATTATTCCCTGTGTGCCCTTCATTTAATTCCGTGGTGATCATGTACACCTGGACACACTATTCCCTGTGTGCCCTTCATTTCATTCTGTGGGGATCATGTACACCTGGACACATTATTCCCTGTGTGCCCTTCATTTCCCTGGGTGGGGATCATGTACACCTGGACACATTATTCCCTGTGTTCCCTTCATTTCCTTCTTTGGGGATCATGTACACCTGGACATATTATTCCCTGTGTGCCCACCATTAACCTCTGTATGCCTCATGTACACCGGGAGACGTCATTACCTGTGTACCCTTCATTTCCTTCTTTGGGGATCATGTACACCTGGACATATTATTCCCTGTGTGCCCACCATTAACCTCTGTATGCCTCATGTACACCGGGAGACGTCATTACCTGTGTACCCTTCATTTCCCTCTGTGGGGATCATGTACACCTGGACACACTATTCCCTCTGTGCCCTTCATTTCCCTCGGTGGGGATCATGTACACCTGGACACAATATTCCCTGTGTGCCCTTGTACACCTGGACACATTATTCCCTGTGTGCCCTTCATTTCCTTCTGTGAGGATCATGTACACCTGGGCACATTATTCCCTGTCTGCTCTTCTTTTCATTCTGGGGATCATGTACACCTGGACACATTATTCCCTGTCTGCCCTTCATTTCCCTCGGTGGGTATCATGTACACCTAGACACATTATTCCCTGTGTGCCCTTCATTTCCTTCTGTGGGGATCATGTACACCTGGACACATTGCTCCCTTTGTGCCCTTCATTTCCTTCTTTGGGGATCATGTACACCTGGACACATTATTCCCTGTGTGCCCTTCATTTCCTACTTTGGGGATCATGTACACCTGGACACATTATTCCCTGTGTGCCCACAATTAGCCTCTGTATGCCTCATGTACACCGGGAGACGTCATTACCTGTGTGCCCTTCATTTCCTTCTGTGGGGATCATGTACACCTGGACACATTATTCCCTGTGTGCCCTTGTCCACCTGGACACACTATCCCCTGTGTGCCCTTCATTTCCCTCGGTGGGGATCATGTACACCTGGACACATTATTCCCTGTGTGCCCTTCATTTCCTTCTGTGGGGATCATGTACACCTGGGCACATTATTCCCTGTGTGCCCTTGTACACCTGGACACATTATTCCCTGTGTGCCCTTCATTTCATTCTGTGGGGATCATGTACACCTGGACACACTATTCCCTGGGTGCCCTTCATTTCATTCTGTGGGGATCATGTACACCTGGACACATTATCCCCTGTGTGCCCTTCATTTCCCTCGGTGGGGATCATGTACACCTGGACACATTATTGCCTGTGTGCCCTTCATTTCCTTCTGTGGGGATCACATCATTTCCATGGGACACATCATTTCCTTCTGTGGGGATCATGTACACCTGGACACATTGTTCCCTGTGTGCCCTTGTACACCTGGACACATTATTCCCTGTGTGCCCTTCATTTCATTCTGTGGGGATCATGTACACCTGGACAAACTATTCCCTGGGTGCCCTTCATTTCATTCTGTGGGGATCATGTACACCTGGACACATTATTCCCTGTGTGCCCTTCATTTCCTTCTGTGGGGATCATGTACATGCCAGTAAAATAGCTCAGCAGATTGAGTGGTCACAGCTGCGATCTGAGCGTGATCTGCTGGTTCGAATCCCAGCAAGGCCAACTCAGCCTTTCATCCTTCCGAGGTCGATAAATGAGTACCAATTTCGGTTGGGTGATATTGTATGTAAATATGTGCTCTGTAAAGTGCTTTGGATAAAGGCGCTATATAAATAACACATCATTATCATTACACCTGGACACATTGTTCCCTGGGTGCCCTTCATTTCCTTCTGTGTGCATCATGTACACCTGGACACGTCACCCCCTGTGTGTCCATCATTAGCCTCTGTCTGCCTAATGTACCCCTGGAGTCATTATTCCCTGTGTGCTCGTGCACACCTGGACACATTATTCTCTGCTTGGCCTTCCTTTCGTTCTGTGGGGATCATGTATACCTGGACACGTCATTTCCTGTGTGCCATTGTACACCTGGACACATTATTCCCTATGTGTCCTTCATTTCCTTCTGTGTGCATCATGTACATCTGGACACACTTTTCCCTGTGTGCCCACCATTATCCTCTGTATGCCTCATGTACACCTGTACACGTCATTCCCTGTGTGCCCTTGTACACCCGGACACATTATTCCCTGTGTGTCCGTCATTTACTTCTGTGTGCATAATGTACACCTGTACACATTATTCCCTGGGTGCCCACCATTAGCCTCTGTATGCCTCATGTACACCTGGACATGTCATTCCCTGCCTGCCCTTATACACCTGGACACATTATTCCCTGTGTGTCCTTCATTTCCTTCTTTGTGCATTATGTACACGAGGATACATTATTCCCCGTGTGCCCTTCATTTCATTCTGTGGGGAACATGTACACCTGGACACATTATTCCCTGTGTGCCCTTGTACACCTGGACACATTATTCCCTGTGTGCCCTTCATTTCCATCTGTGAGGATCATGTACACCTGGACACACTATTCCCTGTGTGCCCTTGTACACCTGGACACATTATTCCCTGTGTGCCCTTCATTTCCCTCGGTGGGGATCATGTACAGCTGGACACATTATTCCCTGTGTGCCCTTCATTTCCCTCGGTGGGGATCATGTACAGCTGGACACATTATTCCCTGTGTGCCCTTCATTTCCTTCTGTGGGGATCATGTACACCTGGACACATTATTCCCTGTGTGCCCTTGTACACCTGGACACATTATTCCCTGTGTGCCCTTCATTTCCATCTGTGGGGATCATGTACACCTGGACACATTATTCCCTGTCTTCCCTTCATTTCCTTCTGTGAGGATCATGTACACCTGGACACATTATTCCCTGTGTGCCCTTCATTTCCTTCTGTGAGGATCATGTACACCTGGACACATTATTCCCTGTCTGCTCTTCATTTCATTCTGTAGGGATCATGTACACCTGGACACATTATTCCCTGTGTTCCCTTCATTTCCCTCGGTGGGGATCATGTACACCTGGACACATTATTCCCTGTGTTCCCTTCATTTCCTTCTGTGGGGATCATTTACACCTGGACACATTATTCCTTGTGTGACCTTCATTTCCTTCTGTGGGGATCATGTACACCTGGACACATTATTCCCTGTGTGCCCTTCATTTAATTTCGTGGGGATCATGTACACCTGGACACACTATTCCCTGTGTGCCCTTCATTTCATTCTGTGGGGATCATGTACACCTGGACACATTATTCCCTGTGTGCCCTTCATTTCCCTGGGTGGGGATCATTTACACCTGGACACATTATTCTCTGTGTGCCCTTCATTTCCTTCTTTGGGGATCATGTACACCTGGACATATTATTCCCTGTGTGCCCACCATTAACCTCTGCATGCCTCCTGTACACCGGGAGACGTCATTACCTTTGTACCCTTCATTTCCTTCTTTGGGGATCATGTACACTTGGACACATTATTCCCTGTGTGCCCTTGTACACCTGGACACATTATTCCCTGTGTGCCCTTGTACACCTGGACACATTATTCCCTGTGTTCCCTTCATTTCCTTCTGTGGGGATCATGTACACCTGGACACATTATTCCCTGTGTGCCCTTCATTTCCTTCTGTGGGGATCATGTACACCTGGACACATTATTCCCTGTGTGCCCTTGTACACCTGGACACATTATTCCCTGTGTGCCCTTCATTTCCATCTGTGAGGATCATGTACACCTGGACACATTATTCGCTGTGTGCCCTTCATTTCCCTCGGTGGGGATCATGTACACCTGGACACATTATTCCCTGTCTGCCCTTAATTTCCTTCTGTGGGGATCATGCACACCTGGACACATTATTCCCTGTGTTCCCTTCATTTCCTTCTGTGGGGATCATGTACACCTGGACACACTATTCCCTGTGTGCCCTTCATTTAATTCCGTGGTGATCATGTACACCTGGACACATTATTCCCTGTGTGCCCTTCATTTCCTTCTGTGGGGATCATGTACACCTGGACACATTATTCCCTGTGTGCCCTTCATTTAATTCCGTGGTGATCATGTACACCTGGACACATTATTCCCTGTGTGCCCTTCATTTCCTTCTGTGGGGATCATGTACACCTGGACACATTATTCCCTGTGTGCCCTTCATTTCCCTGGCTGGGGATCATGTACACCTGGAGACATTATTCCCTGTGTTCCCTTCATTTCCTTCTTTGGGGATCATGTACACCTGGACATATTATTCCCTGTGTGCCCACCATTAACCTCTGTATGCCTCATGTACACCGGGAGACGTCATTACCTGTGTACCCTTCATTTCCTTCTTTGGGGATCATGTACACCTGGACACACTATTCCCTGTGTGCCCTTCATTTCCCTCGGTGGGGATCATGTACACCTGGACACAAAATTCCCTGTGTGCCCTTGTACACCTGGACACATTATTCCCTGTGTGCCCTTCATTTCCTTCTGTGAGGATCATGTACACCTGGGCACATTATTCCCTGTCTGCTCTTCTTTTCATTCTGTGGGGATCATGTACACCTGGACACATTATTCCCTGTCTGCCCTTCATTTCCCTCGGTGGGGATCATGTACACCTACACACATTATTCCCTGTGTGCCCTTCATTTCCTTCTGTGGGGATCATGTACACCTGGACACATTGCTCCCTTTGTGCCCTTCATTTCCTTCTTTGGGGATCATGAACACCTGGACACATTATTCCCTGTGTGCCCTTCATTTCCTTCTGTGGGGATCATGTACATGCCAGTAAGATAGCTCAGCAGATTGAGTGGTCACAGCTGCGATCTGAGCGTGATCTGCTGGTTCGAATCCCAGCAAGGCCAACTCAGCCTTTCATCCTTCCGAGGTCGATAAATGAGTACCAATTTCGGTTCGGTGATATTGTATGTAAATATGTGCTCTGTAAAGTGCTTTGGATAAAGGCGCTATATAAATAACACACCATTATCATTACACCTGGACACATTGTTCCCTGGGTGCCCTTCATTTCCTTCTGTGGGGATCATGTACACCTGGACACATTATTCCCTGTGTGCCCTTCATTTAATTCCGTGGGGATCATGTACACCTGGACACATTATTCCCTGTGTGCCCTTGTACACCTGGACACATTATTCCCTGTGTGCTCTTCATTTCCATCTGTGAGGATCATGTACACCTGGACACATTATTCGCTGTGTGCCCTTCATTTCCCTCGGTGGGGATCATGTACACCTGGACACATTATTCCCTGTCTGCCCTTAATTTCCTTCTGTGAGGATCATGTACACCTGGACACATTATTCCCTGTGTGCCCTTCATTTCCTTCTGTGAGGATCATGTACACCTGGACACATTATTCCTGTCTGCTCTTCATTTCATTCTGTGGGGATCATGTACACCTGGACACATTATTCCCTGTGTTCCCTTCATTTCCCTCGGTGGGGATCATGTACACCTGGACACATTATTCCCTGTGTTCCCTTCATTTCCTTCTGTGGGGATCATGTACACCTGGACACATTATTCCCTGTGTGCCCTTCACTTCCTTCTGTGGGGATCATGTACACCTGGACACATTATTCCCTGTGTGCCCTTCATTTCCCTGGGTGGGGATCATGTACACCTGGACACATTATTCCCTGTGTTCCCTTCATTTCCTTCTTTGGGGATCATGTACACCTGGACATATTATTCCCTGTGTGCCCACCATTAACCTCTGTATGCCTCATGTACACCGGGAGACGTCATTACCTGTGTACCCTTCATTTCCTTCTTTGGGGATCATGTACACCTGGACACATTATTCCCTGTGTGCCCTTGTACACATGGACACATTATTCCCTGTGTGCCCTTCATTTCCCTCTGTGGGGATCATGTACACCTGGACACACTATTCCCTGTGTGCCCTTCATTTCCCTCGGTGGGGATCATGTACACCTGGACACAATATTCCCTGTGTGCCCTTGTACACCTGGACACATTATTCCCTGTGTGCCCTTCATTTCCTTCTGTGAGGATCATGTACACCTGGGCACATTATTCCCTGTCTGCTCTTCTTTTCATTCTGGGGATCATGTACACCTAGACACATTATTCCCTGTGTGCCCTTCATTTCCTTCTGTGGGGATCATGTACACCTGGACACATTGCTCCCTTTGTGCCCTTCATTTCCTTCTTTGGGGATCATGTACACCTGGACACATTATTCCTGTCTGCTCTTCATTTCCTTCTTTGGGGATCATGTACACCTGGACACAATATTCCCTGTGTGCCCTTGTACACCTGGACACATTATTCCCTGTGTGCCCTTCATTTCCTTCTGTGAGGATCATGTACACCTGGGCACATTATTCCCTGTCTGCTCTTCTTTTCATTCTGGGGATCATGTACACCTAGACACATTATTCCCTGTGTGCCCTTCATTTCCTTCTGTGGGGATCATGTACACCTGGACACATTGCTCCCTTTGTGCCCTTCATTTCCTTCTTTGGGGATCATGTACACCTGGACACATTATTCCATGTGTGCCCTTCATTTCCTACTTTGGGGATCATGTACACCTGGACACATTATTCCCTGTGTGCCCACCATTAGCCTCTGTATGCCTCATGTACACCGGGAGACGTCATTACCTGTGTGCCCTTCATTTCCTTCTGTGGGGATCATGTACACCTGGACACATTATTCCCTGTGTGCCCTTGTCCACCTGGACACACTATCCCCTGTGTGCCCTTCATTTCCCTCGGTGGGGATCATGTACACCTGGACACATTATTCCCTGTGTGCCCTTCATTTCCTTCTGTGGGGATCATGTACACCTGGGCACATTATTCCCTGTGTGCCCTTGTACACCTGGACACATTATTCCCTGTGTGCCCTTCATTTCATTCTGTGGGGATCATGTACACCTGGACACACTATTCCCTGGGTGCCCTTCATTTCATTCTGTGGGGATCATGTACACCTGGACACATTATCCCCTGTGTGCCCTTCATTTCCCTCGGTGGGGATCATGTACACCTGGACACATTAGTGCCTGTGTGCCCTTCATTTCCTTCTGTGGGGATCACATCATTTCCATGGGACACATCATTTCCTTCTGTGGGGATCATGTACACCTGGACACATTGTTCCCTGTGTGCCCTTGTACACCTGGACACATTATTCCCTGTGTGCCCTTCATTTCATTCTGTGGGGATCATGTACACCTGGACACACTATTCCCTGGGTGCCCTTCATTTCATTCTGTGGGGATCATGTACACCTGGACACATTATTCCCTGTGTGCCCTTCATTTCCTTCTGTGGGGATCATGTACATGCCAGTAAAATAGCTCAGCAGATTGAGTGGTCACAGCTGCGATCTGAGCGTGATCTGCTGGTTCGAATCCCAGCAAGGCCAACTCAGCCTTTCATCCTTCCGAGGTCGATAAATGAGTACCAATTTCGGTTGGGTGATATTGTATGTAAATATGTGCTCTGTAAAGTGCTTTGGATAAAGGCGCTATATAAATAACACATCATTATCATTACACCTGGACACATTGTTCCCTGGGTGCCCTTCATTTCCTTCTGTGTGCATCATGTACACCTGGACACGTCACCCCCTGTGTGTCCATCATTAGCCTCTGTCTGCCTAATGTACCCCTGGAGTCATTATTCCCTGTGTGCTCGTGCACACCTGGACACATTATTCTCTGCTTGGCCTTCCTTTCGTTCTGTGGGGATCATGTATACCTGGACACGTCATTTCCTGTGTGCCATTGTACACCTGGACACATTATTCCCTATGTGTCCTTCATTTCCTTCTGTGTGCATCATGTACATCTGGACACACTTTTCCCTGTGTGCCCACCATTATCCTCTGTATGCCTCATGTACACCTGTACACGTCATTCCCTGTGTGCCCTTGTACACCCGGACACATTATTCCCTGTGTGTCCGTCATTTACTTCTGTGTGCATAATGTACACCTGTACACATTATTCCCTGGGTGCCCACCATTAGCCTCTGTATGCCTCATGTACACCTGGACATGTCATTCCCTGCCTGCCCTTATACACCTGGACACATTATTCCCTGTGTGTCCTTCATTTCCTTCTTTGTGCATTATGTACACGAGGATACATTATTCCCCGTGTGCCCTTCATTTCATTCTGTGGGGAACATGTACACCTGGACACATTATTCCCTGTGTGCCCTTGTACACCTGGACACATTATTCCCTGTGTGCCCTTCATTTCCATCTGTGAGGATCATGTACACCTGGACACACTATTCCCTGTGTGCCCTTGTACACCTGGACACATTATTCCCTGTGTGCCCTTCATTTCCCTCTGTTGGGATCATGTACACCTGGACACACTATTCCCTGTGTGCCCTTCATTTCCCTCGGTGGGGATCATGTACACCTGGACACATTATTCCCTGTGTGCCCTTGTACACCTGGACACATTATTCCCTGTGTGCCCTTCATTTCCATCTGTGAGGATCATGTACACCTGGACACATTATTCCCTGTGTGCCCTTCATTTCCCTCGGTGGGGATCATGTACACCTGGACACATTATTCCCTGTCTTCCCTTCATTTCCTTCTGTGAGGATCATGTACACCTGGACGCATTATTCCCTGTGTGCCCTTCATTTCCTTCTGTGAGGATCATGTACACCTGGACACATTATTCCCTGTCTGCTCTTCATTTCATTCTGTAGGGATCATGTACACCTGGACACATTATTCCCTGTGTTCCCTTCATTTCCCTCGGTGGGGATCATGTACACCTGGACACATTATTCCCTGTGTTCCCTTCATTTCCTTCTGTGGGGATCATTTACACCTGGACACATTATTCCTTGTGTGACCTTCATTTCCTTCTGTGGGGATCATGTACACCTGGACACATTATTCCCTGTGTGCCCTTCATTTAATTTCGTGGGGATCATGTACACCTGGACACACTATTCCCTGTGTGCCCTTCATTTCATTCTGTGGGGATCATGTACACCTGGACACATTATTCCCTGTGTGCCCTTCATTTCCCTGGGTGGGGATCATTTACACCTGGACACATTATTCTCTGTGTGCCCTTCATTTCCTTCTTTGGGGATCATGTACACCTGGACATATTATTCCCTGTGTGCCTGCCATTAACCTCTGCATGCCTCCTGTACACCGGGAGACGTCATTACCTTTGTACCCTTCATTTCCTTCTTTGGGGATCATGTACACTTGGACACATTATTCCCTGTGTGCCCTTGTACACCTGGACACATTATTCCCTGTGTGCCCTTGTACACCTGGACACATTATTCCCTGTGTTCCCTTCATTTCCTTCTGTGGGGATCATGTACACCTGGACACATTATTCCCTGTGTGCCCTTCATTTCCTTCTGTGGGGATCATGTACACCTGGAGACATTATTCCCTGTGTGCCCTTGTACACCTGGACACATTATTCCCTGTGTGCCCTTCATTTCCATCTGTGAGGATCATGTACACCTGGACACATTATTCGCTGTGTGCCCTTCATTTCCCTCGGTGGGGATCATGTACACCTGGACACATTATTCCTGTCTGCTCTTCATTTCATTCTGTGGGGATCATGTACACCTGGACACATTATTCCCTGTGTGCCCTTCATTTCCCTCGGTGGGGATCATGTACACCTGGACACATTATTCCCTGTGTTCCCTTCATTTCCTTCTGTGGGGATCATGTACACCTGGACACATTATTCCCTGTGTGCCCTTCATTTCCTTCTGTGGGGATCATGTACACCTGGACACATTATTCCCTGTGTGCCCTTCATTTAATTCCATGGTGATCATGTACACCTGGACACACTATTCCCTGTGTGCCCTTCATTTCATTCTGTGGGGATCATGTACACCTGGACACATTATTCCCTGTGTGCCCTTCATTTCCCTGGCTGGGGATCATGTACACCTGGACACATTATTCCCTGTGTTCCCTTCATTTCCTTCTTTGGGGATCATGTACACCTGGACACATTATTCCCTGTGTGCCCTTCATTTCCTTCTGTGGGGATCATGTACACCTGGACACATTGTTCCCTGTGTGCCCTTGTACACCTGGACACATTGTTCCCTGTGTGCCCTTCATTTCATTCTGTGGGGATCATGTACACCTGGACACACTATTCCCTGGGTGCCCTTCATTTCATTCTGTGGGGATCATGTACACCTGGACACATTATTCCCTGTGTGCCCTTCATTTCCTTCTGTGGGGATCATGTACATGCCAGTAAAATAGCTCAGCAGATTGAGTGGTCACAGCTGCGATCTGAGCGTGATCTGCTGGTTCGAATCCCAGCAAGGCCAACTCAGCCTTTCATCCTTCCGAGGTCGATAAATGAGTACCAATTTCGGTTGGGTGATATTGTATGTAAATATGTGCTCTGTAAAGTGCTTTGGATAAAGGCGCTATATAAATAACACATCATTATCATTACACCTGGACACATTGTTCCCTGGGGGCCCTTCATTTCCTTCTGTGTGCATCATGTACACCTGGACACGTCACCCCCTGTGTGTCCATCATTAGCCTCTGTCTGCCTAATGTACCCCTGGAGTCAATATTCCCTGTGTGCTCGTGCACACCTGGACACATTATTCTCTGCTTGGCCTTCCTTTCGTTCTGTGGGGATCATGTATACCTGGACACGTCGTTTCCTGTGTGCCATTGTACACCTGGACACATTATTCCCTATGTGTCCTTCATTTCCTTCTGTGTGCATCATGTACATCTGGACACACTTTTCCCTGTGTGCCCACCATTATCCTCTGTATGCCTCATGTACACCTGTACACGTCATTCCCTGTGTGCCCTTGTACACCCGGACACATTATTCCCTGTGTGTCCGTCATTTACTTCTGTGTGCATAATGTACACCTGTACACATTATTCCCTGGGTGCCCACCATTAGCCTCTGTATGCCTCATGAACACCTGGACATGTCATTCCCTGCCTGCCCTTATACACCTGGACACATTATTCCCTGTCTGCCCTTAATTTCCTTCTGTGAGGATCATGTACACCTGGACACATTATTCCCTGTGTGCCCTTCATTTCCTTCTGTGAGGATCATGTACACCTGGACACATTATTCCTGTCTGCTCTTCATTTCATTCTGTGGGGATCATGTACACCTGGACACATTATTCCCTGTGTTCCCTTCATTTCCTTCTGTGGGGATCATGTACACCTGGACACATTATTCCCTGTGTGCCCTTCACTTCCTTCTGTGGGGATCATTTACACCTGGACACATTATTCCCTGTGTGCCCTTCATTTCCCTGGGTGGGGATCATGTACACCTGGACACATTATTCCCTGTGTTCCCTTCATTTCCTTCTTTGGGGATCATGTACACCTGGACATATTATTCCCTGTGTGCCCACCATTAACCTCTGTATGCCTCATGTACACCGGGAGACGTCATTACCTGTGTACCCTTCATTTCCTTCTTTGGGGATCATGTACACCTGGACACATTATTCCCTGTGTGCCCTTGTCCACCTGGACACATTATTCCCTGTGTGCCCTTCATTTCCCTCTGTGGGGATCATGTACACCTGGACACAATATTCCCTGTGTGCCCTTGTACACCTGGACACATTATTCCCTGTGTGCCCTTCATTTCCTTCTGTGAGGATCATGTACACCTGGACACATTATTCCCTGACTGCTCTTCTTTTCATTCTGGGGATCATGTACACCTGGACACATTATTCCCTGTCTGCCCTTCATTTCCCTCGGTGGGGATCATGTACACCTGGACACATTATTCCCTGTGTGCCCTTCATTTCCCTCGGTGGGGATCATGTACACCTGGACATATTATTCCCTGTGTGCCCACCATTAACCTCTGTATGCCTCATGTACACCGGGAGACGTCATTACCTGTGTACCCTTCATTTCCTTCTTTGGGGATCATGTACACCTGGACACATTATTCCCTGTGTGCCCTTGTCCACCTGGACACATTATTCCCTGTGTGCCCTTCATTTCCCTCTGTGGGGATCATGTACACCTGGACACAATATTCCCTGTGTGCCCTTGTACACCTGGACACATTATTCCCTGTGTGCCCTTCATTTCCTTCTGTGAGGATCATGTACACCTGGACACATTATTCCCTGACTGCTCTTCTTTTCATTCTGGGGATCATGTACACCTGGACACATTATTCCCTGTCTGCCCTTCATTTCCCTCGGTGGGGATCATGTACACCTGGACACATTATTCCCTGTGTGCCCTTCATTTCCCTCGGTGGGGATCATGTACACCTGGACACATTATTCCCTGTCTGCTCTTCATTTCATTCTGTGGGGATCATGTACACCTGGACACATTGCTCCCTTTGTGCCCTTCATTTCCTTCTTTGGGGATGATGTACACCTGGACACATTATTCCCTGTGTGCCCTTCATTTCCCTCTGTTGGGATCATGTACACCTGGACACATTATTCCCTGTGTGCCCTTCATTTCCTTCTGTGGGGATCATGTACACCTGGGCACATTATTCCCTGTGTGCCCTTGTACACCTGGACACATTATTCCCTGTGTGCCCTTCATTTCATTCTGTGGGGATCATGTACACCTGGACACACTATTCCCTGGGTGCCCTTCATTTCATTCTGTGGGGATCATGTACACCTGGACACATTATTGCCTGTGTGCCCTTCATTTCCTTCTGTGGGGATCATGTACACCTGGACACATTGTTCCCTGTGTGCCCTTCATTTCATTCTGTGGGGATCATGTACACCTGGACACACTATTCCCTGGGTGCCCTTCATTTCATTCTGTGGGGATCATGTACACCTGGACACATTATTCCCTGTGTGCCCTTCATTTCCTTCTGTGGGGATCATGTACATGCCAGTAAAATAGCTCAGCAGATTGAGTGGTCACAGCTGCGATCTGAGCGTGATCTGCTGGTTCGAATCCCAGCAAGGCCAACTCAGCCTTTCATCCTTCCGAGGTCGATAAATGAGTACCAATTTCGGTTGGGTGATATTGTATGTAAATATGTGCTCTGTAAAGTGCTTTGGATAAAGGCGCTATATGAATAACACATCATTATCATTACACCTGGACACATTGTTCCCTGGGTGCCCTTCATTTCCTTCTGTGTGCATCATGTACACCTGGACACGTCACCCCCTGTGTGTCCATCATTAGCCTCTGTCTGCCTAATGTACCCCTGGAGTCATTATTCCCTGTGTGCTCGTGCACACCTGGACACATTATTCTCTGCTTGGCCTTCCTTTCGTTCTGTGGGGATCATGTATACCTGGACACGTCATTTCCTGTGTGCCATTGTACACCTGGACACATTATTCCCTATGTGTCCTTCATTTCCTTCTGTGTGCATCATGTACATCTGGACACACTTTTCCCTGTGTGCCCACCATTATCCTCTGTATGCCTCATGTACACCTGTACACGTCATTCCCTGTGTGCCCTTGTACACCCGGACACATTATTCCCTGTGTGTCCGTCATTTACTTCTGTGTGCATAATGTACACCTGTACACATTATTCCCTGGGTGCCCACCATTAGCCTCTGTATGCCTCATGTACACCTGGACATGTCATTCCCTGCCTGCCCTTATACACCTGGACACATTATTCCCTGTGTGTCCTTCATTTCCTTCTTTGTGCATTATGTACACGAGGATACATTATTCCCCGTGTGCCCTTCATTTCATTCTGTGGGGAACATGTACACCTGGACACATTATTCCCTGTGTGCCCTTGTACACCTGGACACATTATTCCCTGTGTGCCCTTCATTTCCATCTGTGAGGATCATGTACACCTGGACACACTATTCCCTGTGTGCCCTTGTCCACCTGGACACACTATTCCCTGTGTGCCCTTCATTTCCCTCGGTGGGGATCATGTACAGCTGGACACATTATTCCCTGTGTGCCCTTCATTTCCTTCTGTGGGGATCATGTACACCTGGACACATTATTCCCTGTGTGCCCTTGTACACCTGGACACATTATTCCCTGTGTGCCCTTCATTTCCATCTGTGAGGATCATGTACACCTGGACACATTATTCCCTGTGTGCCCTTCATTTCCCTCGGTGGGGATCATGTACACCTGGACACATTATTCCCTGTCTTCCCTTCATTTCCTTCTGTGAGGATCATGTACACCTGGACACATTATTCCCTGTGTGCCCTTCATTTCCTTCTGTGAGGATCATGTACACCTGGACACATTATTCCCTGTCTGCTCTTCATTTCATTCTGTAGGGATCATGTACACCTGGACACATTATTCCCTGTGTTCCCTTCATTTCCCTCTGTGGGGATCGTGTACACCTGGACACATTATTCCCTGTGTTCCCTTCATTTCCTTCTGTGGGGATCATTTACACCTGGACACATTATTCCTTGTGTGACCTTCATTTCCTTCTGTGGGGATCATGTACACCTGGACACATTATTCCCTGTGTGCCCTTCATTTAATTTCGTGGGGATCATGTACACCTGGACACACTATTCCCTGTGTGCCCTTCATTTAATTCTGTGGGGATCATGTACACCTGGACACATTATTCCCTGTGTGCCCTTCATTTCCCTGGGTGGGGATCATTTACACCTGGACACATTATTCTCTGTGTGCCCTTCATTTCCTTCTTTGGGGATCATGTACACCTGGACATATTATTCCCTGTGTGCCCACCATTAACCTCTGCATGCCTCCTGTACACCGGGAGACGTCATTACCTTTGTACCCTTCATTTCCTTCTTTGGGGATCATGTACACTTGGACACATTATTCCCTGTGTGCCCTTGTACACCTGGACACATTATTCCCTGTGTGCCCTTGTACACCTGGACACATTATTCCCTGTGTTCCCTTCATTTCCTTCTGGTGGGATCATGTACACCTGGACACATTATTCCCTGTGTGCCCTTCATTTCCTTCTGTGGGGATCATGTACACCTGGACACATTATTCCCTGTGTGCCCTTGTACACCTGGACACATTATTCGCTGTGTGCCCTTCATTTCCCTCGGTGGGGATCATGTACACCTGGACACATTATTCCCTGTCTGCCCTTAATTTCCTTCTGTGAGGATCATGCACACCTGGACACATTATTCCCTGTGTGCCCTTCATTTCCTTCTGTGAGGATCATGTACACCTGGACACATTATTCCTGTCTGCTCTTCATTTCATTCTGTGGGGATCATGTGCACCTGGACACATTATTCCCTGTGTGCCCTTCATTTCCCTCGGTGGGGATCATGTACACCTGGACACATTATTCCCTGTGTTCCCTTCATTTCCTTCTGTGGGGATCATGTACACCTGGACACATTATTCCCTGTGTGCCCTTCATTTCCTTCTGTGGGGATCATGTACATCTGGACACATTATTCCCTGTGTGCCCTTCATTTAATTCCGTGGTGATCATGTACACCTGGACACATTATTCCCTGTGTGCCCTTCATTTCCCTGGCTGGGGATCATGTACACCTGGACACATTATTCCCTGTGTTCCCTTCATTTCCTTCTTTGGGGATCATGTACACCTGGACATATTATTCCCTGTGTGCCCACCATTAACCTCTGTATGCCTCATGTACACCGGGAGACGTCATTACCTGTGTACCCTTCATTTCCTTCTTTGGGGATCATGTACAAATGGACACATTATTCCCTGTGTGCCCTTGTACACATGGACACATTATTCCCTGTGTGGCCTTCATTTCCCTCTGTGGGGATCATGTACACCTGGACACAAAATTCCCTGTGTGCCCTTGTACACCTGGACACATTATTCCCTGTGTGCCCTTCATTTCCTTCTGTGAGGATCATGTACACCTGGGCACATTATTCCCTGTCTGCTCTTCTTTTCATTCTGTGGGGATCATGTACACCTGGACACATTATTCCCTGTCTGTCCTTCATTTCCCTCGGTGGGGATCATGTACACCTACACACATTATTCCCTGTGTGCCCTTCATTTCCTTCTGTGGGGATCATGTACACCTGGACACATTGCTCCCTTTGTGCCCTTCATTTCCTTCTTTGGGGATCATGTACACCTGGACACATTATTCCCTCTGTGCCCTCCATTTCCTTCTGTGGGGATCATGTACACCTACACACATTATTCCCTGTGTGCCCTTCATTTCCTTCTGTGGGGATCATGTACACCTGGACACATTGCTCCCTTTGTGCCCTTCATTTCCTTCTTTGGGGATCATGTACACCTGGACACATTATTCCCTGTGTGCCCTTCATTTCCTTCTTTGGGGATCATGTACACCTGGACACATTATTCCCTGTGTGCCCACCATTAGCCTCTGTATGCCTCATGTACACCGGGAGACGTCATTACCTGTGTGCCCTTCATTTCCTTCTGTGGGGAACATGTACACCTGGACACATTATTCCCTGTGTGCCCTTCATTTCCTTCTGTGGGGATCACATCATTTCCATGGGACACATCATTTCCTTCTGTGGGGATCATGTACACCTGGACACATTATTCCCTGTGTGCCCTTGTACACCTGGACACATTATTCCCTGTGTGCCCTTCATTTCATTCTGTGGGGATCATGTACACCTGGACACACTATTCCCTGGGTGCCCTTCATTTCATTATGTGGGGATCATGTACACCTGGACACATTATTCCCTGTGTGCCCTTCATTTCCTTCTGTGGGGATCATGTACATGCCAGTAAGATAGCTCAGCAGATTGAGTGGTCACAGCTGCGATCTGAGTGTGATCTGTTGGTTCGAATCCCAGCAAGGCCAACTCAGCCTTTCATCCTTCCGAGGTCGATAAATGAGTACCAATTTCGGTTCTGTGATATTGTATGTAAATATGTGCTCTGTAAAGTGCTTTGGATAAAGGCGCTATATAAATAACACATCATTATCATTACACCTGGACACATTGTTCCCTGGGTGCCCTTCATTTCCTTCTGTGTGCATCATGTACACCTGGACACGTCACCCCCTGTGTGTCCATCATTAGCCTCTGTCTGCCTAATGTACCCCTGGAGTCATTATTCCCTGTGTGCTCGTGCACACCTGGACACATTATTCTCTGCTTGGCCTTCCTTTCGTTCTGTGGGGATCATGTATACCTGGACACGTCATTTCCTGTGTGCCATTGTACACCTGGACACATTATTCCCTATGTGTCCTTCATTTCCTTCTGTGTGCATCATGTACATCTGGACACACTTTTCCCTGTGTGCCCACCATTAGCCTCTGTATGCCTCATGTACCCCTGTACACGTCATTCCCTGTGTGCCCTTGTACACCCGGACACATTATTCCCTGTGTGTCCGTCATTTGCTTCTGTGTGCATAATGTACACCTGTACACATTATTCCCTGGGTGCCCACCATTAGCCTCTGTATGCCTCATGTACACCTGGACACATTATTCCCTGTGTGTCCTTCATTTCCTTCTTTGTGCATTATGTACACGAGGATACATTATTCCCCGTGTGCCCTTCATTTCATTCTGTGGGGAACATGTACACCTGGACACATTATTCCCTGTGTGTCCTTCATTTCCTTCTGTGGGGAACATGTACACCTGGACACATTATTCCCTGTGTGCCCTTTATTTTCTTCTGTGGGGATCATGTACACCTGGACACATTATTCCCTGTGTGCCCTTCATTTCATTCTGTGGGGATCATGTGCACCTGGACACATCATTCCCTGTGTGTCCTTCCTTTCCTTCTGTAGGGATCATGTACACCTGGACACATTATTCCCTGTGTGCCCTTTATTTCCTTCTGTAGGGATCATGTACATCTGGACACACTATTCCCTGGGTGCCCTTCATTTCCTTCTGTGTGCATCATATACACCTGGACACGTCACCCCCTGTGTGTCCATCATTAGCCTCTGTATGCCTAATGTACCCCTTGGAGTCATTATTCCTTGTGTGCCCTAGTACACCTGGACACATTATTCCTTGTGTGTTCGTGCACACCTGGACACATTATTCTCTGCTTGGCCTTCCTTTCATTCTGTGGCGATCATGTACACCTGGACACATCATTTCCTGTGTGCCCTTGTACACCTGGACACATTATTCCCTATGTGTCCTTCATTTCCTTCTGTGTGCATCATGTACACCTGGACACACTTTTCCCTGTGTGCCCACCATTAGCCACTGTATGCCTCATGTACACCTGGACACATCATTCCCTGTGTGCCCTTGTCACCCGGACACATTATTCCCTGTGTGTCCATCATTTACTTCTGTGTGCATATGTACACCTGGACACATTATTCCCTGGGTGCCCACCATTAGCCTCTGTATGCCTCATGCACACCTGGACACGTCATTCCCTGCCTGCCCTTATACACCTGGACACATTATTCCCTGTGTGTCCTTCATTTCCTTCTGTGTGCATTATGTACACGTGGATACATTATTCCTTGTGTGCCCTTCATTTCATTCTGTGGGGAACATGTACACCTGGACACATTATTCCCTGTGTGTCCTTCATTTCCTTCTGTGTGCATTATGTACACGTGGATACATTATTCTCTGTGCGCCCTTCATTTTATTCTGTGGGGATCATGTACACCTGGACATATTATCCCCTGTGTGCCCTTCATTTTATTCTGCGGGGATCATGTACACCTGGACACATTATTCCCTGTGTGTCCTTCATTTCCTTCTGTGTGCATTATGTACACGTGGATACATTATTCCCTGTGCGCCCTTCATTTCATTCTGTGAGGATCATGTACACCTGGACACATTATTCCCTGTGCGCCCTTCATTTCATTCTGTGAGGATCATGTACACCTGGACACATCATTCCCTGTGTGTCCTTCATTTCCTTCTGTAGGGATCATGTACACCTGGACACATTATTCCCTATGTGCCCTTTATTTCCTTCTGTTGGGATCATGTACATCTGGACACATTATTCCCTGTTTGGCCTTTATTTCCTTCTTTGGTGATCATGTACACCTGGACACATTATTCCCTGTGTGCCCTTCCTTTCCTTCTGTGGGGATCATGTACACCTGGACACATTATTCCCTGTGTGCCCTTCATTTCATTCTGTGGGGATCATGTACACCTGGACACATTATTCTCTGTGTGGCCTTCATTTCATTCTGTGTGCCTCATGTACACCTGGACACATTATTCCATGTGTGCCCTTCATTTCATTCTGTGGGGATCATGTACACCTGGACACATTATTCCCTGTGTGCCCTTTATTTCCTTCTGTGGGGATCATGTACACCTGGACACATTATTCCCTGTGTGCCCTTCATTTCATTCTGTGGCGATCATGTACACCTGGACACATCATTCCCTGTGTGTCCTTCATTTCCTTCTGTAGGGATCATGTACACCTGGACACATTATTCTCTGTGTGCCCTTCATTTCATCCTGTAGGGATCATGTACACCTGGACACATTATTCTCTGTGTGCCCTTTATTTCCTTCTGTAGGGATCATGTACACTTGGACACATTATTCCCTGTGTGGGAATCATGTACACCTGGACACATTGTTTCCTGGGTGCGCGTCATTTCCCTCTCTATGCCTCATGTACACCTGGACACATTATTCTCTGGGTGGTCTTCATTTTCCTCTCTATGCCTCATGTACACCTGGACACATTATTCCCTGTCTGCCCTTCATTTCCTTCTGTGAGGATCATGTACACCTGGACACATTATTCCCTGTCTGCTCTTCATTTCATTCTGTAGGGATCATGTACACCTGGACACATTATTCCCTGTCTGCCCTTCATTTCCCTCAGTGGGGATCATGTACACCTAGACACATTATTCCCTGCGTGCCCTTCATTTCATTCTGTGGGGATCATGTACACCTGGACACATCATTCCCTGTGTGCCCTTTATTTCCTTCTGTAGGGATCATGTACATCTGGACACATTATTCCCTGTGTGGCCTTTATTTCCTTCTTTGGGGATCATGTACACCTGGACACATTATTCCCTGTGTGCACTTCCTTTCATTCTGTGGGGATCATGTACACCTGGACACATTATTCCCTGTGTGCCCTTCATTTCATTCTGCGGCGATCATGTACACCTGGACACATTATTCCATGTGTGCCCTTTATTTCATTCTGTGGGGATCATGTACACCTGGACACATTATTCCCTGTGTGCCCTTCATTTCATTCTGTGGAGATCATGTACACCTGGACACATTGTTCCGTGTGTGCCCTTCATTTCATTCTGTGGGGATCATGTACACCTGGACACATTATTCCCTCTGTGCCCTTTATTTCCTTCTGTGGGGATCATGTATACCTGGACACATTATTCCCTGTCTGCCTTCATTTCCCTCGGTGGGGATCATGTACACCTAGACACATTATTCCCTGTGTGCCCTTCATTTCCTTCTGTGGGGATCATGTACACCTGGACACATTGCTCCCTTTGTGCCCTTCATTTCCTTCTTTGGGGATCATGTACACCTGGACACATTATTCCCTGTGTGCCCTTCATTTCCTTCTTTGGGGATCATGTACACCTGGACACATTATTCCCTGTGTGCCCACCATTAGCCTCTGTATACCTCATGTACACCGGGAGACGTCATTTCCTGTGTGCCCTTCATTTCCCTCTGTGGGGATCATGTACACCTGGACACGTTATTCCCTGTGTGCCCTTCATTTCCCTCGGTGGGGATCATGTACACCTGGACACATTATTCCCTGTGTGCCCCTGTACACCTGGACACATTATTCCCTGTGTGCCCTTCATTTCATTCTGTGGGGATCATGTACACCTGGACACATTATTCCCTGTGTGCCCTTGTCCACCTGGACACATTATTGCCTGTGTGCCCTTCATTTCCTTCTGTGGGGATCACATCATTTCCATGGGACACATCATTTCCTTCTGTGGGGATCATGTACACCTGGACACATTGTTCCCTGCGTGCCCTTGTACACCTGGACACATTATTCCCTGTGTGCCCTTCATTTCATTCTGTGGGGATCATGTACACCTGGACACACTATTCCCTGGGTGCCCTTCATTTCATTATGTGGGGATCATGTACACCTGGACACATTATTCCCTGTGTGCCCTTCATTTCCTTCTGTGGAGATCATGTACATGCCAGTAAGATAGCTCAGCAGATTGAGTGGTCACAGCTGCGATCTGAGCATGATCTGCTGGTTCGAATCCCAGCAAGGCCAACTCAGCCTTTCATCCTTCCGAGGTCGATAAATGAGTACCAATTTCGGTTGGGTGATATTGTATGTAAATATGTGCTCTGTAAAGTGCTTTGGATAAAGGCGCTATATAAATAACACATCATTATCATTACACCTGGACACATTGTTCCCTGGGTGCCCTTCATTTCCTTCTGTGTGCATCATGTACACCTGGACACGTCACCCCCTGTGTGTCCATCATTAGCCTCTGTCTGCCTAATGTACCCCTGGAGTCATTATTCCCTGTGTGCTCGTGCACACCTGGACACATTATTCTCTGCTTGGCCTTCCTTTCGTTCTGTGGGGATCATGTATACCTGGACACGTCATTTCCTGTGTGCCATTGTACACCTGGACACATTATTCCCTATGTGTCCTTCATTTCCTTCTGTGTGCATCATGTACATCTGGACACACTTTTCCCTGTGTGCCCACCATTAGCCTCTGTATGCCTCATGTACACCTGTACACGTCATTCCCTGTGTGCCCTTGTACACCCGGACACATTATTCCCTGTGTGTCCGTCATTTACTTCTGTGTGCATAATGTACACTTGTACACATTATTCCCTGGGTGCCCACCATTAGCCTCTGTATGCCTCATGTACACCTGGACACATCATTCCCTGCCTGCCCTTATACACCTGGACACATTATTCCCTGTGTGTCCTTCATTTCCTTCTTTGTGCATTATGTACACGAGGATACATTATTCCCCGTGTGCCCTTCATTTCATTCTGTGGGGAACATGTACACCTGGACACATTATTCGCTGTGTGTCCTTCATTTCCTTCTGTGGGGAACATGTACACCTGGACACATTATTCCCTGTGTGCCCTTTATTTTCTTCTGTGGGGATCATGTACACCTGGATACATTATTCCCTGTGTGCCCTTCATTTCATTCTGTGGGGATCATGTGCACCTGGACACATCATTCCCTGTGTGTCCTTTATTTCCTTCTGTAGGGATCATGTACATCTGGACACATTATTCCCTGTTTGGCCTTTATTTCCTTCTTTGGTGATCATGTACACCTGGACACATTATTCCCTGTGTGCCCTTCCTTTCCTTCTGTGGGGATCATGTGCACCTGGACACATTATTCCCTGTGTGCCCTTCATTTTTTTCTGTGTGCCTCATGTACACCTGAACACATTATTCCATGTGTGCCCTTCATTTCATTCTGTGGGGATCATGTACACCTGGACACATTATTCCCTGTGTGCCCTTTATTTCCTTCTGTGGGGATCATGTACACCTGGACACATTATTCCCTGTGTGCCCTTCATTTCATTCTGTGGCGATCATGTTCAGCTGGACACATCATTCCCTGTGTGTCCTTCATTTCCTTCTGTAGGGACCATGTACACCTGGACACATTATTCCCTGTGTGCCCTTCATTTCATCCTGTAGGGATCATGTACACCTGGACACATTATTCCCTGTATGCCCTTTATTTCCTTCTGTAGGGATCATGTACACTTGGACACATTATTCCCTGTGTGGGAATCATGTACACCTGGACACATTATTCCCGGTGGACCCTTCATTTCCCTCGGTGGGGATCATGTACACCTGGACACATCATTCCCTGTGTGTCCTTCATTTCCTTCTGTAGGGATCGTGTACACCTGGACACATTATTCCCTGTGTGTCCTTCCTTTCCTTCTGTAGGGATCGTGTACACCTGGACACATCATTCCCTGTGTGTCCTTCATTTCCTTCTGTGGGGATCGTGTACACCTGGACACATTATTCCCTGTGTGTCCTTCCTTTCCTTCTGTAGGGATCATGTACACCTGGACACATTATTCCCTGTGTGCCCTTTATTTCCTTCTGTAGGGATCATGTACATCTGGACACATTGTTCCCTGTGTGCCCTTCATTTAATTCTGTGGGGATCATGTACACCTGGACACATCATTCCCTGTGTGTCCTTCATTTCCTTCTGTGGGGATCATGTACTCCTGGATACATTATTCCCTGTGTGCCCTTCATTTCCCTCTCTATGCCTCATGTACACCTGGACACATTATTCCCTGGGTTGTCTTCATTTCCCTCTCTATGCCTCATGTACACCTGGACACATTATTCCCTGGGTTGTCTTCATTTCCCTCTCAATGCCTCATGTACACCTGGACACATTATTCCCTGGGTGGTCTTCATTTCCCTCTCTATGCCTCATGTACACCTGGGCACATTATTCCCTGGGTGGTCTTCATTTCCTTCTGTGTGCATCATGTACACCTGGGCACATTATTCCCCAGGTGGTCTTCATTTCCCTCTCTATGCCTCATGTACACCTGGACACATTATTCCCTGGGTGGTCTTCATTTCCCTCTCTATGCCTCATGTACACCTGGACACATTATTCCCTGTGTGCCCTTCATTTCCTTCTGTCAGGATCATGTACACCTGGACACATTATTCCCTGTGTGCCCTTCATTTCCTTCTGTGGGGATAATGTACACCTGGACACATCATTTCCTGTGTGCCCTTGTACACCTGGACACATTATTCCCTATGTGTCCTTCATTTCCTTCTGTGTGCATCATGTACACCTGGACACACTTATCCCTGTGTGCCCACTATTAGCCTCTGTATGCCTCATGTACACCTGGACACATCATTCCCTGTGTGCCCTTGTACACCCGAACACATTATTCCCTGTGTGTCCATCATTTACTTCTGTGTGCATATGTACACCTGGACACATTATTCCCTGGGTGCCCACCATTAGCCTCTGTATGCCTAATGTACACCTGGACACGTCATTCCCTGCCTGCCCTTATACACCTGGACACATTATTCCCTTTGTGTCCTTCATTTCCTTCTGTGTGCATTATGTACACGTGGATACATTATTCCCTGTGTGCCCTTCATTTCATTCTGTGGGGATCATGTACACCTGGACACATTATCCCCTGTGTGCCCTTCATTTTATTCTGCGGGGATCATGTACACCTGGACACATTATTCCCTGTGTGCACTTTATTTCCTTCTGTGGGGTTCATGTACACCTGGACACATTATTCCCTGTATCCCCTTCATTTCATTCTGTGGGGATCATGTACACCTGGACACATCATTCCCTGTGTGTCCTTCATTTCCTTCTGTAGGGATCATGTACACCTGGACATATTATTCCCTATGTGCCCTTTATTTCCTTCTGTAGGGATCATGTACATCTGGACACATTATTCCCTGTTTGGCCTTTATTTCCTTCTTTGGTGATCATGTACACCTGGACACATTATTCCCTGTGTGCCCTTCCTTTCCTTCTGTGGGGATCATGTACACCTGGACACATTATTCCCTGTGTGCCCTTCATTTCATTCTGTGTGCCTCATGTACACCTGAACACATTATTCCATGTGTGCCCTTCATTTCATTCTGTGGGGATCATGTACACCTGGACACATTATTCCCTGTGTGCCCTTTATTTCCTTCAGTGGGGATCATGTACACCTGGACACATTATTCCCTGTGTGCCCTTCATTTCATTCTGTGGCGATCATGTTCACCTGGACACATTATTCCCTGTTTGGCCTTTATTTCCTTCTTTGGTGATCATGTACACCTGGACACATTAATTCCCTGTGTGCCCTTCATTTCATCCTGTAGGGATCATGTACACCTGGACACATTATTCCCTGTATGCCCTTTATTTCCTTCTGTAGGGATCATGTACACTTGGACACATTATTCCCTGTGTGGGAATCATGTACACCTGGACACATTATTCCCGGTGGACCCTTCATTTCCCTCGGTGGGGATCATGTACACCTGGACACATCATTCCCTGTGTGTCCTTCATTTCCTTCTTTAGAGATTATGTACACCTGGACACATTATTCCCTGTGTGCCCTTTATTTCCTTCTGTAGTGATCATGTACACCTGGACACATTATTCCCTGTGTGTCCTTCATTTCCTTCTGTAGGGATCGTGTACACCTGGACACATTATTCCCTGTGTGTCCTTCCTTTCCTTCTGTAGGGATCGTGTACACCTGGACACATCATTCCCTGTGTGTCCTTCATTTCCTTCTGTGGGGATCGTGTACACCTGGACACATTATTCCCTGTGTGTCCTTCCTTTCCTTCTGTAGGGATCATGTACACCTGGACACATTATTCCCTGTGTGCCCTTTATTTCCTTCTGTAGGGATCATGTACATCTGGACACATTGTTCCCTGTGTGTCCTTCATTTCCTTCTGTGGGGATCATGTACTCCTGGATACATTATTCCCTGTGTGCCCTTCATTTCCCTCTCTATGCCTCATGTACACCTGGACACATTATTCCCTGGGTTGTCTTCATTTCCCTCTCTATGCCTCATGTACACCTGGACACATTATTCCCTGGGTTGTCTTCATTTCCCTCTCAATGCCTCATGTACACCTGGACACATTATTCCCTGGGTGGTCTTCATTTCCCTCTCTATGCCTCATGTACACCTGGGCACATTATTCCCTGGGTGGTCTTCATTTCCTTCTGTGTGCATCATGTACACCTGGGCACATTATTCCCCAGGTGGTCTTCATTTCCCTCTCTATGCCTCATGTACACCTGGACACATTATTCCCTGGGTGGTCTTCATTTCCTTCTGTGTGCATCATGTACACCTGGGCACATTATTCCCTGGGTGGTCTTCATTTCCCTCTCTATGCCTCATGTACACCTGGACACATTGTTTCCTGGGTGCTCGTCATTTCCCTCTCTATGCCTCATGTACACCTGGACACATTATTCCCTGGGTGCCCTTCATTTCCTTCTGTCAGGATCATGTACACCTGGACACATTATTCCCTGTGTGCCCTTCATTTCCTTCTGTGAGGATCATGTACACCTGGACACATTATTCCCTGTCTGCCCTTCATTTTCCTCGGTGGGGATCATGTACACCTAGACACATTATTCCCTGTGTGCCCTTCATTTCCTTCTGTGGGGATCATGTACACCTGGACACATTGTTCCCTTTGAGCCCTTTATTTCCTTCTGTGGGGATCATGTACACCTGGACACATTATTCCCTGTGTGCCCTTCATTTCCTTCTGTGGGGATCATGTACACCTGGACACATTATTCCCTGTGTGCCCACCATTAGCCTATGTATGCCTCATGTACACTGGGAGACGTCATTACCTGTTTGCCCTTCATTTCCTTCTGTGGGGATCATGTACACCTGGACACATTATTCCCTGTGTGCCCTTGTACACCTGGACACATTATTCCATGTGTGCCCTTCATTTCCCTCTGTGAGGATCATGTACACCTGGACACACTATTCCCTGTGTGCCCTTCATTTCCTTCTGTGGGGATCATGTACACCTGGACACATTATTCCCTGTGTGTCCTTCATTTCCTTCTGTAGGGATCGTGTACACCTGGACACATTATTCCCTGTGTGTCTTTCCTTTCCTTCTGTAGGGATCATGTACACCTGGACACATCATTCCCTGTGTGTCCTTCATTTCCTTCTGTGGGGATCGTGTACACCTGGACACATTATTCCCTGTGTGTCCTTCCTTTCCTTCTGTAGGGATCATGTACACCTGGACACATTATTCCCTGTGTGCCCTTTATTTCCTTCTATAGGGATCATGTACATCTGGACACATTGTTCCCCATGTGCCCTTCATTTAATTCTGTGGGGATCATGTACACCTGGACACATCATTCCCTGTGTGTCCTTCATTTCCTTCTGTGGGGATCATGTACTCCTGGACACATTATTCCCTGTGTGCCCTTCATTTCCCTCTCTATGCCTCATGTACACCTGGACACATTATTCCCTTTGTGGTCTTCATTTCCCTCTCTATGCCTCATGTACACCTGGACACATTGTTCCCTGTGTGCCCTTCATTTCCTTATGTGTGCATCATGAACACCTGGACACATTACTCCCGGGGTGCTCGTCATTTCCCTCTCTATGCCTCATGCACACCTGGACATACTATTCCCTGGGTGGTCTTCATTTCCCTCTCTATGCCTCATGTACACCTGGGCACATGATGCCCTGGGTGGTCTTCATTTCCTTCTGTGTGCATCATGTACACCTGGGCACATTATTCCCTGGGTGGTTTTCATTTCCCTCTCTATGCCTCATGTACACCTGGACACATTGTTCCCTGTGTGCCCTTCATTTCCTTATGTGTGCATCATGAACACCTGGACACATTACTCCCGGGGTGCTCGTCATTTCCCTCTCTATGCCTCATGCACACCTGGACATACTATTCCCTGGGTGGTCTTCATTTCCCTCTCTATGCCTCATGTACACCTGGACACATTATTCCCTGGGTGGTCTTCATTTCCCTCTCTATGCCTCATGTACACCTGGACACATTATTCCCTGGGTGGTCTTCATTTCCCTCTCTATGCCTCATGTACACCTGGATACATTATTCCCTGGGTGGTCTTCATTTCCTTCTGTGTGCATCATGTACACCTGGGCACATTATTCCCTGGGTGGTTTTCATTTCCCTCTCTATGCCTCATGTACACCTGAACACATTGTTTCCTGGGTGCTCGTCATTTCCCTCTCTATGCCTCATGTACACCTGGACACATTATTCCCTGGGTGGTCTTCATTTCCCTCTCTATGCCTCATGTACACCTGGACACATTATTCCCTGTGTGCCCTTCATTTCCTTCTGTCAGGATCATGTACACCTGGACACATTATTCCCTGTGTGCCCTTCATTTCCTTCTGTGAGGATCATGTACACCTGGACACATTATTCCCTGTCTGCCCTTCATTTCCCTCGGTGGGGATCATGTACACCTAGACACATTATTCCCTGTGTGCCCTTCATTTCCTTCTGTGGGGATCATGTACATCTGGACACATTGTTCACTTTGTGCCCTTCATTTCCTTCTGTGGGGATCATGTACACCTGGACACATTATTCCCTGTGTGCCCTTCATTTCATTCTGTGGGGATCATGTACACCTGGACACATTATTCCCTGTGTGCCCACCATTAGCCTCCGTATGCCTCATGTACACCGGGAGACGTCATTACCTGTGTGCCCTTCATTTCCCTCGGTGGGGATCATGTACACCTGGACACATTATTCCCTGTGTGCCCTTCATTTCCTTCTGTGGGGATCATGTAAACCTGGACACATTATTCCCTGTGTGCCCTTGTACACCTGGACACATTATTCCCTGTGTGCCCTTCATTTCCATCTGTGAGGATCATGTACACCTGGACACATTATTCCCTGTGTGCCCTTCATTTCCCTTGGTGGGGATCATGTTCACCTGGACACATTATTCCCTGTCTGCCCTTCATTTCCTTCTGTGAGGATCATGTACACCTGGACACATTATTCCCTTTGTGCCCTTCATTTCCTTCTGTGAGGATCATGTACACCTGGACACATTATTCCCTGTCTGCTCTTCATTTCATTCTGTGGGGATCATGTACACCTGGACACATTATTCCCTGTGTGCCCTTCATTTCCCTCGGTGAGGATCATGTACACCTGGACACATTATTCCCTGTGTGCCCTTCATTTCCTTCTGTGGGGATCATGTACACCTGGACACATTATTCCCTGTCTGCTCTTCATTTCATTCTGTGGGGATCATGTACACCTGGACACATTATTCCCTGTGTGCCCTTCATTTCATTCTGTGGGGATCATGTACACCTGGACACATTATTCCCTGTGTGCCCTTCATTTCCCTCTGTGGGGATCATGTACACCTGGACAAATTATTCCCTGTGTGCCCTTCATTTCCTTCTGTGGGGATCATGTACACCTGGACACATTATTCCCTGTCTGCTCTTCATTTCATTCTGTGGGGATCATGTACACCTGGACACATTATTCCCTGTGTGCCCTTTATTTCCTTCTGTAGGGAACATGTACACCTGGACACATTATTCCCTGTGCACCCTTGTACACCTGGACACATTATTCCCTGTGTGCCCTTCATTTAATTCCGTGGGGATCATGTACACCTGGACACACTATTCCCTGTGTGCCCTTCATTTCATTCTGTGGGGATCATGTACACCTGGACACATTATTCCCTGTCTGCCCTTCATTTCCCTCGGTGTGGATCATGTACACCTAGACACATTATTCCCTGTGTGCCCTTCATTTCCTTCTGTGGGGATCATGTACACCTGGACACATTGTTCCCTTTGTGCCCTTCATTTCATTCTGTGGGGATCATGTACACCTGGACACATTATTCCCTGTGTGCCCTTCATTTCCTTCTGTGGGGATCATGTACACCTGGACAAATTATTCCCTGTGTGCCCTTCATTTCCTTCTGTGGGGATCATGTACACCTGGACACATTATTCCCTGTCTGCTCTTCATTTCATTCTGTGGGGATCATGTACACCTGGACACATTATTCCCTTTGTGCCCTTCATTTCCTTCTGTGAGGATCATGTACACCTGGACACATTATTCCCTGTCTGCTCTTCATTTCATTCTGTGGGGATCATGTACACCTGGACACATTATTCCCTGTGTGCCCTTCATTTCCTTCTGTGGGGATCATGTACACCTGGACACATTATTCCCTGTCTGCTCTTCATTTCATTCTGTGGGGATCATGTACACCTGGACACATTATTCCCTTTGTGCCCTTCATTTCCTTCTGTGAGGATCATGTACACCTGGACACATTATTCCCTGTGTGCCCTTCATTTCCTTCTGTGGGGATCATGTACACCTGGACAAATTATTCCCTGTGTGCCCTTCATTTCCTTCTGTGGGGATCATGTACACCTGGACACATTATTCCCTGTGTGCCCTTCATTTCATTCCGTGGTATCATGTACACCTGGACACACTATTCCCTGTGTGCCCTTCATTTCCCTGGGTGGGGATCATATACAGCTGGACACATTATTCCCTGTGTGCCCTTCATTTCATTCGGTGGGGATCATGTACACCTGGACACAATATTCCCTGTGTGCCCTTGTACACCTGGACACATTATTCTCTGTGTGCCGTTCATTACCCTCTGTGAGGATCATGTACACCTGGACACATTATTCCCTGTGTGCCCTTCTTTTCATTCTGCGGGGATCATGTACACCTGGACACACTATTCCCTGTGTGCCCTTCATTTCCCTCGGTTGGGATCATGTACACCAGGACACATTATTCCCTGTGTGCCCTTCATTTCCCTCGGTGGGGATCATGTACACCTGGACACATTATTCCCTGTGTGCCCTTCATTTTCTTCAGTGGGGATCATGTACACCTGGACACATTATTCCCTGTGTGCCCTTCATTTCCTTCTGTCAGGATCATGTACACCTGGACACATTATTCCCTGTGTGCCCTTCATTTCCTTCTGTGAGGATCATGTACACCTGGACACATTATTCCCTGTCTGCTCTTCATTTCATTCTGTGGGGATCATGTACACCTGGACACACTATTCCCTGGGTGCCCTTCATTTCATTCTGTGGGGATCATGTACACCTGGACACATTATTCCCTGTGTGCCCTTCATTTCCTTCTGTGGGGATCATGAACACCTGGACACACTATTCCCTGGGTGCCCTTCATTTCATTCTGTGTGCATCATGTACACCTGGACACTTCACCCCCTGTGTGTCCATCATTGGCCTCTGTATGCCTAATGTACCCCTGGAGTCATTATTCCCTGTGTGCCCTAGTACACCTGGACACATTATTCTCTGCTTGGCCTTCCTTTCGTTCTGTGGCGATCAAGTACACCTGGACACATCATTTCCTGTGTGCCCTTGTACACCTAGACACATTATTCCCTGTGTGTCATTCATTTCCTTCTGTGTGCATCATGTACACCTGGACACACTTTTCCCTGTGTGCCCACCATTAGCCTCTGTATGCCTCATGTACACCTGGACACGTCATTCCCTGTGTGTCCTTCATTTCCTTCTGTGTGCATTATGTACACCTGGACACATCATTCCCTGTGTGCCCTTTATTTCCTTCTGTAGGGATCATGTACATCTGGACACATCATTCCCTGTGTGGCCTTTATTTCCTTCTTTGGGGATCATGTACACCTGGACACATTATTCCCTGTGTGCCCTTTATTTCCTTCTGTGTGGTTCCTTCATTTCCTTCTGTAGGGATCATGTACACCTGGACACATTATTCCCTGTGTGCCCTTTATTTCCTTCTGTAGGGATCATGTACATCTGGACACATTATTCCCTGTGTGGCCTTTATTTCCTTCTTTGGGGATCATGTACACCTGGACACATTATTCCCTGTGTGCCCTTCCTTTCCTTCTGTGGGGATCATGTACACCTGGACACATTATTCCCTGTGTGCCCTTCATTTCATTCTGTGGGGATCATGTACACCTGGAGACATTATTCCATGTGTGCCCTCCATTTCATTCTGTGGGGATCATGTTCACCTGGACACATTATTCCCTCTGTGCCCTTTATTTCCTTCTGTGGGGATCATGTACACCTGGACACATTATTCCCTGTGTGCCCTTCATTTCATTCTGTGGAGATCATGTACACCTGGACACATTATTCCCTGTGTGCCCTTCATTTCATTCTGTGGGGATCATGTACACCTGGACACAATATTCCATGTGTGTCCTTTATTTCCTTCTGTGGGGATCATGTACACCTGGACACATTATTCCCGGTGTGCCCTTCATTGCCTTCTGTAGGGATCATGTACACCTGGACACATTATTCCCTGTGTGCCCTTTATTCCCTTCTGTGGGGATAATGTACACCTGGACACATTATTCCCGGTGTGCCCTTCATTGCCTTCTGTAGGGATCATGTACACCTGGACACATTATTCCCTGTGTGCCCTTCATTTCATTCTGTGGGGATCATGTACCCCTGGACATACTATTCCCTGGGTGCCCTTCATTTCCTTCTGTGTGCATCATGTACACCTGGACACGTCACCCCCTGTGTGTCCATCATTAGCCTCTGTATGCCTAATGTACCCCTGGAGTCATTATTCCCTGTGTGCCCTAGTACACCTGGACACATTATTCCCTGTGTGTTCGTGCACACCTGGACACATTATTCTCTGCTTGGCCTTCCTTTCGTTCTGTGGCGATCATGTACACCTGGACACATCATTTCCTGTGTGCCCTTGTACACCTGGACACATTATTCCCTATGTGTCCTTCATTTCCTTCTGTGTGCATCATGTACATCTGGACACACTTTTCCCTGTGTGCCCATCATTAGCCTCTGTATGCCTCATGTACACCTGGACACATCATTCCCTGTGTGCCCTTGTACACCCGGACACATTATTCCCTGTGTGTCCATCATTTACTTCTGTGTGCAGAGGTACACCTGGACACATTATTCCCGGGGTGCCCACCATTAGCCTCTGTATGCCTCATGTACACCTGGACACGTCATTCCCTGCCTGCCCTTGTACACCTGGACACATTATTCCCTAGGTGTCCTTCATTTCCTTCTGTGTGCATTATGTACACGTGGATACATTATTTTGTGTGTGCCCTTCATTTCATTCTGTGGGGAACATGTACACCTGGACACATTATTCCCTGTGTGTCCTTCATTTCCTTCTGTGTGCATTATGTACACGTGGATACATTATTCCCTGTGTGCCCTTCATTTCATTCTGTGGGGATCATGTACACCTGGACACATTATTCCCTGTGTGCCCTTCATTTCATTCTGTGGGGATCATGTACACCTGGACACATCATTCCCGTGTGTCCTTCATTTCCTTGTGTAGGGTTCATGTACACCTGGACACATTATTCCCTGTGTGCCCTTTATTTCCTTCTGTAGGGATCATGTACATCTGGACACATTATTCCCTGTGTGGCCTTTATTTCCTTCTTTGGGGATCATGTACACCTGGACACATTATTCCCTGTGTGCCCTTCCTTTCCTTCTGTGGGGATCATGTACACCTGGACACATTATTCCCTGTGTGCCCTTCCTTTCCTTCTGTGGGGATCATGTACACCTGGACACATTATTCCCTGTGTGCCCTTCATTTCATTCTGTGGGGATCATGTACACCTGGACACATTATTCCCTGTGTGCCCTTCCTTTCCTTCTGTGGGGATCATGTACACCTGGACACATTATTCCCTGTGTGCCCTTCCTTTCCTTCTGTGGGGATCATGTACACCTGGACACATTATTCCCTGTGTGCCCTTCATTTCATTCTGTGGGGATCATGTACACCTGGACACATTATTCTGTGTGCCCTTCCTTTCATTCAGTGTGCCTCATGTACACCTGGACACATTATTCCATGTGTGCCCTTCATTTCATTCTGTGGGGATCATGTACACCTGGACACATTATTCCCGGTGTGCCCTTCATTGCCTTCTGTAGGGATCATGTACACCTGGACACATCATTCCCTGTGTGTCCTTCATTTCCTTCTGTAGGGATTATGTACACCTGGACACATTATTCCCTGTGTGCCCTTTATTTCCTTCTGTAGGGATCATGTACACCTGGACACATTATTCCCTGTGTGTCCTTCATTTCCTTCTGTAGGGATCGTGTACACCTGGACACATTATTCCCTGTGTGTCCTTCCTTTCCTTCTGTAGGGATCATGTACACCTGGACACATCATTCCCTGTGTGTCCTTCATTTCCTTCTGTGGGGATCTGGTACACCTGGACACATTATTCCCTGTGTGCCCTTCCTTTCCTTCTGTGGGGATCATGTACACCTGGACACATTATTCCCTGTGTGCCCTTCATTTCATTCTGTGGGGATCATGTACACCTGGACACATTATTCTGTGTGCCCTTCATTTCATTCAGTGTGCCTCATGTACACCTGGACACATTATTCCATGTGTGCCCTTCATTTCATTCTGTGGGGATCATGTACACCTGGACACATTATTCCCGGTGTGCCCTTCATTGCCTTCTGTAGGGATCATGTACACCTGGACACATCATTCCCTGTGTGTCCTTCATTTCCTTCTGTAGGGATTATGTACACCTGGACACATTATTCCCTGTGTGCCCTTTATTTCCTTCTGTAGGGATCATGTACACCTGGACACATTATTCCCTCTGTGTCCTTCATTTCCTTCTGTAGGGATCGTGTACACCTGGACACATTATTCCCTGTGTGTCCTTCCTTTCCTTCTGTAGGGATCATGTACACCTGGACACATCATTCCCTGTGTGTCCTTCATTTCCTTCTGTGGGGATCTGGTACACCTGAACACATTATTCCGTGTGTGTCCTTCCTTTCCTTCTGTAGGGATCATGTTCACCTGGACACATTATTCCCTGTGTGCTCTTTATTTCCTTTTGTAGGGATCATGTACATCTGGACACATTGTTCCCTGGGTGGTCTTCATTTCCCTCTCTATGCCTCATGTACACCTGGACACATTATTCCCTGGGTTGTCTTCATTTCCCTCTCTATGCCTCATGTACACCTGGACACATTATTCCCTGGGTGGTCTTCATTTCCCTCTCTATGCCTCATGTACACCTGGACACATTATTCCCTGGGTGGTCTTCATTTCCCTCTCTATGCCTCATGTACACCTGGGCACATTATTCCCTGGGTGGTCTTCATTTCCTTCTGTGTGCATCATGTACACCTGGGCACATTATTCCCTTTGTAGTCTTCATTTCCCTCTCTATGCCTCATGTACACCTGGACACACTGTTCCCTGGGTGCTCGTCATTTCCCTCTCTATGCCTCATGTACACCTGGACACATTATTCCCTGGGTGGTCTTCATTTCCCTCTCTATGTCTCATGTACACCTGGACACATTGTTCCTTGGGTGCTCTTCATTTCCCTCTCTATGCCTCATGTACACCTGGACACATTATTCCATGGGTTGTCTTCATTTCCCTCTCTATGCCTCATGTACACCTGGACACATTATTCCATGGGTTGTCTTCATTTCCCTCTCTATGCCTCATGTACACCTGGACACATTATTCCCTGGGTGGTCTTCATTTCCCTCTCTATGCCTCATGTACACCTGGACACATTGTTCCCTGGGTGGTCTTCATTTCCCTCTCTATGCCTCATGTACACCTGGACACATTATTCCCTGGGTTGTGTTCATTTCCCTCTCTATGCCTCATGTACACCTGGACACATTATTCCCTGGGTGGTCTTCATTTCCCTCTCTATGCCTCATGTACACCTAGGCACATTGTTCCCTCTGTGCCCTTCATTTTCTTATGTGTGCATCATGAACACCTGGACACATTACACCCTGGATGCTCGTCATTTCCCTCTCTATGCCTCATGCACACCTGGACATACTATTCCCTGGGTGGTCTTCATTTCCCTCTCTATGCCTCATGTACACCTGGACACATTATTCCCTGGGTGGTCTTCATTTCCCTCTCTATGCCTCATGCACACCTGGACATACTATTCCCTGGGTGGTCTTCATTTCCCTCTCTATGCCTCATGTACACATGGGCACATTATTCCCTGGGTGGTCTTCATTTCCCTCTCTATGCCTCATGTACACCTGGACACATTATTCCCTGGGTGCTCGTCATTTCCCTCTCTATGCCTGATGTACACCTGGACACATTATTCCCTGGGTGGCATTCATTTCCTTCTGTATGCATCATGTACACCTGGGCACATTATTCCCTGGGTGGTCTTCATTTCCCTCTCTATGCCTCATGTACACCTGGACACATTGTTCCCTGGGTGCTCGTCATTTCCCTCTCTATGCCTAATGTACACCTGGACACATTATTCCCTGGGTGGTCTTCATTTCCATCTTTATGTCTCATGTACACCTGGACACATTGTTCCCTGGGTGCTCGTCATTTCCCTCTCTATGCCTAATGTACACCTGGACACATTATTCCCTGGGTGGTCTTCATTTCCCTCTCTATGCCTCATGTACACCTGGACACATTGTTCCCTGGGTGCTCGTCATTTCCCTCTCTATGCCTAATGTACACCTGGACACATTATTCCCTGGGTGGTCTTCATTTCCATCTTTATGTCTCATGAACACCTGGACACATTATTCCCTGGGTGCTCTTCATTTCCCTCGCAGCCGTTCGCCTGCTCATCAACCTACCTCCCAGAGAACACATCAGCCCTACACTAAAAGTCCTCCATTGGCTCCCGATTGGCCAACGCACGACCTTTAAAGCCATGTGCCTTATCCACCACGCCATCCACAAAACCGGTCCGGAATTCCTTCAAGACAAAATCCTGTGCTAACAGTCTTCAAGGAGTCTCAGATTGCGCACATCATATTGCCTAGTGGTCCCACTTCACAACTCCTCCAGGCTGGGCGGGTCCTTGTTTTCCGTCCAAGCGGCGATTATCTGGAAAGCCCTACCCCTACACATTCGCAATACTGAAAATCACCTGAAATTCAGAAAAGCCCTAAACACCTGTTTTTTCCCAACATTGTCTTGAACCGCTACCCCTCTCTAAACTACATTGCTTAATCCAACATTCCTATACACCAATCACAGCACAGATGCCGGCAGCATTGGCGGTGGTTCCCCATGCACAACAACACCCCGACCCGATAAATTCAGCAGAGTAGTTAGCAGCATTCACTGAGGCACACCGCAATAAACTCCATCGCCCTCACTTCTCAGACTTTCGCTCCACAGAGACCACGAACAATGAGACCATGCCATCCATATTGGACAAAGAAAGAACGCTGCAGCAGAACTACATTAAAGCATACAGTACATATGTAAATGGACACAGGCCACAGGCACAGCCATACATCCATGCACCATAGAATGCAGCTGTGGCTATGCTGTTCCGGTCTAGTAGCACACATAGCCATCCACACTGAAACCACTGGTGAACCTCAACACCGCTGCCAATAGCATACAGCAACTACAAACAAAAGAAATTATGTATAGCTGGGCACACATCGAATCTTCAGCAATAGCACTCTATCCAAAACCCCAACAGTGCCCACCCACGTGCCTGACCTTTGGGCTGCTTAGTGGATCCTAGCCAGCCACCTAAGTCCCAAGCCGGCCAACATGCACACAAGTATCCCTCAATCTAAACTCTTAGAACCTTCTGCCACATTGAATGCTGTCACAGAGGGCGTTAAAATCACAAAGCGCATTGAGGCCATACAAATGAGGAAAGAGCGCTATATAAATAAATAAATACAATACCATGCAATGTACACTTGGACACATTATTCCCTGTGTGCACTTCATTTCATTCTGTGTGCATCATGAACACCTGGACACATTATTCCCTGTGTGCACTTCATTTCATTCTGTGTGCATCATGTACACCTGGACACATTATTCCCTGTGTGCCCTTGTACACCTGGACACATTATTCCCTGTGTGCCCTTCATTTCCTTCTGTGGGCATCATGTACACTTGGACACATCATTCCCTGTTTGCCCTTGTACACCCCGGACACATTATTCCCTGTGTGCCCACCATTAGCCTCCATGTGTCACATGCACACCTGGACACATTATTCCCTGGGAGTTCTTCATTTCCTTCTGTTAGGATCATGTACACCTGGACACATTATTCCCTGTGTGCCCTTCATTTCATTCTGCGGGGATCATGTGCACCTGGACACATTATGCCATGTGTGCCCTTCATGTCCTTCTGTGGGGATCATGTACACCTGGACACATTATTCCCTGTCTGCCCTTCATTTCATTCTGTGGGGATCATGTACACCTGGACACATTATTCCATGTGTGCCCTTCATTTCATTCTGCGGGGATCATGTGCACCTGGACACAGTATTCCCTATGTGCTCCTCATTTCATTCTGTGGGGATCATGTACCCCTGGACACATTATTCCCTGTGTGCCCTTGTACACCTGGACACATTATTCCCTGTCCGCCCTTCATTTCATTCTGTGGGGATCATGTACATCTGGACACATTATTCCCTGTGTGTCCTTCATTTCCCTCCACATTCCTCATCTACACCTGGACACATTATTCCCTGTGTGTCCTTCAATTCCCTCTACATTCCTCATGCACACCTGGACACATTATTCCCTCTGTGTCCTTCAATTCCCTCTACATTCCTCATCTACACCTGGACACATTATTCCCTGTGTGTCCTGCATTTCCCTCTGCATTCCTCATCTACACCTGGACACAATATCCACATTATTCCCGGTGTGTCCTTCAATTCCCTCTACATTCCTCATCTACACCTGGACACATTATTCCCTGTGTGTCCTTCAATTCCCTCTATATGCCTCATCTACACCTGGACACATTATTCCCTGTGTGTCCTTCAATTCCCTCTACATTCCTCATCTACACCTGGACACATTATTCCCTGTGTGTCCTGCATTTCCCTCTGCATTCCTCATCTACACCTGGACACAATATCCACATTATTCCCGGTGTGTCCTTCAATTCCCTCTACATTCCTCATCTACACCTGGACACATTATTCCCTCTGTGTCCTTCAATTCCCTCTATATGCCTCATCTACACCTGGACACATTATTCCCTGTGTGTCCTTCAATTCCCTCTACATTCCTCATCTACACCTGGACACATTATTCCCTGTGTGTCCTTCAATTCCCTCTACATTCCTCATCTACACCTGGACACATTATTCCCTGTGTGTCCTTCTTTTCCCTCTACATTCCTCATCTACACCTGGACACATTATTCCCTGTGTGTCCTTCATTTCCCTCTACACACAATATTCACATCATTCCCTGTGTGTCCTTCAATTCCCTCTACATTCCTCATCTACACCTGGACACATTATTCCCTGTGTGTCCTTCATTTCCCTCTACATGCCTCATCTACACCTGGACACATTATTCCCTGTGTGTCCTTCATTTCCCTCTACACACAATATTCACATCATTCCCTGTGTGTCCTTCAATTCCCTCTACATTCCTCATCTACACCTGGACACATTATTCCCTGTGTGTCCTTCATTTCCCTCTACATTCCTCATCTACACCTGGACACATTATTCCCTGTGTGTCCTTCATTTCCCTCTACACACAATATTCACATCATTCCCTGTGTGTCCTTCAATTCCCTCTACATTCCTCATCTACACCTGGACACATTATTCCCTGTGTGTCCTTCATTTCCCTCTACATGCCTCATCTACACCTGGACACATTATTCCCTGTGTGTCCTTCATTTCCCTCTACATGCCTCATCTACACCTGGACACATTATTCCCTGTGTGTCCTTCTTTTCCCTCTGCATGCATTCCTCATCTACACCTGGACACATTATTCCCTGTGTGTCCTTCATTTCCCTCTACATGCCTCATCTACACCTGGACACATTATTCCCTGTGTGTCCTTCATTTCCCTCTGCATGCATTCCTCATCTACACCTGGACATATTATTCACATTATTCCCTGTGTGTCCTTCATTTCCCTCTACATGCCTCATCTACACCTGGACACATTATTCCCTGTGTGTCCTTCATTTCCCTCTACATGCCTCATCTACACCTGGACACATTATTCCCTGTGTGTCCTTCTTTTCCCTCTGCATGCATTCCTCATCTACACCTGGACACATTATTCCCTGTGTGTCCTTCAATTCCCTCTACATTCCTCATCTACACCTGGACACATTATTCCCTGTGTGTCCTTCAATTCCCTCTACATTCCTCATCTACACCTGGACACATTATTCCCTGTGTGTCCTTCAATTCCCTCTACATTCCTCATCTACACCTGGACACATTATTCCCTGTGTGTCCTTCTTTTCCCTCTACATTCCTCATCTACACCTGGACACATTATTCCCTGTGTGTCCTTCATTTCCCTCTACACACAATATTCACATCATTCCCTGTGTGTCCTTCAATTCCCTCTACATTCCTCATCTACACCTGGACACATTATTCCCTGTGTGTCCTTCATTTCCCTCTACACACAATATTCACATTATTCCCTGTGTGTCCTTCATTTCCCTCTACATTCCTCATCTACACCTGGACACATTATTCCCTGTGTGTCCTTCATTTCCCTCTACACACAATATTCACATCATTCCCTGTGTGTCCTTCAATTCCCTCTGCATTCCTCATCTACACCTGGACACATTATTCCCTGTGTGTCCTTCATTTCCCTCTGCATTCCTCATCTACACCTGGACATATTATTCACATTATTCCCGGTGTGTCCTTCAATTCATTCTTTATGTATACCTTGACCAGCAAAAGCTCCTCGCAGGCTACAGGTAACCATCTGGCAGGGCCGGCTGGAGGCGGGCAGTGGGCATTTGGAACCCTGCGCATATCCCGAATCAGTTTTCTGGGGTCAGTCCATGCGCGCACATGCTTGCAAGTTGATTAGCGTAATAGCTGTTCCTGCTATTCAAGCATACAGAGAAAATGCAAGAGGTTTTGTGCAATGGTTACTAACAATTTTTCTGCTCTATCGAGACATTAAAAATGCGTAATCCACTTCCCTTTTCTGCAAGGGTAGGACCAGGGCTCACTCGGACGCTGCCACGAGTGAACAGTGAAACCGCTCAGGCTGAGTTGATGAGCTGTTTGGTCAACTCTATAATGATAAATCAGCAACACCATCTATGTGGAGCAACGCCCTACTCTTGGTGGTATTTCGGTGGTAAATCCACTGTAATACCACCAAATGCAATTACTGTTACTGCCCCATGTTCCCGCGGACTTTCCGCCGCATTACAAGTTCTAGTAGGCAGTGCAAGTCCACAATTATTGGAATGGACAGGACTCCGTGAGTATTTCAGCTGAATTACCGTCGGCGGTAATTCAGCCATTTTCTTTTGGCAAGACGCAGGAGTTACCTACAGCATGTTTCTGTAGGAAAATCCCCCACCTTAGTAGGTCGGTGCGGTAATGAAGTGGTAAAAGTGTACCACTGCATTACTACAGCTTTTTCCCCGCACAGCTGTGCTATGCGTTTTTTTTATATATGTTGCGCTGTCTGGATCACTTCCAGGCAATCCCAATGCCGTGTCTTAAGCAAAACAAGGCACAATGAGCTAGTGACTGGCTCAGGATCACACATGCTGGGGAAGTCGCATTGGAGCCGAGTTTTTCTGGCTCCATAGCTTGACCTGATCTCCTCCCACCCAATGTCATTCGTAATCCAGCTAGCAAGAGCTGCTGTCCACACCTAACGCAGTAGGCCGGCTTCTGCGCAGTCACTGCTACCTTACACTCCCGCCAGGTCTGCGCTTTGTAAGTCACAGACATACCCATTCCAGATGGCAGTGTTGTAATTATTTCATGTACACTGTATAACTTGTGAGAGCAATTTCTAAGCTGTCTGTAACCACTCCGTGATACCCCAGGTTCTGGGCGTTTAACTAAGGAAGTACATAAATAAATAAATAAATAAATAAAGAAAGAAAGAAAGACCAAGGCGCTTGTGAAATCAGCCTGACATCGCCTAATGAATCATGAAGCACATTGTTCAAAACCAGTGATAGGTCTTCTGAAAACGAACTGAAGCAGGTGAGGGATTAAATGAGTGATGAAATAACTGCAAAACAATGCAGATGACTGCACGAGGTAAACATGCGCCTGGTTGGACTACAAGGTGCACCTTCTCAGGTGCAAGCCAAAGAGCTGAAATATTCCTGTAGTGATGTGCAGTAATCAGTGGACTTGAAACTTGGGGCCTAATTCACCGAAGCGTTTTATAATGGCAAAACCCCATTGGAAAACGCTGTGTGAATTAGGCCCCTTGGTCGAATAGGCCATACACACAGAGTGAGAAAGGGCTTCAGTCAGAAAACAATGACTGTGGGTGTGTGCAAAGAGTGTGCCTCGCCTTACCTGTGACAATCTCCTAAGCCGGGCTACCGCACTCCATGCCAGATTGCAAGCTATTACATTAACAGGACATTGGAGACACAACGCTCCTAACTCAGAAGTACAAGGGGAGGCTGGCCAACCCAGACCTCCACCTGTCTCGCAATAAAGAGACATCATGCAGAAGGCAGCCCACTGCTTTCAAGGAGCCCTGTGGTTAAAGGGTTGCCTGGGAGGAACAGTGATCCCAGCAGACATTTCTTCAACCACAGCTCCATGAATGCAATGGCTGGGGTCTCTTGTTGGGGGGAGGCGTACCCTAAAGCACTCATACTTAGGCCATGCCCCCTAAAGAGAGACCCCCACTCAATGTACCACCCCACTTAAAGCACTGCATGCCCTGAAAGTTTGCTATTCATGTCAGGTTGAGCCAAGGGCCAACTCAAGAGGCTTTGGAAATAAGGCTGATTGGCTTTGGAAGGACCGTATCCATGCTTCCATGTTCGGTTGGGTTGCTTGAGAGTCATACCCATGCTTCCATCTTGGATTCGGTTGCTTGAGAGTCATACCCAAGCTTCCATCTTGGATTCGGTTGCTTGAGAGTCATACCCAAGCTTCCATCTTGGATTGGGCTGCTTGAGAGTCATACCCATGCTTCCATGTTCGATTGGGTTGCATGAGAGTCATACCCATGCTTCCATCTTGGATTTGGTTGCATGAGAGTCATACCCATGCTTCCATCTTGGATTGGGTTGCATGAGAGTCATACCCATGCTTCCATGTTCGATTGGGTTGCATGAGAGTCATACCCATGCTTCCATCTTGGATTGGGTTGCTTGAGAGTCATACCCATGCTTCCATGTTCGATTGGGTTGCATGAGAGTCATACCCATGCTTCCATCTTGGATTGGGTTGCATGAGAGTCATACCCATGCTTCCATCTTGGATTGGGTTGCATGAGAGTCATACCCATGCTTCCATGTTCGATTGGGTTGCATGAGAGTCATACCCATGCTTCCATCTTGGATTGGGTTGCTTGAGAGTCATACCCATGCTTCCATCTTGGATTTGGTTGCATGAGAGTCATACCCATGCTTCCATCTTGGATTGGGTTGCTTGAGAGTCATACCCATGCTTCCATGTTCGATTGGGTTGCATGAGAGTCATACCCATGCTTCCATCTTGGATTCGGTTGCTTGAGAGTCATACCCAAGCTTCCATCTTGGATTGGGCTGCTTGAGAGTCATACCCATGCTTCCATGTTCGATTGGGTTGCATGAGAGTCATACCCATGCTTCCATGTTCGATTGGGCTGCATGAGAGTCATACCCATGCTTCCATCTTGGATTGGGTTGCTTGAGAGTCATACCCATGCTTCCATGTTCGATTGGGTTGCATGAGAGTCATACCCATGCTTCCATCTTGGATTGGGTTGCATGAGAGTCATACCCATGCTTCCATGTTCGATTGGGTTGCATGAGAGTCATACCCATGCTTCCATCTTGGATTGGGTTGCTTGAGAGTCATACCCATGCTTCCATCTTGGATTGGGTTGCTTGAGAGTCATACCCATGCTTCCATCTTGGATTGGGTTGCATGAGAGTCATACCCATGCTTCCATCTTGGATTCGGTTGCTTGAGACCAAGCTTCCATCTTGGATTGGGCTGCTTGAGAGTCATACCCATGCTTCCATGTTCGATTGGGTTGCATGAGAGTCATACCCATGCTTCCATCTTGGATTGGGTTGCTTGAGAGTCATACCCATGCTTCCATGTTCGATTGGGTTGCATGAGAGTCATACCCATGCTTCCATCTTGGATTTGGTTGCATGAGAGTCATACCCATGCTTCCATCTTGGATTGGGTTGCATGAGAGTCATACCCATGCTTCCATGTTCGATTGGGTTGCATGAGAGTCATACCCATGCTTCCATCTTGGATTGGGTTGCTTGAGAGACATACCCATGCTTCCATCTTGGATTGGGTTGCTTGAGAGTCATACCCATGCTTCCATGTTCGATTGGGTTGCATGAGAGTCATACCCATGCTTCCATCTTGGATTCGGTTGCTTGAGAGTCATACCCAAGCTTCCATCTTGGATTGGGCTGCTTGAGAGTCATACCCATGCTTCCATGTTCGATTAGGTTGCATGAGAGTCATACCCATGCTTCCATCTTGGATTGGGTTGCTTGAGAGTCATATTCATGCTTCTATGTTCGATTGGGTTGCATGAGAGCCATACCCATGCTTCCATCTTGGATTGGGTTGCATGAGAGTCATATCCTGCTGCCATCTTGGATTGCGTTGCTTGAGAACGTTTGCTATGTTAAAAGTGTTTTGTGTTCACAAACGTATTTTTTGATTGTCTTTGCTGCAGGTTGACATAAAGACGAATGAGCGCAAAATAAGACGGCGCTGTCTTGACATAAAATTGGAATTCCCACAACCTGAGCCGGAAAATGGGTGTGAAGTCCGAAGGCCGCCTGCACGAGGGGGCTGCCCTGAGGAACTGTGGGAAGAGGGCTTTAAGCCTAAAATAACAGTAGCTTTCCTGACCTTAGAGCTTCTAAATCCTGTTACTGAGCTCGAAGCCTCAACACCGAAACATGACAGTTCGAAAATGATAGTAAAATAACAGCAGGTCGAAGTTTGAAATTTAGGGAAAAGTTTGAAAAAAACCAAACAACCAGGAAATTGAAATCCCTCATTTGTCAGTGTTCTAATGGGAGCATTAGAGGCTGGGCCTACTCTCTAGCTCCCTCGGGGACTTCCCTACTCTTGGAAGATGTTAGTGTTCTAATGGGAGCATTAGAAGCTGGGCCTACTCTCTAGCTCCCTCAGGGACTTCCTAACCTTCCCTACTCTTGGAAGATGTTAGTGTTCTAATGGGAGCATTAGAGGCCGGGCATACTCTCTAGCTCCCTCAGGGACTTCCTAACTTTCCCTACTCTTGGAAGATGTTAGTGTTCTAATGGGAGCATTAGAAGCTGGGCCTACTCTCTAGCCCCCTCAGGGACCTCCTAACTTTCCCTACTCTTGGAAGATGTTAGTGTTCTAATGGGAGCATTAGAGGCTGGGCCTACTCTCTAGCTCCCTCAGGGACTTCCCTACTCTTGGAAGATGTTAGTGTTCTAATGGGAGCATTAGAGGCTGGGCCTACTCTCTAGCTCCCTCAGGGACTTCCCTACTCTTGGAAGATGTTAGTGTTCTAATGGGAGCATTAGAAGCTGGGCCTACTCTCTAGCTCCCTCAGGGACTTCCTAACCTTCCCTACTCTTGGAAGATGTTAGTGTTCTAATGGGAGCATTAGAGGCTGGGCCTACTCTCTAGCCCCCTCAGGGACTTCCTAACTTTCCCTACTCTTGGAAGATGTTAGAGTTCTAATGGGAGCATTAGAAGCTGGGCCTACTCTCTAGCTCCCTCAGGGACTTCCTAACCTTCCCTACTCTTGGAAGATGTTAGTGTTCTAATGGGAGCATTAGAGGCTGGGCCTACTCTCTAGCCCCCTCAGGGACTTCCTAACTTTCCCTACTCTTGGAAGATGTTAGAGTTCTAATGGGAGCATTATAAGCTGGGCCTACTCTCTAGCTCCCTCAGGGAATTCCTAACTTTCCCTACTCTTGGAAGATGTTAGTGTTCTAATGGGAGCATTAGAGGCTGGGCCTACTCTCTAGCTCCCTCAGGGACTTCCCTACTCTTGGAAGATGTTAGTGTTCTAATGGGAGCATTAGAAGCTGGGCCTACTCTCTAGCTCCCTCAGGGACTTCCCTACTCTTGGAAGATGTTAGTGTTCTAATGGGAGCATTAGAAGCTGGGCGTACTCTCTAGCTCCCCCAGGGACTTCCTAACTTTCCCTACTCTTGGAAGATGTTAGTGTTCTAATGGGAGCATTAGAAGCTGGGCCTACTCTCTAGCTCCCTCAGGGACTTCCCTACTCTTGGAAGATTTTAGTGTTCTAATGGGAGCATTAGAAGCTGGGCCTACTCTCTAGCTCCCTCAGGGACCTCCTAACTTTCCCTACTCTTGGAAGATGTTAGTGTTCTAATGGTAGCATTAGAAGCTGGGCCTACTCTCTAGCTCCCTCAGGGACTTCCTAACTTTCCCTACTCTTGGAAGATGTTAGTGTTCTAATGGGAGCATTAGAGGCTGGGCCTACTCTCTAGCTCCCTCAGGGACTTCCCTACTCTTGGAAGATGTTAGTGTTCTAATGGGAGCATTAGAAGCTGGGCCTACTCTCTAGCTCCCTCAGGGACTTCCCTACTCTTGGAAGATGTTAGTGTTCTAATGGGAGCATTAGAAGCTGGGCCTACTCTCTAGCTCCCTCAGGGACCTCCTAACTTTCCCTACTCTTGGAGGATGTTAGTGTTCTACTGGTAGCATTAGAAGCTGGGCCTACTCTCTAGCTCCCTCAGGGACTTCCTAACTTTCCCTACTCTTGGAAGATGTTAGTGTTCTAATGGGAGCATTAGAGGCTGGGCCTACTCTCTAGCTCCCTCAGGGACTTCCCTACTCTTGGAAGATGTTAGTGTTCTAATGGGAGCATTAGAAGCTGGGCCTACTCTCTAGCTCCCCCAGGGGCTTTCTAACTTCCCCTACTCTTGGAAGATGTTAGTGTTCTAATGGGAGCATTAGAGGCTGGGCCTACTCTCTAGCTCCCTCAGGGACTTCCCTACTCTTGGAAGATGTTAGTGTTCTAATGGGAGCATTAGAAGCTGGGCCTACTCTCTAGCTCCCTCAGGGACTTCCCTACTCTTGGAAGATGTTAGTGTTCTAATGGGAGCATTAGAAGCTGGGCATACTCTCTAGCTCCCTCAGGGACCTCCTAAATTTCCCTACTCTTGGAGGATGTTAGTGTTCTAATGGGAGCATTAGAGGCTGGGCCTACTCTCTAGCTCCCTCAGGGACTTCCCTACTCTTGGAAGATGTTAGTGTTCTAATGGGAGCATTAGAAGCTGGGCCTACTCTCTAGCTCCCTCAGGGACTTCCCTACTCTTGGAAGATGTTAGTGTTCTAATGGGAGCATTAGAAGCTGGGCCTACTCTCTAGCTCCCTCAGGGACTTCCCTACTCTTGGAAGATGTTAGTGTTCTAATGGGAGCATTAGAAGCTGGGCCTACTCTCTAGCTCCCCCAGGGGCTTTCTAACTTTCCCTACTCTTGGAAGATGTTAGTGTTCTAATGGGAGCATTAGAGGCTGGGCCTACTCTCTAGCTCCCTCAGGGACTTCCCTACTCTTGGAAGATGTTAGTGTTCTAATGGGAGCATTAGAAGCTGGGCCTACTCTCTAGCTCCCTCAGGGACTTCCCTACTCTTGGAAGATGTTAGTGTTCTAATGGGAGCATTAGAAGCTGGGCCTACTCTCTAGCTCCCTCAGGGACCTCCTAACTTTCCCTACTCTTGGAGGATGTTAGTGTTCTAATGGTAGCATTAGAAGCTGGGCCTACTCTCTAGCTCCCTCAGGGACTTCCTAACTTTCCCTACTCTTGGAAGATGTTAGTGTTCTAATGGGAGCATTAGAGGCTGGGCCTACTCTCTAGCTCCCTCAGGGACTTCCCTACTCTTGGAAGATGTTAGTGTTCTAATGGGAGCATTAGAAGCTGGGCCTACTCTCTAGCTCCCCCAGGGGCTTTCTAACTTTCCCTACTCTTGGAAGATGTTAGTGTTCTTATGGGAGCATTAGAAGCTGGGCCTACTCTCTAGCTCTCTCAGGGACGTCCTTGTTCTAATGGGAGCATTAGAAGCTGGGTCTATTGGCTACTCAGTAGGATTCACCTGGTTCAACTCCTGACTACTTTTTTCTCTCCCTTCTACTCTAGCCGCTCCTCTCCTGTCTCCTCAGCATTGTCCTGTCCCTCAGGTGTTTCACGCCTCCTCTCTCCTGCCTCCACCCTTTTACGTTAACTCTTTCTCCCTCCTCCTACTCTACTACTACTATACCACCATCCCCACACTACTACTCCTGCCACAATACTACTACTCCCAATCTACTACTCTCCACCTGCTACTACTACACTCTTCAAACTGCTCCTGCTCCTCCCCTACATCCACTCACCGTCCTACTACAACCCCTCCTTCTCTCCCTACCACTACTCTTACCACTACTGCTACTCCCCTCATACTACTATTCAGTGATCCTCCTTTCACCCGATTCACCCACACTTCCTATTTCATGCCCCCCAGTTACATATCCCTCCCTTGCTGAGCAGTGGTCCCTACCTAATCCGCTTGCTTCCTTCCCCTCCCCTGGCATGTATGTGCCCCGCCTACCTTCGCTGCACGCGGTTGCCGCCCAGAAATATGACTGTGATGAAAGATGAAGTTCAAAGTTCGCTTCCAGGGGTGAACTAGCTGGAACCGCTCAGGTAAGTCTGGGAAACTTAAATCCACGGCGGTCTTGTATGTTGTCTACCATTTGTAGTGCAGCTACTCAGGACTAATGCGTGTCTACTCAGTGCTTCTGCGCAGCTCCTCTGTGTCTCTGTGCGGCTGGAGTCAGCGTCTCTGTCACCGGAGCTGCTTCGCTGCGGCGTTGATGTCTCCACAGCACTGGAGGTTTCTTTGCATGGGTTTGTGTAGGTAGCTGCTTCTGATTTTCAGGGTTTCTCTTCTCGTGTCTCTGTATTCGCTGGATTCTCTTCTCTCCGTGGTGTCGGCCTCTGAAGAGGAACGAGAACACTGGCGATTGCATACATTCAGAGGCACGGCTTAGGATATGGTTCTGCACAGAAGCATGCTAGCACAAGGGGACGAATAAAGGACTGGGGTTTGGTTTCCTGCCTTTTCCCTTAGGTCCAGGTTTGGTTCTGGATTCCACCCTTCATCTTTCACCTCCCCTGGATTTAAAGAGGGGTACTTAACCCTAGTGGGCAAGATTAAGCACTTGGCCTTGCCACATACCTCCAACTTTTCCTTCAAGGTCTTCCCCTGTCTCTGATGTCTGTCTGTCTGTCTGTGTGAGCCCCAAACCCAGAAAAAGCAGTTGCAACTCTGGGAACTTTGAGGCATAGATCAAACGAGGGCCAGTCTGTTCTCCGTGGAGATTATGCGTCGCAATGCTACATGACCTGGACGGGCTACCGGTGGTGAACTTGTCCAGGGTGACTGCGTCTGTTTCCAGTCGCTGTGTTGCTTCGAGAATCCAGGAGGGCCTTAGCCGGGAGTCCTTGTACCTATACTGGTAGATGGACATTTTGCTCATTCTCACCCCTGGTACAGATGCCCCTACTGTATCCTGGTTGCAGATCATTCCATGAAAACCTATCGTCTAGTGTCTGATCAAGAGGTTTTGTCTCCTGGAGAATCCCTATTTCCAAAGACTCTTCTTTTGGGTGCTCTGGACAGAGATTACCCTGGTGAGATTACCTGGCTTCCCTAAAACATAGCATCTAATAACATCTGGTCGTACAGGAGTGCCAGGTTTTCAAACCCCCATGGATGTAGGGGTTCTGACTCTGCCTTTGACCAGTTATTGGGGCACCAGATACATATTGTCGGATTATTGTACTTTCCTGCCTTCCTCTTCCGAGGGAATAACGTCCACCAGGTAATTGGATTGTCTACTAGTTTCTCTGGCATACTTGGTCCATTAATGAGCATTAGTGATTAAATGGCTTCTTCAAGAGCAGGTTTGTGCAATTGCCAAATGACTTTCTGAAAATATAGTCTGATTATTTTTTTAAGGATCAGCATTTCTTTGACCTCCTCGTAATTCTTTTCCTTTAGCCACATCTTAAGTAGATCCCAGCCCCGATATGACATATGACATTTGCTGGCGGTCTCACCTTGACGTAGACAATGGTGACGGCGATAGAACTGATAGTGCTCCCGGTCCTGTCCTAGATGCTCCAGAATACCTCTCCTCAAGTTTTTCTATGGGGATTGGCCATCTGGATTTAACACTTGGAATGCTTGTCGAGCTTCTCCGGTTAATAAGGGTGCAATGTATTTGATACATCTACTGTGATGCCATCCTCCTGTTTCTGCCAACCCCCCCAACATTAAGAAAACAGGGGGATCTTCTCATCATCCAAGCTTTGGAAGGACGGTAGGGGTATGCCTGAGTGCTCTCTCCTTGCAGCCATTACCCCTTGCAAAGCATTGAGCGCCCTCTGATGCTGGCAACTAAAGTTCAGATGGCCCTCAAGCAAGGCCTGTAATAAGTCGTGCTTCCTTCCACTGATGAGAGTACTGGTACTTTTTTCTCCTTGTCCGGTCTAGTGGGGTATCTGCACTGGTGGAGGGTGCTGTCCCATGAGAGCTCTGGCACTTCACCTCCATGAGCTTGGGCTCTTCTCCACTGGCTGGTCTTTTCCCTGGATTTCTGGATTAGTTCGCTCAAGCTTCTACTGGAGTCCTCAGCCAGGATGGATTCTTCCTGAAATGCGTTGGTTCTCTCTCTCTCTCTCCCTCTCCCTCTCCCTCTCCCTCTCCCTCTCCCTCTCCCTCTCCTCTCTCTCTCTCTCTCTCTCTCTCTCTCTCTCCCTCTCTCCCTCTCTCCCTCTCTCTCTCTCTCTCTTCTCTCTCTCTCTCTCTTCTCTCTCTTCTCTTCTCTCTCTCTCTTCTCTCTCTCTCTTCTCTCTCTCTCTTCTCTCTCTCTCTCTCTCTCTCTCTCTCTCTCTCCCTCTCCCTCCCTCTCCTCTCTCTCTCTCTCTCTCTCTCTCTCTTTTGCACCTCTTTCACTTCACAGACCTCTCGTTCCTACGGTTCTATTCAATCTGTAACCTAAGAGTCTGTTAGGGAGAATTCTCATTTTATGGCTAATTTCCCTTACCTATAGAGTCCCCCAGCAGCTTTGCTGGATTTGAAGGGTTTGTTTCTTTTTACCTGCTAAGAGTTAGACTCTTTTTCCCACTCTTAGGCATCTTTGCTATGTGTGTTCTAGGCTATTTTTGTGTTTAATGCCTATGGGCTCTTTTCTCTCACCAATAGGAACCATCTTTATGCACATGTGTTACACAGCACCCTCCGTGCAGTGACACAGGGGTGTCGTAGCGACCCCCAAACATAGAGTCCATACCCTGTCACTGACTACTGTCTCCCAGGGCGTGTAAAGTCCCCATTGACTTTACTAGTCGATCTCTATGAACTAAACCAGTACACCCCATCATAATATGGAAGTACTGGAAGGGGTTCATAGTTTTTCCCCTATGTTCATTTTGAGAGGGTACCTTAAAGTCCCCCTCTACAAAGTTTCTGGCTGGTGGCAGTGGTTACTACCTTTTATATTTGACCGCGAATATTTCCCTATGGGATTTTCCCATTGTTCGAGGCTAACAATTTTACTGACAGCCTCTAACATACCGCTGGTTTATTTTATTATTAACTTTACTCCAGTAGGTTTTATTTGCCAGAACTTTGATACAATTTCTTTCTCGTGTCTTACTCTAAACTCCTAACCCAGGTCGGGGATCCTTTGTTCGCTCTTTTGGTGGGCTTCTGCCAAGAAGCCCTTCTTTCGGCGCCTCTGAGTCTGGGGTGGGTCTGTTGTTTGGGAGGGGGAGTAGAACCCCTGGACAGAGTTGCCAGAGCAACTCAGGTCGCACTCTAACCTGATAGGCTGGAGGGTCTCCCACCAAGAAGACCACTCCACTGTGTGACTGACAGCTAGGCTGTATGAATGGGTCTCTTTCTGCATAAAAGCAGGGTCCTGAGGACTGGAAGAGCAAGATGTCACCACTGGAACTACAGAACCAAAGGGAAGAGAAGCCACAGACATCTTCAGCATCTACACCACTGGTGAAGCCCTGCCGGATCGTCTCACCACTTTTCTTCCACACGACGAGAGGAGATCTACAGTGAAAGAGCCTCCTTCCCTTGAGCTGGTGGGGTCAACCAGTTCACATATCGCTCCCTCGGACCTGCCTTGGTCGAATCGACAGTACCCAGCATTTGGAGACCAGATAGCCAGGCAGCTATCGACCCGTACCGCGAGTAAAAGGAGTGTACCTTTTAAACATCGTTTGGCAGCACCGCGGCTGGTTTCATCCCTGGGTAGAGCAGCGCCTCAAACCTTCCTCTACAATGAGTTCCTCTGTTGGACCCCTTGACCTGCAGGAACTACCAGGAACAACTGCCACCGCAGGAGCCACTTCTTCACGTTTAAGGTACATTGTTCCGCCAGGCCGCCCTTTCTCTGTCGTACCCCTAAAGGTGTTTTAAATCCCTTAACTACCTGTGGGGTCGGCCGCCCTCTCTCTTAACATTGTCTTCCGCCTTGCATCTACCTCTTCAAAAGATTTCTACTAAAGACTTGACTGGAGCTACAAGAACATTTTTGCTCCTAAGCTCCTGGTCCTGTACCACTGACTCTGGCTCAGGCCTATTGACTCTGGCTGATTTGTTAGATCTGCTCTCACTAGATTGGTTTTCAATGAGAAATGTGTGGATGCACCTGAATCTTCTAAACCCCTCTTCCTTCCTACTGTTTTAATTTGTTGAGTGCCATTTTGCTCAGTTTTCATTCACTTATCTTTTGGATAAAGTGTGACTGTGCATTACTTGTTCACAAAACTTCAGGGAAGTGTTGCTAGGGGGTGTCTGAAGATATTCCGGTTTAACTTGTGCTTTCCCTCCCGTTCGTCAAATTGCTAGAGTGTCATTTGAGGTTGGTTTTCACTGTGCCGTTTTGCTCAGTTTTCACTTTACCGCAAACTTGTCTACAATTGAATAGGGAGTTGTATATGCTTTTCCTTGACTAAACTTAACTTACTTTATCAACTGTGATCTATGTGTTGAAATTAGATGTGTATAGAATAAATATATTCTCTTTTTGATACAAAGCTTTGGTCAGTGTTTCCTTGCTCCATAGTATTGTACTACCTATTGTGTAAATCCCGAATACTGCTCATCTCCCTCTTGAGATAAGTCTGACTGCTCAGCCACAGCTACCAACTAAATCTTTGTGGTACAGACTGATACCAAAGGGGATTTATTGCCCTCACCTGTAGTCCTAATCTGGTGTAGTGCTCCCTAAGGGAACTGCACTGGATTCTGCCTAACAGAATCTCCGGTATTCAACAACGCTTTTGTGTTGCCTGGACATAGATTGACCTCTGTATCGAGGTCTAGCAGATCCCACAGCTGACACCACTTGTCACAGATGGCACTATAAGCACTCTGAGTCTCAAGGACAGTTCAAGGGTTTTCTTTAAAAGGTGTGTGGGGCCAATGGATGTCCCTCTCTCTCTCTCACCTTTCCATGAACCTCCTCCCTAACCCAGGTGCCCATAGCTGCTGGTTACTGCTACTGATAGTTGACCACTACTATCTGACAGCTGGCTATGTCTGATGGTGTTCTCCGTGAAAGCATGCTCTTTAACTCCCTCAGGGACTTCCTACTCTCACCAGATGTTAATGTTCTAATGGGAAAGTTAGGAATTGTGCCTTACAGCTACTAGGTATGATTTATCTGGTTCTACTCTTGTCCCCCTTACTTATTCCTTCTACTCTACCTGCTCCTCCCCTGTCTCCTCCTCATCAAAATGGTGTCCCTCTGATGTTTCACTCCTCATCTCTGCTCCCTCCACCCTTAGATGTTAACGGTTTCTCCCTACACCTGCTCTACTTCCAGTAATACTTCAAGCCTGGGGAAATCAGCTCTAGCCAAACAAGGCATAGAAACCAGGGGTGGAGGGCAAGGGACAAGAACCAATAGTAAGACCACTACTCTGCAACTATGTAATAGATAGTTTTTTGGGGACAACACAGGCCTGCCTCCTGACATGCAAGGACCAGTAGAATAACCACTATAGGGTACTTCCATAAGGGCTACCACTCTCGAGACCCAATCATTTGTGGTTTTTCAGAGTAGGGCCCAGGTGATGACGCAATTTGTCCACAAAACCGGGACGCATACCATGGAATACTAAGAAGTACTGGAGAATCTTTATTGTCTTGTATGATCCCTGTTGTTGTAAAAATAAAATAAACTGCTGTTCTAACTTGCCGTTGCCTGAGTCCTCCATTAATTCTGGGGAAGGGTGTTGGGCCCTTGAGTCGGGCAGATCCCCAGACAACCTCTGGCATACCACAGAACCATCCCAACACCTGCTTGAGAGTGTAGTTAAATGGGGATTACATGAGTAGTTAAACTCATTAGAAGGTTCATGAAAGGAGAAGAACAATTGTGAGTCAATTTCCTTTCATCAAACGTTTACTGATGCTGTGGAATACAGAACCTGATACATTGTTGCACATTGAGAAGATCCTTGAGTGATGGAGCTCAGAGCATTGATAGAAAAGCAAGAGGCAGCCAATCGTCACTCAGCGAGTCTCAAGATGTCTTCTAACGATGGCCATGACAATTCCCACTGGCTGACGTAGATTGGCCCGGTGCAATGGTGGATGAAGAGAAGAGGCAGACAATCGTCACTCAGCGAGTCTCAAGATGTCTTCTAACGATGGCCATGACAATTCCCACTGGCTGAAGTAGATTGGCCCGGTGCAATGGTGGATGAAGAGAAGAGGCAGCCAATCGTCACTCAGCGAGTCTCAAGATGTCTTCCACTGAACTTCCCACTGATTCAAAGAGAACGGCTCAGCTCGTTGGTGGAGGAAGAGCAAGAAGAAGCCAATCATGACCTATCAAGTCTCAGGATTCCTCCCACAGAATTTCCCACTGGTTTAATGTATGAATGTATATAGCCCTTTTGACAAAGCGCTCAGAAAAACCACCGGTATAATAAAATCCATCTCTTATGAATTACAAGAAATTGTGAACAATGCAGGTGACCTTAGAAAGAAGAGCCAAATGAGCACAGGGAAGGAGAAGAACGAACTGCTGAAGGTAAGGAATTCTAGGACTTAGGAGCTAGTAAGGAGAAAGACTGAACACAGGACAACACAATAGACGTTTTGCAGTAGTAAGAAGCAAGTGAGATGGAGAATGAGTGGAAGCATGAAAGGAAACCAGTGAAGAGAGATTAGGAGGGACAAAACCGCATATGCACTATAAAAATGTGCACATAAAATGGAAAAGAAGACTCTAAAGATACCCTGGCAATAGACCGAAGACCATTAGAGATTGACGTACGCAAGGGAAGAAGAAAAATTGTGCAATAGTGTCTCGAATGAGAACCTGGCAATAGACCGAAGACCATTAGAGACAGCAAGGGAAGAAGTAAAGTGTGCCAATAGAGTCTCGAAAGAGAGCCTAGCAATAGACTGAAGAGCATTAGAGAGTGAAGTACGTGAGGGAAGAAGTAAAAGCGTGCCAATAAAGTCTCTTGAGAGAGCCTAGCAATGGACCGAGGAGCATTAGAGATTGAAGTACGTGAGGGAAGAAGTAAAAGGGTACCAATAGAGTCTCGAAAGAGAGCCTAGCAATAGACCAAGGAGCATTAGAGATCGAAGTACACAAGGGAAGAAGTAAAATCGTGCCAATAGAGTTTCGAAAGAGAGCCTGGCAATAGACCGAAGAGCATTAGAGATTGAAGTACGTGAGGGAAGAAGTAAAAGCGTGCCAATAGAGTCTCGAAAGAGAGCCTAACAATAGACCAAGGAGCATTAGAGATCGAAGTACATGAGGGAAGAAGTAAAATCGTGCCAATAGAGTTTCGAAAGAGAGCCTGGCAATAGACCGAGGAGCATTAGAGATTTAATACGTGAGGGAAGAAGTAAATGTGTGCCAATAGAGTCTCGAAAGAGAGCCTAGCAATAGACCAAGGAGCATTAGAGATCGAAGTACACGAGGGAAGAAGTAAAATCGTGCCAATAGAGTTTCGAAAGAGAGCCTGGCAATAGACCGAGGAGCATTAGAGATTTAATACGTGAGGGAAGAAGTAAATGTGTGCCAATAGAGTCTCGAAAGAGAGCCTAGCAATAGACCAAGGAGCATTAGAGATCGAAGTACACGAGGGAAGAAGTAAAATCGTGCCAATAGAGTTTCGAAAGAGAGCCTAGCAATGGACCGAGGAGCATTAGAGATTGAAGTACGTGAGGGAAGAAGTAAAAGCGTGCCAATAAAGTCTCTAAAGAGAGCCTAGCAATGGACCGAGGAGCATTAGAGATTGAAGTACGTGAGGGAAGAAGTAAAAGTGTGCCAATAGAGTCTCGAAAGAGAGCCTAGCAATAGACCGAAGAGCATTAGAGAGTGAAGTACGTGAGGAAAGAAGTAAAAGCGTGCCAATAGAGTTTCGAAAGAGACTGGCAATAGACCGAGGAGCATTAGAGATTTAATACGTGAGGGAAGAAGTAAAAGTGTGCCTATAGAGTCTCGAAAGAGAGCCTAGCAATAAACCGAAGACCATTAGAGATTGACGTACGCAAGGGAAGAAGTAAAGCGTGCCAATAGAAGTGCAAGGAAATAAGATGGAAAGCAGGAAGACCAATGAGAAAGAACATAAGTAGAAATAAGAAGTTTCGTGGATTGAAATGAGATCAGAGAACTTATTTTACGAATATTAAAGGGCTCAGAGTGACAGACAAGAGTAGTGTTAGTAATGTGGAAAGAAAAAAGAGAAGAATTAAATATAACAGCAAGGTTGGAAGCAGTACACGACATAGAAATATGAAAGGGAGGCAAGGAAATGTGGGTGAGGAGGAAATAGATAAAGGATTAAGCTGAAGAAAGCCTGAGTACATCCAGGGTTGTACAGAGAGCAAGCAGGCAGAAACGTTGTCATGAATTGCGTTAGTAAAAGAGGAAATAGAAAGGATTATCTGAGTGTCGTCAGCATAGAAATGATAGGATAGAGCAAAGGGCTTAATGATATCAGCAACAGGGGCAGTATAGAGAGAAAAGAGAAGGGGGCTGAAGACCGAACCTTGGGGGACACCATGATGCAGAGTTATAGGCAGGGAGAGATTACCGGGGGAAAGAGCAAAGGGCTTAAGGATATCAGCAAGAGGGGCAGTACAGAGAGAAAAGAGAAGGGTGCAGAGGACCTAGCCTTGGGGGACACCATGATGCAGAGTTATAGGCGGGGAGAGATTACCGGGGGAAAGAGCAAAGGGCTTAATGATATCAGCAAGAGGGGCAGTACAGAGAGAAAAGAGAAGGGTGCAGAGGACCTAACCTTGGGGGACACCGTGATGTAGAGGTATAGGTAGGGAGAGATTACCGAGGATAGAGCAAAGGGCTTAATGATATCTGCAAGAGGGGAAGTATAGAGAGAAAAGAGAAGGGGGCTGAAGACCGAACCTTGGGGGACACCATGATGCAGAGGTATAGGCGGGAAGAGATTACCAGGGAAAAGAGCAAAGGGCTTAATGATATCAGCAAGAGGGGCTGTGTAGAGAGAAAAGAGAAGGGTGCCGAGGACCTAACCTTTGGGGACACCGTGATACAGAGGTATAGGCGGGGAGAGATTACCGGGGATAGAGCAAAGGGCTTAATGATATCAGCAAGAGTGGAAGTATAGAGAGAAAAGAGAAGGGTGCCGAGGACCGAACCTTGGGGGACACTGTGATGTAGAGGTATAGGCGGGGAGAGATTACCGGGGATAGAGCAAAGGGCTTAATGATATCAGCAAGAGGGGAAGTATAGAGAGAAAAGAGAAGGGTGCCGAGGACCGAACCTTGGGGGACACTGTGATGTAGAGGTATAGGCGGGGAGAGATTACCGGGGATGAAGCAAAGGGCTTAATGATATCAGCAAGAGGGGAAGTATAGAGAGAAAAGAGAAGGGTGCCGAGGACCGAACCTTGGAGGACACTGTGATGTAGAGGTATAGGCAGAGAGAGAATACCGGGGATAGGGCAAAGGGCTTAATGACATCAGCAACAGGGGCAGTATAGAGAGAAAAGATAAGGGTGCCGAGGACCTAACCTTGGGGGACACCGTGATGAAGAGGTAGAGGCAGGGAGAGATTACCGGGGATAGAGCAAAGGGCTTAATGATATCAGCAACAGGGGCAGTATAGAGAGAAAAGAGAAGGGGGCTGAAGACCGAACCTTGGGGGACACCATGATGCAGAGTTATAGGCGGGGAGAGATTACCGGGGGAAAGAGCAAAGGGCTTAATGATATCAGCAAGAGGGGCAGTACAGAGAGAAAAGAGAAGGGTGCAGAGGACCTAACCTTGGGGGACACCGTGATGTAGAGGTATAGGTAGGGAGAGATTACCGAGGATAGAGCAAAGGGCTTAATGATATCAGCAAGAGGGGAAGTATAGAGAGAAAAGAGAAGGGGGCTGAAGACCGAACCTTGGGGGACACCATGATGCAGAGGTAGAGGCAGGGAGAGATTACCGGGGATAGAGCAAAGGGCTTAATGATATCCGCAAGAGGGGAAGTATAGAGAGAAAAGAGAAGGGGGCTGAAGACCGAACCTTGGGGGACACCATGATGCAGAGGTATAGGCGGGAAGAGATTACCGGGGATAGAGCAAAGGGCTTAATGATATCAGCAAGAGTGGAAGTATAGAGAGAAAAGAGAAGGGTGCCGAGGACCGAACCTTGGGGGACACTGTGATGTAGAGGTATAGGCGGGGAGAGATTACCGGGGATGAAGCAAAGGGCTTAATGATATCAGCAAGAGGGGAAGTATAGAGATAAAAGATAAGGGTGCCGAGGACCGAACCTTGGGACACTGTGATGCAGAGGTGTAGGCGGGGAGAGATTACCAGACCAAGATATCGACAAGGAGCAGTCAGAAAGATAGGACCAAAACTATTTCAGAACAAAGAAAGAAAGAGAAGATAGAATAAGAGGATGGTCTAAGGTCTGAAATGCAGCAGAGAGATCAGGCAGCATGAGAAGAGAGGGTAGCTTAGAGTGCCAAGCAGAGAGGATAGAGTAAACAACAGCCAGGAGAGCAGTCTCAGGAGAATGGAGTGCATGGAACCTAGAGTACATAATTATGATCACGAAAAGTGGAAAGCTGGGAGTAAACAGCACATTCCAAGACTTTGGAAAAGAAAAGGAAGAAGTGAAAAAGGACCAAGGTTATTGGGAAAAGAAGAGCCCAGAGAAGGTTTCTTAAGAATCAGAAGAATCACTGCATGTGTAGTGATAGAAGGGAAGGGGACGTGGCGAGGGAAAGACTGAGAAGAGGGGTGATAAAGGGGAAAAGGAGAGGAAAGACCTTGAGAATAAGAGAAGAGGGAATAGGAAAGAAAAGGGAGAAAAGTGGTGCAAAGAGGAGGGAAGCGAGCAGAAAAGGTGTGCATAGTGCTTAACACTAAAGAAAGGAGTGAGGTCAGTAGGGGACAGAGGGGAATCCTGGGATTGGTCATTAGAAGGTGGAGAGAGAAGCCGATTGGCGGAAACAGATTGGCGCAGTGCATTGGTGGAAGAAGACCAGGAGACAGCCAATCAGCACCCAGAATGTGTTAAGATGCCCACCGAGGTGGACCACAGAACTTCCCACAGAAGCGGAACCTCCAAAGTGGCAACACCTCCCGGGGCATGTTCCTTGCACTCAGTGAGTGGTGCTGTCATGCTATTGGAGGGGCCTACGGAGAGGCTGCATGCTAACGTACTCCCCCTGCTGCTGGTCGCTGTCTTCAAGCTGAAGAGCAGGGTGGCAGATTCCCATCCTTCCAGAACACTCCTGAAAAAGAAAGAGCAGTCATCAGGAAAAGAAAAAAGCAAGTGGGGGCAAGTGCGCCAAGAGATAGTTACAGGGACCGCGGAATGCAGTGATGGGCCTATAACAAACCCATAGAAAAACACCTCATTACTGAGCTCCAGTTTACCTCCATACCAAGACGGGGACCATATACCCCCATTTCTGAAACACACTCACTGGTGCAAAAGGCATTCTGGGTGGGTGTGCACGGCCGGCTCTTCCAGCAGGACTGTGTGTTTACAGCGACATAACTGCTCAGACATGGTTCCTGTCTAGAGTGACCTAACATTCATGCCCGCAAGGTTCTGCTGCTACTGCGGGTTTCAGCAGAGGCCGCACAGGAACAACAGTGGCTGCTGACCTGTCAATTATCTGCCAGGCAAATGCACTGTGACACGGCCTCCCTAGGCCTCTCTGTACACATCCAGACATGTGGGTGAGAAGGGACTCTTCTCCTGCTGCACACTGAGGGTCTATGCTGTGGCGGGGGAAGCACACCGAGGGTCTATGCTGCGGCAGGTGAAGCACACTGAAGGTCTATGCTGCAGCAGGTGAAGC